>NC_082708.1:160168327-160538327 GCF_030144855.1 Hypanus sabinus | reverse complement strand
AAATTCAAACAACAACACACACAAAATGCTGGTGGAACGCAGCAGGCCAGGCAGCATCTATAGGGAGAAGCACTGTCGACGTTTCGGGCCGAGACCCTTTGTCAGGACTAACCGAAAGGAAAGATAGTATCTTTCCTTTCTTTCCTTTACTATCTTTCCTTTCGGTTAGTCCTGACGAAGGGTCTCGGCCCGAAACGTCGACAGTGCTTCTCCCTATAGATGCTGCCTGGCCTGCTGCGTTCCACCAGCATTTTGTGTGTGTTGTTGGATGAAGATTCTACTGTTTTTCTCATCCTAATATTTCAGGTTCAAGTTTAAGTCAGAGGCATACATACCAAGGGCATAAATTAGTGTTTTGCTACAGCAGCACAGTACATTACAGATATAAGTTAATATAAACTTAAATTAACATAAATTACGCATAGCCTACATGACAAAATAAACATGACAACAATAGTGCAAGTTGAAAGAGTGAGAGAGAGAGAGAGAGAGAGAGGGAGAGAGAGAGAGGGAGGGAGAGAGAGAGAGAGAGAGAGAGAGAGAAATATAGTCTGAGGTACTGCATAGTGTTAAGGTTTTTCATTTTGCAGACTCCTATTGAGCTTGCTCCCAACAACTTCCCCAGGTCACAGCAAATCACAGGAAAAATCCATTTCCACTCCACACACGCCCCCCCCCCCCCAAACCTTTTACCAAGCCCCTTCACTCTGCGTCCTCTGGCTAGGTATCCTGCTGATGGAAGCTCTTGCTTCTTACTTACCCTGGTGAAACCTGTCCTCTACTCCAAGGAGAACCACCCCTAGCTATAGTTTTTGTTAGTTCCGTTAAGCAGCCAGTATAATTAAAAACATCACCCACCCCAGATGTGCTCTCTTCAACCCCACCCATCAGGCAGAAGATACAAAAGCCTGACAGATGTACCATCAGCCTCAATTCTGCTGTTATAGACTACTGAATGGTCTGCTAGTATATCAAGATGGATTCTTGACCTCACAATGTACCTCAGTATGACCTTGCACCTTCCCCTTCCCCTTCCCCACCCCTTGATCTTTCCTCTGATTGGTTTTCCACCCTCCCCCCACCATCTTTATAAGGCTCCTGCCCCCTCCTTCTTTAGTCCTGATGAAGGGTCTCGACCCGAAACGTTGACTGCTCCTTTCCACGGATGCTGCCTGACCTGCTGAGTTCATCCAGCTTTTTTGTACGTCTTGACCTTGCACCTTATTGTCCACCTGCACTGCACTTTCTCTGAAACTGCAACACTTTATTCCGAATCTCTTCTTGTTTTCCCAAGTACTGCCTCAATGCTCAGTTGTCATGAATTAATCTGTATAAACCGATTTTTCAGCTTACTCCATCTTCACCAGTCATTCCACAGAACTGAAACACTTCAGCCTGGAACCCATCCATTAAAATCCACCCAACTCTTCGACATCAGTATCTGCATGTTCTGCTATCGTCAAGGTGTTCTGCATAGACTCTCCCAGTTCTTCATTCCCTCCTCCACTCTGTAAAGAATGTGAAGTTTTTGCAGCTGAGCTACGTTTTTCTTTCCAAAATGCTCCTTTAGTTAGTAAAAACATAGAATTTTATTTTCAATTGTCGATTTTTCCATTTATTCACTCATATAAACTAGCCCAAGTAATAGACAAACTTCCTCCTATGAAGGGACGTGTCCTCATGACAAATGCTGCAGACTTTACCTCCACAGCAGCTAGTGGGATTTGAACTCACACATCTGAATTATTAGTCGATGGACTTGACCTTCTAACCTAGTAATTCAACCCTTGCACCACCACAATGAATGCACACTGAACTCTGCTGCTGAAATCATGTTCTGTTCACTTCAACGGAAGGGAAATTCTGATGGAGCCACAATCTGCTGGAAGTGCTAAGCAGGTTGAGCAGCTTCTGTGGCAGGAAGGAGCTGTCAGCATTTCTGAAAGAACTTTGCATCAGGATGAACCCATACTCTCCTCGCCCCCCCCCCCCCCCCAGTGATTCTGCTCGACCTGCCTTTCTTCCAACAGATTGTTTGTTGTTCCAAATTTCAGCATCTGCAGTCTCTAGCCTTATGAATTTCTGGAAGGAATTCACCCATTATCCCATACAATGCACACAAAATGCTGGAAAAACTCAGCAAGTTAGGCAGCATGTATGGAGGAAAATCATTTATTCCCTTCCTTCGTGTATGTCATTGAAGGTTTCCAGCATCTGCAGAATCTTTTGTATTTAACATTCATTCTCCTACCTCCATAGTTACATTCAGAAGCAAATTCTGATTATTCCTCCTTTTTATGGGGACAGTATACTAGCATTTGAGATCTGCGGCTGGTTAAGGACCAGATTCTGAAACTTGCTGCTGAAGTTGTGTGATAGCCATTGTCAAATCCTTTCCCAGGGTCAAAGAAACATTGCCCTTTGCTGGTCCCTCAGACTCCTGCTTCACACCTTACACGGGTAACTGCGGCACAACTGTCACACGTACCAAGGTCTCACAGAGGTGGATGGAATCACACAGACACTCACCTACATCAATTTCCACAACACTCCCTCCCTCTCAGCTCTGATTTTCCCGTCCTTTCAGTTCTTCTCCCACTCTCCAAGTGTACCCTTTAATCCCTCCCCCATCAATGCTGCTCTCTACCTTCATATATCCCTAAAAGTAGGACATTTAGCTCATCAGATCTATGCTGGCTGTCATCACATTCCCATCAGTCCCTTTTCTCTCTCACATGCCCCTTGGCTGTCCGATCCATATACACACCAGGGGTCATTTACAACAGTTAATTATCCCATCTCATTGGGTCATGGGAGGAAACTGGAACAGGGGAAACCCACCCAAACTCAGGGACAACTTAGACAGCATCTATGGCTGAACTTGTGTCCCTGGAGTAGCGGAGTAGCAGGGCAGCAGCACTATTACCCCTATTTTACCTTCTCTCTGTAGATGCCAGCTGTCCAGTCTCTTGGGATGAACCACTTTTTCTCCTTCCACCATTCACACCACTGCCCACTCTCCAAAAACCAGCATTCAGTGCCTACTTTAGTCTGAGGACCAGGACTGACTCACAGGACATGTCCTTGGTTACTTAAAAAGAGAGGCCCTTGCTCCCCTCTTGTGGACACTGTGAAAAACTTCAGTGTGAGTCCAGCACCCATCATTGCAGGAAGTTCTGCTCACCCAGCTACAGGAAGGATGTCATTAAGCTGGAAAAGGTGCAGAAAAGATTCATTTTCTGAATCATTGCTGACCTTGAGGTGTGGATGTACTCTCATTGTTGGTAGGAAGGGAGTTCCAGGATTGAGTGATAAAGGAATGCAGATATATTGTATTTCCAAGTCAGGGTGGTGTGTAGCTGAAAGAGGAATGTATAACTGGTGGTGTTTCCCATGCTTTTGCTGTTTTTGTCCTGCTGGCTGGTGGACACAGTGGGATTGGAAGGTGCTGTCTGAGTTGCTGCAGTGCATGCTGTAGATGGTATGCACTGCTGCCACTGTCCATCAGTGGTGAAGTGAGTGAGTGATTGTGCATGTGGTGTCAATCAAGCAGCTGTGTCCTGTAAGATGATGAGTGTTGTTACAGTCAGAGTCAGCTATGTCCTTACAAAATGGTAGGGCAGGGTCCAGGGACTGAGTGGCTTCAACTTGTTTCTTATGTATTTTTTCTGTCTAAATAGAAATGGTTCTTTAATAAATAGTGGGCTTCTAAATAGCATGCTTTAGATCGTGACACAAAGCACAGAGCACTTACGTCTCGAGCTGCTGGAGTGTTAGTCTATTGAAAACTTTTGCCGAGAAAAGTTTGTAGAATTGAATGGCAAAGCTCAACCAGCAGATTAGATCCAGTCTACACTGAGACTGTCAAGAATTCTCCCAGAGTCCTCAGGCCTTACTGAAGGTTGAAGAAAGTGCATTTCCATGAAAATTGACCTCACCTATTCATCTTCCCTCCCACCGTTCCCAACCACACACAATCTTCTTCTTTCATCTTTCTTCCTCTTCTTCTTCTTCTTTCATCTTTCTTCCTCTTCTTCTTCTTCTTCTTTCTTCATCTTCTTCTTCCGTCTTCTTCTTCATCCCAATAGCCCCTACAGAGGCAGAGGTCACCAACAGCAGCTCACTGAAGTCCTCTGTCCTGAGCCGATAGAAGTTTGATGGGCACTGTTGCTTTCACCACATAATGTCATACATCTTCTAAGTGAAGATTCTTCCTCGCTAGGAAATGAGGTCTTTGAAGCTTCTGTTGGTATTTGTGTAGCTCCAGGTTTTTATATGATGGGGTTACTAATCCCATGCCCAGCCCTCCTCCTTTTGCAGTTGGGACGGGGACTGTCCATGGCATAGTTTCCAGTTCCTCCTACTAGACATTTAACCCTGCCTGGTTTTGTCTGTTCTCTTCCATGAAGAAAGACAGTCCTATCTCTATCAAGGGCCCACAATTGACCTGACTAACCTTTTCCCTTTTACACCCCAACCTTTCTCTCCAGTCTACTCACACATCCTGTCTTGCACTTACTTATCAATTCCTTGGTGTTCATTTGTCATGTGTGGCTGTTGGACATAGAAAAGCTATAGCACAGCAGTTAGTGTAATGCTAGTTCAGTGCTAGTGACCTGGGGTTCAATTCCTACCATTGTCTGGAAGGAGCACGTGAGTTCTCACCGTGACTGCGTGGGTTTCTTCCGGGTACTCCGCTTTCCTCTCATGTTCCAATGACTTACAGGTTAGTAAGCTAATTGGTCACACGAGTTGGAAGGGCCTGTCACTCTGCTATATCTCTAAATAAAAATAAAATAAATAAAGATGTTACTTAGGATAATCCTGGAGAAATCTCCCCCATTTTCAAGAAAGGGGGTAAATAGTCTAAATGATCCTCAAAAATTCTCAGAAGGATTCAGCATCCTCAGTGGAGCAAGGTTTCTGGGAAAATATCCATGAAACTCAAGGGGCTCACAGAAAAGACAAAATTATTCAGGATGAATTGCTTTGTCTTCAGGAAGTGAAGCTGTGGTTCCACGGGTATTTAAGACAGAACAGATACAAAGCAGAAAATACTGGAAACACTCAGCAGGTTAGCAGACGTTGATCTTGGACCCTTCCTCAGAACTGGGGAAGGGAGAGGCACACACACAAGTGTTTGGCACCAATGCACCTTCAGGTAAAGGCAGCCCATAATGTCACCAGCATCATTACCTCCAAGAGCATTTCTTGACTGTATTTAGCAATATTGAAAGTTGTGGAATAGCACGTTCTGATGGTAATGTGTTCTGGATCAATGCCTTCCTTTCATGAGTATGCAGAATAAGCTGCTGCATTGACATCCTGAGGTTATTTTTGCATCTGTTTTTCCTTGAACAGGAAAATAAATGTATTTGTATAGCATTAATAATGTTGTTTAGCATTCTACACTGTCACTGTGCTTCTGACGAGAGGTTAACAGGGCAGTTCTCCCTGATACTTGGGCTATCTCCTATCCTCACGTCAACATGCTGACACCGATTTTCTGAATACCTCATCTCTCCAATGGTTAGAAGTTGTTGAGTACAAATTGGCTCCCACTATGCAGCACTAACTACCTCAAAACCCCACCATGGGGTGCAGAATGCTGTGGGATCTCCTGAGAAAGAGAAAAAGTTTTACAGAAGAACGTAGTAACAGAAAACCTTGAAAAGGAAATCAGGTTTGTACAGTCAACATGGATTTAGAATTAGAACAAGAATTAGGTTTATTATCAGTCTCCTATTCCATAAAATTCCCTGCTTTGTGGCAGCAGCACAGTCCAAAGATATAAATTTGCTATAAATTGCAAAGATACAGAAACAACACAAAAAAAATTGGAGTGAGGTAGTGTTTGTAGGTTCATGAACTGTTCAGAAACCTGATGATGGAAGGGAAGAAGCTGATCCTATACCATTGAGTGTGGGTCTTCAGGCTCCTGTACCTCTCCCTCGATGGTAGTGACGAGAAGAGGGGCTATTGCAGATAGTGAGATGCAGTATTAGTAGCAGTAGTGCAATCACTCGAGTTGAGTCTGATGTTCTCCTAAGGAGTTGTCTATTGATGTGTTCTCAAGTGGCTGCAAGGACCAGACCGGGATCTACATATTCTGGTGCAGTGTGGGCAAGAGGTAAGTAGTGGCTGTGGGTGGTGGTTGGGTCTTTTGGTTGTTCAATCACTTGTTCTCTGTGGCACAGTGAAAGTCGATCTCATGTAGCGCCGCTCCCTCTTGAAGAGATTTCCTCCAGTGAGGGCAATGTCATCCTAGGGTTTAGATGTAATGCTGAATTTCTTCAGACTGATTGAGGAGTTTTCTTTTCCCACCAGGGACTCACTCACCTTCATTCAACTGGGAGTAAAGAATCTGTTTGGGAAGACATGAATCCAGATGACATGACCTATCGATCTGAGTTGGTGTTGCGTAATCATGATGGAGATGCTCCTCCAGTACGCTGCTGTTAGTGCATATGTCCTTCCAGCTGGTCCTCAAATTATTTCATAAGTATCTTGGTATTGTTCCAAGGCTTTCGGGTGCCTAATGGATAGAGAGCCAGTGATAGATGCAGCTTCCTTGTGGCACCACCCCTTGGATGTCATTGATGGTGGGGAGAGTTGTGTGCCTGTGATGATGCTGACCGAGTCCAGAACCTTCTGTAGTTTTCTACAATCCTGTGCTTTGGAGCCTCCACACCAGACTGTGATACAACCTGTCAGAATGCTCTCCGTTGAAATTTGCAAGTTTTTGTGACCTGCCAAATCTCCACAAATCCCTAACAGAGTGGAACCACTGGCATGCCTTCCTCATAATCGTTGGGCCCAGGGTGGATCGTCCGAGACGGTAACAACAATGAACTGCTTGCTCTTTACACCGCGTACTCCTCAGTGAGGCACGGTATGTGTTCTCCTGACTTGCCCTTCCTGAAGTCCACAATCAAAATTTACTAACATTGAATGTGAGTTTGTTGTTCTGACACCATTGAACCAATTGATTCATCTTGCTCCTGCCTCCCTTCAGCCGACACCATTCACGAGAAAACAATCTTAGCTTGTCCAAATTCTTCTTTCAGCCTGCCCCTACACCTTCCTCTTTACCACCATTTAGGGCCACAAGCACTGCTTCCGGGTGAAGCGACACATCAATGGGACAGTCAGGAGAAGGTCTCCATCACAGAGACAGTCATCGATTATATCCAGTGCCCCCAGTGCAGCCTCTTCTAGATTGAAGGATCACTTTGTCAAGCAAATCCGCTATATAAGGCAGGATCTCTCGATGGCTAGCCATTTCAATTCAACTTCCCATTCCCATTCTAACATGTCTGTCAATGGCCTCCTCAACTGTGACATTGAGGCCAACTCAAGTTGGAGGGGCAACTGCAAACAATCAATCTGTGTAGCCTCCAACCTGATGGCATGAACATTGATTTTTTTTCTGATTTCTTGTAATTACTCCCACCCCTGCATTCTCTCTTTCTCCATTCCCCATTCTGATTACCCTCTCACCCCTTCTCTTCTCCTCACCTGCCTATTTCTTCCCTTAGTGCCCCTCCTCCTTCCCTTTCTTCATGGTCCACTAGCCTCTCCTATCAGACGACTTCTTCTTTAATCTTTTACCTCTTCCACCTATCATGTAGAAACATAGAAAACCTACAGCACAATACAGGCCCTTCGGTCCACAAAGTTGTGCCGAATGTGTCCCTATCTTAGAAATTACTAGGCTTACCCATAGCCCTCTATTTTTCTAAGCTCCGTGTACCTATCTAAAAGTCTCTTAAAAGACCCTATCATATCCTCCTCCACCACCACTGCTGGCAGCCTATTCCACGCACTCACCATCCTCGGAATAAAAAACTTACCCCTGACATCTCCTCTGTACCTACTCCCCAGCACCTTAAACCTGTGTCCTCTTGTGGCAACCATTTCAGCCCTGGGAAAAAGCTTCTGACTATCCACACAATCAATGCACATTGCACAATCATCTTATATAAATCTATCAGGTCACTTCTCATCCTCCTTCGCTCCAAGGAGAAAAGGCCAAGTTCACTCAACCTCACTCTCCTCTGCACCCTTTCTATGGTTTCCACATCCTTCCTGTAGTGAGGCGACCAGAACTGAGCACAGTACTCCAAGTGGGGTCTTATACAGCTGCAACATTACCTCTCAGCTCCTAAATTCAATTCCATGATTGATGAAGGCCAATACACCATACGCCTTCTTAACCACAGAGTCAACCTGCGCAGCTTCTTTGAGCATCCTATGTACTCGGACCCCAAGATCCCTCTGATCCTCCACACTGTCAAGAGTCTGACCATTAATACTATATTCTGCTATCATATTTGACCTACAAAATGAACCACTTCACACTTATCTGGGTTGAACTCCATCTGCCACTTCTCAGCCCAGTTTTGCATCCTATCAATGTCCTGCTGTAACTTTTGACTGTACCTTATCAAATGCCTTGCTGAAATCCATATGCACTACATCTACTGCTCTACCTTCATCAGTGTGTTTAGTCACATCCTCAAAGAATTCAATCAGGCTCGTAAGGCATGACCTGCCCTTGACAAATGCTGACTACTCCTAATCATATTATACCTCTCCTAATGTTCATAAATCCTGCCTCTCAGGATCTTCTCCATCAACTTACGAACCACTGATGTAAGACTCACTGGTCTATAATTTTCTAGGCTATCTCTACTTCTTTTCTTGAATAAAATAACAACATCCGCAACCCTCCAATCCTCTGGAACCTCTCCTGTCCCCATTGATGATGCAAAGATCTTCGCCAGAGGCTCAGCAATCTCCTCCCTCACCTCCCCCAGTAGCCTGGGGTACATTTCATCCAGTCCCGGTGACTTATCCAACTTGATGCTTTCCAAAAGCTCCAGCACATCCACTCTCTTAATATCTACATGCTCAAGTTTATCAGTCTGCTGCAAGTCATCTCTACAATCGCCAAGGTCATTTTCCATAGTGAATACTGAAGTAAAGTATTCATTAAGTACCTCTACTATTTCCTCCAGTTCCATACACACTTTCCCACTGTCACATTTGATAGGTCCTATTCTTTCACATCTTTTCCTCTTGCTCTTCACATACTTGTAGAATGCCTTGGGGTTTTCCTTAATTTTGCTCACCAAGGCCTTCTCATGGCCCCTTCTGGCTCTCCTAATTTCCTTCTTAAGCTCCTTCCTAGTAGCCTTATAATCTTCTAGATCTCTAACATTACCTAGCTCTCTGAACCTTTTGTAAGCTTTTCTTTTCTTCTTGACTAGATTTATTACAGCCTTTGTACACCACAATCTCCTACCATAACTTCCCTGTCTCATTGGAACGTACCTATACAGAACTCTACACAAATATCCCCTGAATATTTGCCACATTTCTTCCATACTTATCCCTGAGAACATCTGTTTCCAATTTAAGCCTCCAATTCCCTGCCCAATAGCCTCATAGTTCCCCTTACTCCAATTAAACCCTTTTCTAACTTGTCTGTTCCTATCTCTCTCCAATGCTATTGTAAAGGAGATAGAATTATGATCAACATCTCCAAAATGCTCTCCCACTGAGAGATCTGACACCTGACCAGGTTCATTTCCCAATACCAAATCTGACCTGCTAGCTTCTTCCTTCATCCACCCCACTTTCTCCCTCACCTGGTTTCACCTATCACCTGACAACTTGTACTCCTTCCCCTCCTCCAACTTTTTTACTCTGGCTTCTGTCACCTTCCTTTCTAGTTCTGATGAAGGTTGTTGGCCCGAAACATTGACTGTTACTTCCCTTCCACTGATGCTGCCCAACTTGCTGAGTTGCTCCAGCATTTTGGGCATGTTGCTCAAGAATTCCAGCAACTGCAGTATCTCTTTTGTTTCCCATTTGCCCTTATTATTCTTTCATTTTCTTTTGTTTCTTCACTCGGGCTTTTGGGTTTCTTGCTCTGTGGCTACGTGTGAGCAAGCGGATCTCAAGGTTGAATAATTTATACATTCTTTGATGATAAGTGGATATTAAAATCTTGAATCTTCAAATCTTGAAACCCTATTTATCTATGTACCTGTCCAAATGTCCTTTAATTATTGTTACTAAATCTGCTTTAATCACTTCCTCTGGCAACTGGCTCCATATACGTTCCTGCAGGATAGTGGAAATGAGGGTATCTTGCAGGTCCCTGAGGCCACAGCTGTGGGTAGTGTGTTCATCTGCAACTGCTGCATGGCCAGTCAAAGGAATGACCACACAATGCACTGGATGCACTGAGAACCATCAGGGATGCTGAGGGCATCACAGGTAGGAATTTTAGGTGAACATGCACGAACAAGCCAGAGGAACTCAGCAGGTCGGGCAGCATCCGTGATAACAAGCAGCCAATGTTTCGGGCCGAGACCCTTCATCGGGACTGAAGAAGGAGGGGGCAGGGGCCCTATAAAGAAAGTAGGGGGAGGGGGGAAGGTGCTAGGTGAAAAACCAATGAGAGGAAAGATTAAGGGGTGGGGGAGGGGAAGCAGGGAGGGGATAGGCCGGAGAGGTGAAGAAGGAATGTAAGGGGAAAGCAGTAATGGTAGTAGAAGAAGACAGAATTATGAGAGAGGTGATAGGCAGCTGGAAGAGGAGGCAGAGTGAAAGTGGGATGGGGGAAGGGAGAGGGAGGGAATTACCAGAAGTTGGAGAATTCGATGTTCATACCAAGGGGCTGGAGACTACCCAGACGGTATATGAGGTGTTGCTCATCCAACCTGAGTTTGGCCTCATCATGGCAGTACAGGAGGCCATGTTAGGTGCCCTTGTAAACTAGCCCCATTCAAGCATGTTTGGCCAATTTCCCTCTAAACCTTCCCTATCCATTATGCTGATAAAGAAATGCAATTCTTTCATTCTTTCAATGGGCAGATCCAACTATTCCATTGTTGCGCGTGTACATATTTAACATCAGAATTATTTCCTGCCAGAGCTGGATTCCTTTTGCAGACGTAATCCCTGTCCCTTCCTGTGCAATGCTTCACTTCCAAGTATGTGTGTGTACATTGCAGGATGTGCAACCAGACACTCAGCCTCTCCTCCGTGTTTATATTGGAGATGCAAATAATTCAATGAGAAAATGTACATGCTTCCCCATTGACCTCGTAGAAACAGAGAGAAGACAGTCTTTGCACAGATGTAATGCACACAGCAAAAGACCACTGCTTACAGTAAACACCACAGCAAAATTTGATTGATTAATTTTGGAACTAGCTAGTAAAACTCTGGTGAGCTGCATCTGGGTGTGGACCAGTCACTTCATTCACCCTACAGTCAGGCAGCTCCCAGACACTTGATTCGCCCCAATGGATTCAATGACTCCCAGCTGATCCTATTATTATTACCCACAGCCTCCCAAGAACAGAAGAAAATAGGGGCAGGAGGTAGTAGGTCATTCAACCCCTCATTCTAGCCCACCAGTTTCATCATTGCTTGCCTTGTAATCTCCAGCCTTACCTGCTGTGAATCCAGCTCCTCTGGTCATGGTGTGCACCTCCAATTTTCATCACTACCATTGACAGGTCCAGGAATTCCCTCCCAAAGTCACCCACATATCTATCTCTCTCTTTCTCTCTCTCAAGAAACTGCGGATAGATGTGAACACAGCCTATTCTATTGCAGAAGCCAACGTCCCCTCCATTACCTCCATCACATTTTCTGCTGCTGTTCAAAAGCAGACAGTGTCATCAAGGACCCCTTACACTCTGGTTATTCTTTCGTCTCTCCTCTCCCATCCAACAGAAGATAAAAGAACTTGAAAACACTTTTACCAGGCTCAAGGACAGCCTCTATCCCACTGTTATCAGACTCTTGAACAAACACTTCATATGCTGGAAGATGCATAGTTGACCTTCCAGCCTACCTCAACATGGCCCTTGGCATTTGTTCCCCTGCACTGACCAATTTCTGGATTTTGCATTCTGCTTTTCTTTTTTATTATTTCCATATACTCATGTATGGAATCATCTGTCTGAATGGCATGCAAATAAAAAAGTATCTTGGTATGTGTGACAATAATAAACCAATACCAATTCCTTAAGGCCTCCCTTTTGGTCCAAGACCAAGCAAGATGATGTAGGAGTGTGGTCATTTGTTGCACACTGCTTTCTGCATATCTACTCATCATCTCTATTGTTTTTGTTGTTCAGTCATTGTTGAGTCCAACTCCTCATGATCTCATGGACTCCTGCACACCAAGCCTTCTTGTTGGAAACTGCCTCTCTAAGATCCCCCAAGGTCATAAGCATTGTCTGAGTAATATTATCAATCTATCAAAGCCTGTCGTCCTCTCCTTCTTTTACCTTTGCTTTTACCTAGCATGAGAGTCTTCTCCGAGGAATCCTGTCTTCTCATGATGTGGCCAAAATATCTGAGCTTTTTTCTCATAATCAAGCCTCCTGGAGAGCAGTCTGGCTGTATTTCTTCAAGTATTGACTTGTTGGATTTCCTTGCTGTCCAACGAACTCTTAACATTTAACACTTCTATTATACCCCGTTAAATTCTATTTCTCCAAGAATTAATAATAATGAGCTCTTTAAATCTACTTACAGGTCTATTGATCTTTCCACCTCCAGGACCCACAGGGAAGGCTATTGAATGGTTCCCTAATGCAATAAGATGGACTCTTGACCTCACAGTCTACCATGTTATGGCCTTGCATCTCATCGTCTGTCTGCACTGCACTTCCTCTGTGGCTGTAACTCTTTATTCTGCATTCTGTTATTGTTTCCCCTTGTACTGCCTCAGTGCACTCGTGTAATGATTGATCTGCATGGAGAGCATGCAAAACATATTTGTTCATTGTACTTAGGTATTTCTGACTATAATAAACCAATTTACAGTTCACAATTGAATGTATTTGATTACCTCCTTATGTGGATCACCATGAAAAATTCTTTGACATGATTAACTTGACCCACCAATATTATGGGTGCTATATAAATGCAAAATGTTGCTATGGCTACCTATTATGTCAGGAATGTTGTCCCTCTGGTGCAACGTGCCCAGTGGAGGAGGCTGGGTGTTGGTGAGGGGTAGTGGTGGTGATGAAATAGCTCACTCAATGGATGCCTGACTAGTGAAAAGCATCTCCCCTCAGGCGCCTCGGCAATATAGGTGATGGTAAAGAATGCTTCTGATCATGAAATATCCGCTGTAATGTAATATCCGTGGTGCAGTGATTGTAAATCAGGTTACAGTAGGCTGCATTCCTCAGAAACACGACCTGTTCCATCAACGGCTTCCACATTCCTCCACCTCTGCCTCAGCTCAACTAGGCAGCAGATCCCAAAGGTTCTGGCAAAATCCCAGCAGGAAACACCGTGCCCCTTGTTTAAACACACATCAGCAACAAGATTGCACATATAGAGTTACCCACAGCGAGAAGGAAGACCACTGTGTTGGATGGTTGTGTTGAGCTGAAAGGCCTGATTCCACACTGTATTGACACAACACAAAATAGGCCTTTCAGCTCACAATGCCCGTACCAAACTCAATAACAAATTACATAAATGATTTCTACCTGCACATTATACAGATCCCTCAATTGCCTGCATATTTATGCGTCAACCGTAACGTCTCCTAAATGCAATTTTGTATCTGTTTCTACCACCACCAAGACTTTCTGTTCCATGTAAAAAACTTGCCCCACACATCCGCCTTAAACTTTCCCCCTCTTCCCTTAAATGCATTACTCTAGTATGTGACAACTCCACCCTGGGAAATTGCTGTGCCTGTCCACCCTTTCCATGCCCCTCGTAATATTCAAAACATCTGTCAGGTTTCCCCTCAGCCTCTGACACTCCAAGGTTACCCAGTCTCTCCTTTGAGCTCATATCCTCCAATCCAGGCTACATCTTGATCAACCTCTTCTATACCCTTTCCAAAACCTCAACATCATTCCTGTAAATCGGACGTCCAGAATTGCACGCAAATATGATCTAATGAGATTTATATCACTATAACAGGGTGATCAGAACTACACCCAGTACTCCAGATGCAGCCTCAGCAATGGCCTTTACCACTAACTTGGAGAAGTTGGAATCATTCTCCTTGGACCACAGAGGTGATGAGGGAGTTTAACATCTCAGAGAGATGTGAATTCATAGGATCATAACAACAGGTCCAGGCTGACCAAATGCCCAAATATACTAATCTCAGGTGATCCACTCAAGTCATCTGGATACGTCATCAATGCTGTGTGAGTATCTGCCTCCGTGGAGTCACTCAGGCAGTGTGTTCCAGATGAAACTGACTGGAACTGCTCTGCAGAAGAATGAGAGCGAAGCAGACAATTTTCTATGGAGCTTCAACACGACAAATACTGGGATTGCATTTCCCCTGATTTGGAAGTCCAGAATCAGGATCCACCATCTAAAAATGAAGGATCAGCCATT
Source organism: Hypanus sabinus (assembly GCF_030144855.1). NCBI lineage: Eukaryota > Metazoa > Chordata > Chondrichthyes > Myliobatiformes > Dasyatidae > Hypanus > Hypanus sabinus. Next base: position 160,523,915 of record NC_082708.1, on the reverse strand, counting down.
GAGAACAGGGCTAACAGGCTTCTATCCCAGAGAGCGGCAAGGGACCAGTCAGTGAGTGCATTCAGTATACGAGTTCAAACAGGTAGGAACTAGACCTCAAATAAAAACAGTGACTGATGGAGACACTTGGCAGGCACCAGCATCTGTGATGGCAGAAGTGCTTTATGTTTCAAGCTAAAGATCTTCAGTCATGATATCTACCTGAGGTGGACAATGATTGATGATGCATTGAAGTCCAAATTGACTGAGCCAAATGAAATTGTATTGATTTTATAATTCTTCTTCATCCTTAAAATCCTTTTCACTTCTTCACCCTGCCTGTGGTCCACCCTTTGCACCAAGAAAGCATCCTATCCAGATATATGGTGACACAGGAGACGGCAGGTGCTGCAACAGTGAAAATGCTGCAGGATCTCAACCTGTCAGGGAGCATTTGTGGAGAGAAATGGGAAGTCGACATTTCCGGTCGAGACCTTTCATTGGAACTGGCTGTCCAGGTGCATCATATCTCTGACCAAGGTGGCCAGAAACTGCAGAGAGTTGTGTGTGATGAACTACATATACCTGTCTGGACACGTCCCCCCTGCTGACTGCTCCTGTGGCTCCTCCCACGGACCCCGGTATAAAGGCGATTGGAGACACAGCCCCGGCCTCGGTCTGCAGGATGTAGTGTGGTGGTCAATTGCTGCTTGTTCTTTCTTCCAGCCAATAAAAGCCTATATCTCGCCTCACGTCTCCGAGAGTTATTGATGGTGATTCATTGTGGTCATAGCACAGCATCTCGCAGGGATCAGCCTCCCCTCCATGGGCTCTATCTACACATCCCGCTGCCTCAGTAAGCAGTCGACAATTCCTCCCACCCCAGAGATCCCTCCTCCCCCCTCCAGGGGATACAAAAACATGTGAAAGTCTGGCTCAAGGTGAGTTTCTATTCTGCTAAAAGACTATCGAATGATCCCTTCGTGTGATAAGATGGACTCTTGACCTCATAATCTCCCTCGTTACGTCCTAGCATCTTCTTGTCTACCTGTGCTGCACTTTCTCTATATTCTGCATTCTGTTATCATTTTCCTCTGCACTTTGATGCACTGGTGTCATACAGAAATACAATACAGAAACAAACCCTTCAGCCCACCTGGTCTGTCAAACTACTAATCTGCCTAATCCCTGATTTTGTGAAATAATCTATACAGGTTGCATGTAAAGACAAAGTTTCTCATTGCAGATGTGACAATAATGAGCCAAGTTAACAGATTTCACCCACCCTAGTACAACAAGGCATCAGTAGAATCAAAGACGAGTTCAAATAACCATCACTCTAAACTGTGCCTCAAGCTGGAATCATTTCAGCTGAAGTAACTTAATCATTAGTGAGTCACTGCATATCAAGAATCTTTAAACATTGTAACATGCTGCTCTCAAACATCCTGTAATGGGGTGTGTGAGGCAAATGACTGCTGTCTGGTATAACTACAGGAAAGTGTTTTGTGGCCTATTTAGTCATTTTTAAATGCTCCTAATTGATCTTTATGGTTGTGTACATTACAACATCACAACTTTATACACCGCAGTCAGACCAACCTGCTTAAGATGACTCCAATATACAGCCATAGAATACTACAGCATAGAAGCAGGCAGTTCACCCCAACTAGATAGTGCCAAACTGTTATTCTGTCTAGTCCCATCCAAGTACCTATCCAAACTTCTCTTAAATGTTTCAATCCAAACCACATCCACAATTTCTGCTAGCAGCTCGTTTCACACTTGCACCATCCTCTGAATAAAGAAGTTTCCCCCTCAGATTCCCATTAAATATTTCAGCTTTCACATTTAACCTATGACTTCTAGTTCTAGTTTCACCCAACTTCAGTGGAAAAAGCCTGCTTGCATTTACCCTAACTATAACCCCCTCATTAATTTGTGTACCTGTATCAAATCTCCCCTCATTCTCCAGGGAATAAAGCTGGAACTCAGTCAACCTTTCTCTATAACTCAGCTCCACCAGTCCTAGCAACATCCTTGTAAATTTCCTCTGTACTTTTTCAGTCTTATGATATCTTTCCTGTAGGTAGATGACCAAAACTGGATGCAATCAGGCCACATTAACATCTTATACAATTTCAACATAACATCCCAACTCCTGTACTCAACATTTTGATTTAGGAAGGCCAATATGCCAAAAACTTTCTTTGTGATCTAGAATGCCTCTTCCAAAGAATTATGGGCCTGTATTCCAAGATACCTTTGTTCTACTACACTCCTCAGTGCCCTACCATTCATTGTCTAAGTCCTACCCTGGCTTCTCCTGCCAAAGTGCAACACTTTACACATGTCTGCATTAAATTCCATTGGCCATTTCCCAGCCCATTTTTCCAGCTGGTCCAGATCCCACTGCAAGCATTGATAGACTTCCTCGCTGTGCCCCTAAACTTGGTGTTATCTGTAAACTTGCTGATCCAGTTTACTACATTATCATCCAAATGATTAATATAGATGAAAAACAGACAGTGTCCCAGCACTGATCCCTATAGCAGACCACTGGTCGTGGGACCCCAGTCAGAGAGACAACCATCTACTATCACTTTCTGGCTTCTTTCATGAAGCCAATGTCGAACCCAAATTACTACCTCATCCTGAATGCCAAGTGCATGAACCTTCTGGACCAACCTCCCATGCAGGTCTTTCTCAAAAGCATTGCTAAAGCAACACCTTGCTCGCCCTCCCCTCAAGCTCTGCAAGGGTTTTAATTTTCAAGTGAAAATTCTGTTCCTCTTTGACCTTTTCTATTAAATCTGCTTCCACACCCTTTAAGATCACAAGATGTAAGTCAGAGGAGCTGAATTAGGCCATGCGGCCGCTCCAGCATTCCATCATGGGTAACTCATTATCCATCTCATTCTCCTGCCTTCTCCCCATAACCTTTGACACCCTTACTAATCAAAAACCTATCAGCCTCCACTTTAAATATACCCAAAGATTTGGCCTCCACAGATGTCTGTGGTATTGAATTCCACAGATTAACCACCCTTTGGCCAAAGAAGTTCCTCCCTCCCTCTGTTCTAAAGGGACTTGCTTCTATTCTGAAGCTGTGCTTTCTGGCCCTAGACTCCCCACTATACAAAGCATTTTCTCCATGTCTATTCTATCCAGTCCTTTCAATATTCAATAAGTTTCAATGAGAACCCCCTTATTCTTCTAAACTCCAGCGAGTTCAGGCCTAGAGCCATCAACCACTCCACATATGAAAGTTCTTTCATTCCCACAAGTATTCATGTGACCCTCCTCTGGACCCTCTCCCTCTTAAGGCAGCAAATTCCTGATCAACTTAAGGTAATGAATTCCTGATGATAACAACTTACTGTTGAGTCATATATTCTGCTCTGTCTTCACTTCTTCTGGTCATTGCTTATTTATTGCAACACAGAGGGAGGCCATGCTCAGGAGGGCAGTTCAATCAGTCCCATTCCCACTCTCTTTATTTGCCAGGATTCTACATCACATTTTCTCTCTCTCACATGCTGATGCCCCATCAATAACTCTTGGAGATTGGAGGGGAACGATAGGCTTTTATTAGCTGCAAGAGACCACAATTAGCAGCAAGAGATCACCACACAACATCCAGGAGACTGAGGGAGGAGTTGTGCCTCCAATCGCCTTTATACAGGGGTCTGTGGGAGGAGTCACAGGAGCAGTCAGCAGAGGGGCATGTCCAGACAGGTATATGTAGTTCACCACACATGCCCCCACCAACTCCCCTTTGAATCTTAAAGTCTGTAGTGGCCAAACCAAAGCCAAAAAATTGCCACAGCTGGCAACCCCCCGGTTTTGATACTCTTGCATGACACACCCTCACCCCAATAATGCTGCTCCAAAAGTCACTGATATGTATTTCATCCTTCATTAGCATTTAGCAAACATGCAATCTTGAAGTGATAAAACTTAAGTGTACCCAAGTGTAAGCTAAGTGTAATCGAACATTATTGAGTGAAAGATACGACATCTGCCGGTCCCCAGCTACTACAAATTGCAGATGTAGCTTACTCCCTTCGCTTTTGTGACTAGTTACCATAATAAACATGCAACACAGAATACAATGCAGATATAGAACAGATACATGGTGCCTACAAAGACTTACGCTAAGAGGTGACTTTCAACAGGCATTTAACTTATGCACTCATCTTTGTGATGTGGGAGGAAAGCAGAGTCCTGTGGGTGTAGGATCCTGATGAATTTACAATCCAAAGGTTCTTCAAAATTCAAGAATGAGGCATAAAACTTGGTGGTTACAGCTGTTTATTAGAACATAGAAAACCTACAGCACAACACAAGCCCTTCAGTCCACAATGCTGTGCCGAACATATACTTACTTTAGAATTTACCTAGGGTTACCCATAGCCCTCTATTTTTCTCAGCTTCATGTACCTATCCAGGACGTCTCTTAAAAGACCATATTGTATCCACCTCCACCAGCGCTGCCAGCAGCCCATTCCACACTCACCACTCTCTGTGTAAAACACTTACCCCTGACATCTCCTCTGTACCTACTCCCCAGCACCTTAAACCTGTGTCCTCTCGTGTTCTGCTCTCCAGAAGAATGAAAGGTGATCTCACTGAAGTTCGCACAATTCTTATAAAGATTAAATCAGGTAGATATGGGGAATTACATTTCCCCTGCCTGGGAGGTCTAAAATCAGGGGCCACTGTCTCAAAATAAGGGATCAGCCAATAAAGACAAAGATAAACAGATTTCCTTTCCAGAGTATGGTGAATCTTTAGTATTCCCTACCCAGACGGATGAGGTGTCACAGAGTATATTTAGAATGGAGGTTAATACATTTTTGGAATATCTAAAAAACTACCGATGCTGGAAGTTCAAAAGAAAAACAGGAAATGCTCAAAATAGTGAGCAGGCCAGGTTGGGCCTGGAGGAAGCAAAAAGGATTAAAATTTTCATGTTAGATACCTCTCGTCAAAACTGAAAAGGAGAGTTAAAAAAACCTATTAACCTACAAATAGGAGTTATATCTCCAATACGGTAAAAGCAGGGATAAGCTTTAAACAAGGTTACCTAGTTAATGAGTGAGGGAATCAGTAGTAAGTGAGAACATAAGTTAATGTAGGAGTCGGGACATGTAGAGCAGGAGGACATGCTCGGCAGATCAGTATATGTCTGTCTTCCAATCCTGGAGGAAAGGAAAAGCTGGGGGAGAAAAGTATCACAGTTGGTAAAGCTGGGGGAGTTGGTATCATAGATGGAGACTGTTAGAGAACTGAAAAAAAAATTAAATTCCCTAAAGCTATACTGAGTCCAGAATGCTGAAACATGCTCAGATGGGAGATGAGGTGCTGTTCCTCAAACTTGAATTGAGCCTTATTGTGAGAGTGCTGGAGGTACAAACCATTAGGACAGAGAAGCCTGTGTTTGGTTTCTTCAGTGTGAAGGACACCACATTGTGAACACCAGACCCAGTTCACTGGTTTGGAAGAAGTGGGAAGACACATTAGGGACATTTAAGAGTTGATTAGGTAGGCACGTGGATGAAAGAAAATTGGAGGAGTTTCTGGGAGGGAAGCGTTAGAATGACATACACAATGCTGGAAGAATTCAGCAGGCCAGGCAGCATCCAAGAGAAAAGAGTAGCCAACGTTTCAGGCCGAGACCTTCATCAGGAATGGGGGGGAAGAGAGGGCCGAAGCCCAGTAATAGAGATAGGGGAGGGGGTAGGGCCTAGAGGCACGAGGTGGAAAACCAATCAGAGGAAAGATAAAGAGGGGAGGGGGAGGGGATAAGCATGAAAGAACTGTAGAGATAAAGAAGCAGAAAGTTGATAGGGAGAGAGGCAGAGAGGGACCTGGGATAGGGGAGGGGGGAGGGGGAGGGAATTACTGGAAATTGGAGAATTCAATGTTCATACCACCAGGCTGGAGGCTACCCAGACGGTATATGAGGTGTTGCTCCTCCAACCGGAGTTTGGCCTCATCATGGCAGTAGAGGAGGCCATGTATGGACGTATCTAGATGGGAATGAGAGGCAGAGTTGAAGTGGGTGGCAACTGGGAGGTCCTGTCTATTGTGACGGAGTAGGTGCTCGATGAAGCGGTCCCCCAATCTGCGTCGGGTCTCGACGATGTAGAGGAGGCTGCACCGGGGGTACCGGATGCAATAGACGACTCCAGCAGACTCGCAGGTGAAGTGTTGCCTCACCTGGAAGGACTGTCTGGGGCCCGGAATGGTGATAAGGGGGGAGGTGTGGGGACAGGTGTAGCATTTGCGCTTACAGGGATAAGTGCCAGGTGGGAGTTCTGTGGGGAGGGACGTGTGGACCAGGTAGTTGCGGAGGGAATGATCCCTGCGAAAAGCTGAGAGGGGTAGGGAGGGAAAGATGTGCTTGGTGGTGGGGTCCTGTTGAAGGTGGCGGAAGTTGTGGAGGATAATGTGTTGGATCCGGAGTCTGGTGGGGTGGTAGGTGAGGACAAGGGGAACCCTGTCCCTATTGTGGTGACGGGAGGATGGGTTAAGGGCTGAAGTGCGGGAAGTGGAGGAGATGCGGGTGAGGGCATCTTTGATGACACTAGAAGGGAAACCATGATCCCGAAAGAAAGAGGACATTTGAGGAGTCCTGGAACGGAATGCCTCATCCTGGGAGCAGATGCGGTAGAGACGGAGGAACTGGGAATAGGGAATGGCATTTTTGCATTGGGCAGGGTGGGAAGACGTATAGTCAAGATAGTTATGGGAGTCAGTGGGATTGTAGAAGATGTCAGTTGTATTTTTGTGTTTTGAAGCGTTAGATTGATTTTGGAGTGGTTTAAAGTGTTGACAAAAGGGCTGAACTGTGCTTTACTGTTCCATGTTTTAAGTATCAGTGAACTGCTGTTCTACCTGAGAGAACGTCTGAATCGATGGATGAGGGGAAGAGCAGAGGTGACAAACGAGTGTTCCAGGAAACATGGTAAGATGGGGAATGTTTGATGGGAATGTTACTAAGGGAGTTGCCAGGTGAAATGTCGAAAGGTGAAGAGAGGAGTAGGTGTGTCTGGTGGCGGAATCCCTTCAGGGACATTTCAAAGTGAGTATGGACACTAATGAGGATGAGGGAATCTTTTCCTTGCTTGGTTCCAGAGGAGAAGAGCTGAGACCAGAGGGACAGGAAGTGTTCACCCTCAAGCAACTCCCATTCACTCATTGACTAGATTGCCTATTCACAGCCTGTCCCCAGTTCATTGTTCCCTCCTTGACAAATACAGTCAAGATGGCACCAGCATACAACCCTCCCACGGTCGACATCTTCTAGATAGCTAACGAAAATAGGTGTAAACTTCTTTTACATCTGTTTTCACCTTAAATGTGTTTCTGGAACTGTTAGAGGCTGTGGTTTATAGTTTGGAGATCATTTGAGTGATCCAGGGCCTTTCTGGCTCCAAGAAGCGAGTGCATACTCGGATGACCTTGATATGAAGAAACTTTGAGACAGGACGTGAGCCGATACTCAGCTCCATTTCACCATTTAAAGCCCCTATTAATCGCTGATTAAAGCTTTGAGGAAGAAGAGACATTGAGGCAAATGCAAAAGGTGAGCAAGAGTTCAGTGCTGACTGCCTGCCATTTGATCACTGCCGGATAAGGAATCTGTGGGCGGGTAGGCCTCGCTGCCTCATGTGGTGTCCTTCTCTTTTGATGAATGCCGGTGATATTGTAAGATGGTATTGTGGTTCTGTGTTCATGGATTGGACTAAAGCGTTTATGGACTGTGGAATTTTTCAGACTGATGGCTTTTATACTCTGTATATTTATTGCCCGTTCCTTTTTGTTTTGTTGTGCGAGGACAGGGTGTTTGGGGTTGATGCTTTTTGTGCAGGGAGGGTTTTTCTTTTGAAGTGGGGTCAATGTTCCTGTTCTGTTTTGTGCAGAGAGAGGGTTTTTTCAGGGGGGGTGTTGGTGATCGAGATGCCATTCATTTATGTATTGTGTGGAGGGAGGGGGCTTTTGGGGGAGAGTTGGTGATCGAGATGCCATTTATTTTTGTACAGCGAGGAGATAAGTGTGATGTTTCTCTGAATGATTTCCATATTCTTTCTTGTTTCGTGGCTACTTGGAAAAATACAGACTGCAGGGTTGTATATGGAGACATGCTTTGATAACAAATGAATCTTTGAACCTCTAAGCTGTGTGGGTGTGTGGCCACGCAGTAACTGAAATGCCCCCCCGCACACAGCCTTTGTTGCCACACAGTTGGAATTTTCTTTTATGTATGAACGATGATGAAAGTGCTGTTGTAAAACTTTCGCTGTACTACTGAGGTCTCAAATTTGTCGTTTCAGAGAAAGTTAAGACTGCTTCACTGATACAATGTACCACATGCTTAGAAACAAAGGATTTGAAGAACTATCGATTCTTGTTGACATCGCTGGAACATTTGAAGCTTCTAGTGCTGACTGTGAACATGGATTCAGTGTTATGAACTCAGTCAAATGTAAGTCCAGGAACAGACTAGAAGTGGGGCATATGTGTGATCCAATAAGGATTGAGATGTACCTTTCAACAAGGGATATAGTGAGAGGGCAGGTGTATGGGACTGTAAGTGATCTGGGATCAGCCATGATGAGATGACGGAGCGGACTCGATGGGATGAATGGCCTGATTCTGTTCCTATGTCTTATGGTCTTCATCTGAATGCAAAATTAATCTGGACCATGTTTATCGACAATGGATTTGTAATAAAGACAGATGAGAAAAAGTTTACAAAATATGAAAGGTTTTCTTTGTTATACTGTATTTCATTATACCTTACAATTAATGAATAAAATCAAACGTATGTGATTTTTCCATTTCATTCTAAATATTCTTAGCATGCAAATGACAAAAAAATTTCCATGCTGTGCGGTTTTCAGGCCGTGTACAAATTTCTGCTCAGAGCAATAGTTGGTCTGCACAGCTGTGAAAAATATTAGAGGCAATGTTGCCCGTTTCTATCCAATAGAAGACATCACCATCCCCTGACCCTTCTGCAGGCCAGTGGGCATCTTTTATCTAAACTAAACACATTGATGAAGGAAGAGCAGTGGATGTAGTGTATATAGATTTCAGCAAGGCATTTGATAAGGTACCCCATGCAAGGCTTATTGAGAAAGTAAGGAGGCATGGGATCCAAGGGATATTGCTTTGTGGATCCAGAACTGACTTGCCCACAGAAGGCAAAGAGTGGTTGTAGATGGGTCATATTCTGCATGGAGGTCGGTGACCAGTTGTGGGCCTCAGGGATCTGTTCTGGGATCCTTATTCTTTGTGTTTTTTATAAATGACTTGGATAAGGTAGTGGAGGGATGGGTTAGTAAGTTTCCTGATGACACAAAGGTTGTTGTGGATAGTGTGGAGGGCTGTCAGAGGTTACAGCGGGATGTCAATAGGATGCAAAACTGGGCTGAAAAGTGGCAGATGGAGTTCAACCCAGATAAGTGTGAAGTGATTCATTTTGGTAGGTCAAATATAATGGCAGAATATAGTATTAAAGGTAAGACTTTTGGCAGTGTGGAGGATCAGAGGGATCTTGGTGTCTGAGTCCATAGGACACTCAAAGCAGCTGCGCAGGTTGACTCTATGGTTCGAAGGCATATGGTGCATTGGCCTTCGTCAATCATGGAATTGAATTTAGGAGCCGAGAGGTAATGTAGCAGCTGTATAGGACCCTGATCAGACCCCACTTGCTCAGTTCTAGTCGTCTCACTACAGGAAGGATGTGGAAACCATGGAAAGAATGCAGAGGGTATTTACAAATTGCCTGGATTGGGGAGCATGCCTTATGAAAACAGGTTGCGTGAACTCAGCCTTTTCTCCTTGGAGTGACGGAGGATGAGAGGTGACCTGATAGAGGTGTATAAGATGATGAGAGGCATTGATCATGTGGATAGTCGGAGGCTTTTTCCCAGGGCTGAAATGGTTGCCACAAGAGGACGCAGATTTAAAGTGCTGGGGAGTAGGTACAGTGGAGATGTCAGGGTTAAGTTTTTACTCAGAGAGTGGTAAGTGTGTGGAATGGGCTGTTTGCAACGGTAGTGGAGGCGGAAACGGTAAGGTCTTTTAAGAGACTTTTGGATAGGTACATGGAGCTTAGAAAAATAGAGGGTTATGGGTAAGCCTAGTAATTTCTAATGTAGAGACACATTCGGCACAACTTTGTGGGCTGAAAGGCCTGTATTGTGCTGTAGGTTTTCTGTGTTTCTGTGTTTTATCTCTTTTTCTGTTCTGAATAAAGGTCTCAAAGCTGAAATGTTAACTCTGTTTCTCTTGTCACAGGTGCTGCATGTGTATTTCTAGCATTTTATGCTTTTGAAATGGATTTTTGGATATTGAAGGAGACAGTGGTTATGGGGTTAGTTCAGAGACTGATAAAGAGGTAAACAATTGGCACTGTTGAGTAAAGCAGGGAGGAGGCTGACACCTCCCCCTTCTGCATATGACAGGGACCACTGACTTAGTGATTCCATAAATAGATGTATAAGACTGAGGAATTGAGGGCTATGAGTAACTGGCACAGACTAGAGGAGCAGACGAGGGGTCGAATGGCCCACTCCTGTTCCTATTTTCTTGTGTTAACTTTGTCTCCCTATGCGTTCTTGGTTTGCTCTTCTGTACTCACCATTCATTCACCCTCCCGCGGTATCTCCCCGTGCATCTGGAGGAGTTGCCACAACCCCCCATCTGGAGACCCATACGGTCACTCCAGGTGAAGCAACAATCACTTCCATGAGTGACCGACATTCGGAGTTCACAGTGTGTCTCCTCTACGCCTGGAGAAGCCAAAGGCAAATCGAGGAGCAATCTGTTCTCCATCCACTGAAGTGACCTGGAGTTGCCTTCCGCTTTAATTTACATTCCCACCCCTTTCCTCATGGCCCACCTATGTCCTCCTTCACTGCCATAGTGAGACCGCAGCAGCAATATCTTAGTTCCCAAATGGGCACCTTGCAACCTTCAGGAAAGAAACTTCAACATCAGATCACCTACTCTCTCATTGTTTTTATTATCCTGCTAATGTCCTTTCTCACCTTTCTTTTTAATTGCTTTACTCATGCTCTTATCATCTGGTCTGACTTTACCCACCTCTATGTGGTCCTTTGTCCCACACTTCACTCCTCCTTCCAGCTCTTCTTTGGAAACGGTAACCCTTCCACAGTTCTGAGAAAGGGTTTCTCACCTAAAGCACTAACCAGTTCCACTGCTTGACTGGCTGTTTGTCCAGCATTTCTGGTTTTGTTTCAGACTTCAGCGTCTGCAATTTTATTCATTTTCCATTATTAAAATATCCCAGATTATGTAGTCACTATCATATCACTGTTTGTGGAAGCTTACTATGCATTTCTTAAATTACAGCTGTGCTAGACATCACCAACTCTTTCTTTGGTCATAAGCGCTCCCTCAGGAAGTCTGCAGAATGTGCAAAGGCCCTCAATTTTCACTGGTTCACTGAAACATTACACATTAGGTTAAAAAATAATTTATTTGCGTTAACAAATAAATACTGACAGTGTATAATAATTGTTTTTCAGCTTACAAAGCAATTCAGACAAACAGTTTACACAATCACAGGATATTTACAGCACCAAGAGACCAGTTGGCCCATTGGGTCAATACTAGCTCTATGTATGAGCAATCCAGCCAATCCCACTCCCATACCTCTGTCCCCCAGCCCTGCTCATTTCTCCACTCACATACTAGTCCAGCTCCCTTTTGATGCTACTGTTGAATCCCTCTCCACTACTGCCCAGCCTGTTCCAAACCCCTAACTCTTGCTACATAAAGAAAATGTTCCCTCTCGTCATTTTTGTTTTTCAGCCAATCACCTTCTTCCTGTTCCCCCAGATCTTGATTATACACCAATGGGAACAGTCTCTCTCTGTCTGCACCCTGAATGACTTTAAATACTATTGGTTCTATTCACAACCTCCTCTGTTCCTAGAGGACAACCCCAGTTTCTCCAGTCTATCCATAGTCCTGAAGATGCTGATACCTGAATTATTTGGTGAGCCTCATCTGCACCCTCTCCAAAGCCTTCACATTTTCACTAAGTATGGTACCTAACATTGGACATAATACTCTAGAAATGGCTGAAGTTGTCTATAGGTACAGTCTTAACAAGGACCCAGTAAATGCATTGACATCTTCATTTCTGAATTAACATCTTATAATAAAGGCCATCATACCATTAACTTCCTAATCATCTGGCTTCTAGTGGTTTGTGCATTAGGACACCCAGCTCCCTTTGAATGTCAAGTTTTTGCAATCCCTTCCCATTGAAAGAACATTCCACTTTTGTGTTATATTCTACGCAGTGGATCATCTCACCATCTTCCACATTACATTACATCCACTGGATTCTTCCTCACTCATTCAGTTTGTGTGTTTCCTCTTGAAGCTTCTCCATCCTCTTCCCTCCTCACAATCTCACCAAGTGTTGTAGCATCATCAAACTTGGAAAAGTGATATTTGGTTCCCTCATCCAAATCATTAATCTAGATCACAAAGGGATGTGTCCAGTAATATATTCTAACTGAGCACAGAATGTTACAGTTAAATACTTATTAGCTTATAAAACTCTATAGTACTGAACTGAAAATGTCCTGTGCTATAGCAAGTGTTCAGTACTGAGTTCCAAAATCGTCTTTAAATATAATGTACAATAGCAGAGTTCACTTCAGTTCTGGGCACGTTGGTTTCACTAATGGATTAGATGGATGGTTTCAGACCGTGGGAGGAAGGACATCAGCCTGAGTCACTGTACAAGTCAAACTCTTGCCATGCTTGAGCATACACTGTACATTGTTTTAGATTTCTGGCATCTAGGAACAAGCAGAACTGCTGTTAGAATATTTACATTTCTACCTGACGTGAGTAGAGAAACCATTTGGCCAATCCCGCACATGTCAGCTTTTGTCCATGCCCGGGAAACTGCCAAAAATGAATCACCCATCTCACAAACTGCCTAAAATCCAGCCACTGCCCCTCAATTTCACATACACATCCAGTTCTCTTCCTCTGACTGCAAATGAGCTCTGAAACTTTTCCCAGACCTCCCATCCCATGTCCCCTCCCCTTAACCTTCTCTCCTAATCTATTGTGACCAACTGTAATGATTGTCCACCTCTCAACAGGAGGAAAGGAAAAGGTTTACTCCATCCAAAAAAGATTAACACTTGCCTGCTGAGATTTCCTGATAATAATTTCACTTATTGAACAAGTGAATATAACAAATATAGCAATGTAAATTTAAAAATATAAGAGATTCTGCAGATGCTGCAATTCTTGAGCAACACACACAAAATGGTGGAGGAGCTCAGCAGATCAGGCAGCATCTGTGGAGAGAAACAAACATTCCATGTTTCAGGCCAACACTCTTCATCTATGCTGAAGGGTTCTCAGCCCATAAGGTCGACTGTTTATTTCTCTGCCTGGCCTGCTGAGTTCCTTCTCAACGTTATAAATGTGAATTTATGTTGCCTTTCTCTTAGTGAAAGCATTTCAACTTGCCTTACAAGAGTACTTATTGGCCAAGCTGTGCCAGAGGGGATATTCAAGATACTCAATTTTATTTTTTAAGAAGCATCTCATAGGGGTTTTGGGAAAGGAATCTCAGAGTCGAAGATGCAGCCATGAGTGATGGTCTATAGGGATCTCAGAGACTTTGTTAATTTGGGCTTTGTCCATGCTCTCAGGTGGACACAAAAGATTGTATTGTACTATTCCAAAGAAGAGGGGAGGGCTCTCCCTTGTGAGCTGGGTCAGTGTTACCTAACCAGTATCTCATCAAAACCCAAAATACAGCAAATGCAGGGGTCCTGAAATAATAAAAAAAAACAGGAAATACTGGAAATCCTCTACAGCCCAAGCAGCGTCAAGGGAGAAACAAAACTGTTCTGATGAAAGATCATTAACCATAAACATTAATTCTGTTTCTCCTTCCGGGTCAAAATTACATTTCAGGCTGGTGACCTTTCATTGGAATGGAAAGGGAAAATATGGATTAGAACCAAGTCAAATCGGTTGAGCTGATATAATCCTTTGGTTTAAATAGCTGCCTCATTAACAGATTAATGAGGGGGAGAGAGAGAGATTATAAGTACAGGGAGATGTTAAAACTATGAGACATGGGTCAAAGGTGTGGCTAAGACCTGACATCGGAGTGAGAATGCTGGAAACCATTGACAGATTCTGCCTGGCCAGCATTTTCTGGTTCATTTCAGATTCCCAGCACCTGCAATGTTCAGATCTTCAATCCACCCTTTGCCTGTTGTCTGGATTCAATCACGATCCAATCATGTAGTTGTAATCACAGTGTGAGGATGCAATGTTTTCTTTGTGTGGCATTGGTGGTTATTACTCAAGATGGCATCTAATTGGCTGTGAAATCCTTTTAAGATGCTAAGCGATCATTCCAAGTTCCAGTTTACTGACAACAGAACAGGCACTTCTGCCCACAATGTTTTGCTAAACTAATTAAACTTGGAGTTAAAAACTTAACTGAACTAATCCCCTCTACCTACACAACATCCATATCCCTTTATTCTCTGCACACTCGCACACCTATCTAAGAATCTCTCAAATGCCTCTATCGTACTTTCCTCCACTGCCACACCGGGCATCCACTATTCTCTGTGTAAAAAACTTGACCAACACATCCCTTTTCAATTTATTCCCCCACTCACTTAAATGCATGCCTTCTGGTATTAGACATTTCATCTTGGGAAAAGATAGCAGCTGTCTACCTATGCCTCTATTAATCTTATAACCTTCTATCAGTTCTCCCATCAACCACTGATGCTCCAGAGAAGACAACCCGTACCATATTACTGTACTCTCTTTTAGAGAATATCCCCTCCATCTATCCTGATAAACTTCTGCACCCTCTCCAAAGCTTATAATGAGAACGGAGTACTCCGGAAGCGGCCCAACCAAAACTTTATAGCTCCTTTACTCTGAGATTTTTTTCCATCTCTGAACTTACCTGCTTCGGAAGTAGTAAAAGAACAGGACAGCAAGCCCACTGAGCAGCAATCCAATCCCCATGCCAACTGCAATGTACAGATAGCGTTCTGACTTTTCAGCCCCTTGGGAAGGTAAGATCGCATGCTGGCATCTTGTTCCGGTGTATCCTGGGTCACAGCTGGTGAGAAAATTCCATAAAGGATTACACTTACAATCTGAGAACTGAAGGCTGTTTTCTGGAAGTAGGTCTTGCTGTTTTGCGGGCAATAGCTAATGCACAAATTCAGGAACTCCAACAACACACTAATTAAATAATTCCCCTCTTCTCTCCTCTGAAATTTTAACTAGAACATAGAACAGTATAGCTCAGGAACAAGCCTTTCAGTTCACCATAACTGTGCCGATCATGATGATAATTCTAACTAATCCCATCCACCTGCACATGCAGTGGAGATATATGGCTGGGGGAGGTACTGATCTGACTATTACAGCATTAAAACTGCTGGGGCAGCTCAATATGTTAAGGTCTCATTATGTGCCTGGGTAAAAGCTAAACATTTACCTATAATCTTATAGGTGCTAATCTCAGTTTAGTCTCAATATCAGCATTAACCTTATGATTATCACACATCAATACATCAGCAGCCATTCAAGACCTACCATTGCCACTTGACCTCTTCACACAAGCATCTGCCTCACCCCCAATTCCTGCCATTGGTCAGACTGCATGTCCATCCTAACAGCTGGTTGGAAGCCAACGGGTTCTTTTTGAATACTTCCGTCGGACAGAAATGTTTCTCGCTATTCTGGATAATTTTTTGGTAAATTAATCTCTAATTCCTGAAGAGTCGGGCCATTTCAAGGGGGTTTATAGCCAAAAAGCAAAAATAAACTCCAGATGCAAGCAGAGACTTAAGAGAGAAGAAAAGGGTTGGCATTTTAGTTTGAATATCTTCCACTGAAATGGGAAAAGGTTAGAAATAGAAGGGCTGGGAATTATAAAAAGGAAGGTCTTGTCCTTGGAGGCAAGTCCAGAAGGATCAGAATTACGTTCATGATCCATGATGTTGGTTGAGAGGGAGATTTGAAGGATTGGAGGAGGTATGAAAGGTGGGATTGGGGAGAAAATATTTTTGAATTCTTTGTTAGGTTCAAAGAGCTGTAACTCAAGAGAGAAGATGCCTCAAGTTTGCTTTGAGTTTTGCTTGAAGAGTGTAGAAAGTCAAAGGCTGAGAGATCAGTGGGATGGAGAATCCCATTGGCGGGAGACAGAATGGAGGTGCTTCATAAAATGGTTACCCAACCTCATTTGGTTTCTCCCAATCATGAACACCAAAAAAAATGGTAATATCTTCCAACTGACGCTGAGTTCAAACATTTTAAAGGAAAATGACTTACATGCAGATGCGATATCTGGTAACCTGGTCATGGTCTTCATGGTATTGGCAAATACCATTCATACAATAATCTTGGTCACTTTGGTGACAGTTTTGTTTTGAATTCAGAGCCATGAAGCGACTGGAATTTCCTGTCAAGTGAATTAAAATCAGGTTCAGGCATCAGATATACTTTTGCAGACACCATATACACCAAACCTCAGCTTTAAGAGGGCCTACTCATGCTCCGGAGAAAATCGATGCCATCACACACACAGAACAAGACCAACCAGCCTATCAAGCATTAAATGAGTGTGCCTCTCGGTCTCTGATCTTCTTGCTTCTGGTAACAGTTTCTCCCTATTCTCTATCAGAACCTTTCTTAGTTTTGAACTTAATCTCCTCTGCACTGGTTCTATCCCAGAGGTTTACATAAAGGCTCGAGTGCAACGCTGAATGGAGGCCACATTGCCTCAGGTGCTGCCTCTTAGACGACACTTTAAACTGAGGTCAGACCTGACTTTTTATGACAGTGAGCGATGTGATGGCATTATTTTGAAAAGAAGAGGTATTTTCTGTTCTGTACTTGACCAGTATCAAAGTACAAAGTAAGTGTATTATCATAGTATTTATATGTCACCATGTACTGCCCTGCGATTCATCTTCTTGCAGGCATTCACAGTAGATCAAAGAAATACAATAGAATCAATAAAAAAGCTACACACAAAGATGGACAAAGAACCAATGTGCAAATGAAGCCAGTCTGTGCAAATACAAAAAATGACAATAAACAATTAAATATTATTGAGAAAATGAGCTGACGTGTCCTTAAAGTGAGGAGCAGATCTTCAGGTCCCTACACTAAACAATGACGTAATCACATGGAGTGGGTGCAAAGCGATTCACAAGAACATTGCCGGGACGAGCATGCTTGAGTTTTCCCTGGAGTGAAGGAAGCGAGGGATGACCTTATAGAAGTTTAAATAGGTAAATTGGTTTATTATTGTCACATGTACCATGGTACAGTGAAAAACTTGTTTTGCATATCCTTCATACTGATTAATTCATTACCACGGTGCATTGAGGTAGTGCAGGATAAAACAATAAACAGAGTGTTACAGTTAACAGAGAAAGTGCAGGGCAGTCAGGGTCAAGGTCAAAACAAGGTAGATTGTGGGGCCAAGGGCCCACCTTATCATACTAGGGAACCATTCAATAGCCTTATAACAGCAGGACAGATGTTGTCCTTGAGCCTGGTGGTATGCACATTCAGACTTTAATATCTACGGCCTGGATTGAAGGGTGGGGGGGGGAGAGAATATCTGGGATGGGTGATGGGTGGGTCTATGATTATGACAGTAGCTTTATCAAAGCAGTGAGAAGTGCAGACAGGGGCAATAGAGGGGAGGCTGGTTTCTGTGATGATCTCTGAGACACATCTACGTCCCACTGCAGTTTCTTGCAATCACGGGCAGAGCAGTTACCAAACCAGACCATGGTGTATAGGAATAGGATCCTTTCTAAGGTGCATCACTGAGAATTGGCGAAGATTGAAGGGAACCTGCCCAATGATTTAGCTTCCTGAGGAAGTAGGGTCAAATCAATAAGTAGACAGAGCCCATCAGTTTTCCAGGTTAGGGGAGTCTAAAACTAGAGGACATAGATTTAAGTTGCAAGAGGAAAGTTTTAAAGGGAACTCAAGTGACAACATTTTCACACAGAGGATGGTGGCATATGGATCATGTTGAGGCAGGTACAGGTGCAATGTTTAAAAGACATTTGGACTACACAGATGGGAAAAGCTTAGAAGGATACAGAACAGATATCTGCAAATGGGCTTAGGTAGAGAGGTTCTTCGTTCATTGGACCAAAGGGCCAGTATCCATGCTGTATTGCTCTATGACTCTATGGCCTGTAAAATACAGTCTTTGAAGCAAATGGACAAAAGATCAGGAAGCACACACAAAATGCTGGAGGAACTCAGCAGGCCAGGCAGCATCTATGGAAAAAAGCACTGTCGACATTTCAGGCCAAGTCCTGCCGAAGATCTCAGCCCGAAATATTGGCTGTACTTTCCCCATAGACATTGCCTGGCCTGCTGCGTTCCTTCAGCATTTTGCATGCGTTGCTGGATTTCCAGCATCTGCGGATTTTCTCTTGTTGGTGGAAAGATCAGGGAGCGTTGACTCAGAATTTCCCTTCACTCTGAAGTTCTTCCTCTTTAGGGAACATAATGCGGTGGAGCAACATCACCTCTGCCCAACTCATCCTGACAACACTGGCTGTAATTAAAGTTCAAGAGAATTCCTGAAGCATGAGGTGTGATACCACATCTTTCTGCAACAGTTTACCAGGTGTGACGCACAACACGCAACTGTAATCATGGATTCAAATCACAGTTGGGCTTGGACCTAAGGCAAGTATTTCTGGTGCCTGTGAAGATGACTGACTAACTGGAAAGGTGCAGTTTGAACAGACGGTCAGCTGGCTGAAGATTTCTGCACACTTGGGCACTATCCCATACTCCGCATCGTTCGGGTCCTTGGCCCTGCATCACAAAATGTAACCCACCTCCAAATGCATTCAACTTCCTGGTTTGGCACTGAGCTTGAAGTAATCAGTCAAGACAATTACTTCTCATCATCTCAAAATAACTACTCCCACTCGCTTACTCAATGAGAGAATGGCATGTTCCAGACAGACAATGATACTGTATACTGCCAAGGGCACTTAACTTGACTTTGAACTAAATACTGAGCAGAATTCCAGAGCTGTGGTGGGAGTAACTTCCCTCAACGTCAAGACTGCAGCTGACAATCGCGACATCAAGGATCACTGGTAAACTGAACTTAACGGGCATTACTGTACATGTAATAAATAAATTAACCTGAATGAAGGGGAAAACCCTTTCACTGTTGTAGTTACATTTCACACAAAGGGAAATATGTGTGGTTTCATCGCCATGGCATTTCTGCTGGGGTTCCTCATTGCTTCATCAATGACCTTCCCTCCACTAAGGTCAGAACCGATGTTCACATAATGGAGCAGCCCGCGCCTATGTGAGACAAAGTCTTGAAACCACACAAGCAGGGATGCAGGAAGCATCTGCAAAATCGTTAGGTAGCAATTCTAGCCACCTCTGTATACTCTCTGGCACTACCATCTACAAGGGCTCCACCATCAGTATCCTGAGAGTCAGGATACTGAACCATCCGCACACATCCCACGGCTTCAGGCCATGGCATCGCATGACTCGCCTCCACACACCCCAAAAGCCTTTCCACCATCGGCGAAGCCTTACAGCCACTCACTCCAGCTTCTTCAATGACAAAGTGACACAAGCTAAATGCTGAAGGAACTCAGCAGGCTAAGCAGCACCTGTGGGAAGGCGTAAACAGTCGCCATTTCTAAGGGTCTCGGCCCAAAGCTTCGACTCTTTCCCGTAATGCGGCCTGTCTTGTTGAGTTCCGCCAGCACTTTGTGCATGCTATGGATTTCCAGCCTCTGCCGATTTTCTCCTGTTTGTGAGTTCTTCAGTTGCACCTCTCAGCCCAGCCCCCAAGAAGGACTGGGATAGCAGGCGCAAGGGGAATACCATCACCTGTGGGTTCCCCAATTTGAAATAGGTCACTGTTGTTTCATATAGACTCTTCACCCAGAAATATTGTAAGGTAGAGATTGCACCACCTTCTCAAGCAATGAGAGCTGGCCAATAAGCTCTGCCATTGCTGGTGACCATTATCTTGTATTTATTCTTTCACAGACAAGGACATCACTGCCAATGTCAATTTTGATCTTCCATCTCTAATTGCTGGTAAACGTAGATAATTAAAAGGTAACCACATTGTGGGTCTGGAGTCACCAGCTAGGTGTAGAAGATGGCTTTCTCTAAAGGGCATCAGTGAACCAGGTGGGTTTTGTACATCAGGTAGCTTCACAGCCACTTTTACTGAATAGGTTGCATTTTCATTCCCCTATTGCCTCGGCAGGATCCAAACTCCCATCCCCGACCAATGGCCACTAGAACAGTAAGTTTAGCATGATACTACAGCCGTGAATTAATTCAAAATCAACTGCTAGATTAAAATAATTGAGCCTTGAAAGCAAGCGGGAGATGTAGAGGAGGAGGCCATATTCAGAGGTGGTGCCTCAAAAAGGACCTTCATTGAGGACACACACTATCCAGGGTATACCCTCTTTCCATCACTACCAACAGGGAGGAGATACAGGAGCTGGAAAACCCTTATTCAACATTTTAGCCACAGCCTCTTTCCCCTCACCACCATATTTCAGAATGGTCCATGATCACCACCTTGCAGTTCATCTTTTGTATTTTTATATACTGTAACTTATAATAACTTTGTAAGAGCCGCACTGCTCTGCTGTCAGTGATAATACACCTGGATTCTGACTCTGCCTGACGCTCGCTATTTCGTATGTTCTCCAGCATGACAACCCTTTGAGGTATTTGTCCTCATTCACTTCTGGAGCATTGCATCATCTCTGGTGTCTATTTTGAGTACTCCTGTGTACTGAAGTCACATCTCCAACTCTATCTGCTTCTCAG
This sequence comes from Hypanus sabinus, assembly GCF_030144855.1. Taxonomy (NCBI): domain Eukaryota; kingdom Metazoa; phylum Chordata; class Chondrichthyes; order Myliobatiformes; family Dasyatidae; genus Hypanus; species Hypanus sabinus. The sequence goes on along the minus strand of NC_082708.1, from coordinate 160,502,993 downwards.
CCACTCACTGCTGATCTACAACCGTCCCTAGCGCCTGGGCTCGCCCTGACACCTCCTGCGACAGCATGGCATCGCAGACCGTTCCTCCTGCTGCATTGCCAGCACTACATAGAATGCTGCTCAGGGAACTGGAAGATAAAGGGCCACCCAGAGGTTGGAATGGGCAGCCTGTGGAAGTAGTAGGTATAGGCAAATTAGAATGCTTAAAGGATCTTTGGTTAAGTATATGGATAGGAAAGCTTCAGAGGGGCATGGACCAAGTGCAGGTAAATGGGACCAGCTCAGCTGGGTATTTTGGTTGGCATGCATGAGTTGGTCCATTCTGTGCTGCATAGCTCTATGGATCTATATACTCCTCTCAAAATTACATTGATTTTCAAGTCTATAAATTTCAAAAGTTAATTTATAAACTTGGTCTTGCTTTCTATCAGTGAAGATTTTTCAGCGCCATTGAAGGTCACTGCTGAGGGTACTAGAGGCTCCTTTATACTGAGGCCACCAAGGACGGCCAACTGAGGGCTGTCTGCAATCAGCTTCCACCATGGCAGACAGCCACCAGCGTAAAAATGTCGGTATCAGCCACGTGCCCTCACCTCGGACTGCTGGAGCCGTTGTTTCTGGGCCACTCAACTCACGTCCCGATATGCTGGAAGCTGGAGTCTGTTCACTGAGAGCCACAGCCAGAGCCAAAGCTGCAGGAGAAAGCACAGAGATTATGTTTAGTGGCTTGAGGGAACAGGGTGTGTGCGTTATATCCACCAGCACACCAGGACTGTGTTATATCCACCAGCACAACGGGACTGTGTTATATCCGGGAGCACACCAGGACTGTGTTAGACACACGAGTACACCGGGACTGTGTTATATCCGGGAGCACACCAGGACTGTGTTAGACACACGAGTACACCGGGACTGTGTTATATCCGGGAGCACACCGGGACTGTGTTAGACACACGAGTACACTGGGACTGTGTTAGACACACGAGTACACTGGGACTGTGTTAGACACACGAGTACACTGGGACTGTGTTATATCCGGGAGCACACTGGGACTGTGTTAGACACACGAGTACACCAGGACTGTGTTAGACACACGAGTACACCGGGACTGTGTTATATCCGGGAGCACACCGGGACTGTGTTAGACACACGAGTACACTGGGACTGTGTTAGACACACGAGTACACTGGGACTGTGTTATATCCGGGAGCACACTGGGACTGTGTTAGACACACGAGTACACTGGGACTGTGTTAGACACACGAGTACACCGGGACTGTGTTAGACACACGAGTACACCGGGACTGTGTTATATCCGGGAGCACACTGGGACTGTGTTAGACACACGAGTACACTGGGACTGTGTTAGACACACGAGTACACCGGGACTGTGTTATATCCGGGAGCACACCAGGACTGTGTTAGACACATGAGTACACCGGGACTGTGTTATATCCGGGAGCACACCGGGACTGTGTTAGACACACGAGTACACTGGGACTGTGTTAGACACACGAGTACACTGGGACTGTGTTATATCCGGGAGCACACCGGGACTGTGTTAGACACACGAGTACACTGGGACTGTGTTAGACACACGAGTACACTGGGACTGTGTTATATCCGGGAGCACACTGGGACTGTGTTAGACACACGAGTACACCGGGACTGTGTTATATCCGGGAGCACACTGGGACTGTGTTAGACACACGAGTACACCGGGACTGTGTTATATCCGGGAGCACACGGGGACTCTGTTAGACACACGAGTACACCGGGACTGTGTTATATCCGGGAGCACGCGGGGACTCTGTTAGACACACGAGTACACTGGGACTGTGTTATATCCGGGAGCACACTGGGACTGTGTTAGACACACGAGTACACTGGGACTGTGTTATATCCGGGAGCACACCAGGACTGTGTTAGACACACGAGTACACTGGGACTGTGTTATATCCGGGAGCACACTGGGACTCTGTTAGACACACGAGTACACTGGGACTGTGTTATATCCGGGAGCACACTGGGACTGTGTTAGACACACGAGTACACCGGGACTGTGTTATATCCGCGAGCACACTGGGACTCTGTTAGACACACGAGTACACCGGGACTGTGTTATATCCGGGAGCACACCGGGACTGTGTTATATCCGGGAGCACACCAGGACTGTGTTAGACACACGAGTACACCGGGACTGTGTTATATCCGGGAGCACACGGGGACTCTGTTAGACACACGAGTACACTGGGACTGTGTTATATCCGGGAGCACACGGGGACTCTGTTAGACACACGAGTACACTGGGACTGTGTTATATCCGGGAGCACACCGGGACTGTGTTAGACACACGAGTACACTGGGACTGTGTTAGACACACGAGTACACTGGGACTGTGTTAGACACACGAGTACACTGGGACTGTGTTATATCCGGGAGCACACCAGGACTGTGTTAGACACACGAGTACACTGGGACTGTGTTATATCCGGGAGCACACTGGGACTGTGTTAGACACGCGAGCACACTGGGACTGTGTTATATCCGGGAGCACACCGGGACTGTGTTAGACACACGAGTACACTGGGACTGTGTTATATCCGGGAGCACACTGGGACTGTGTTAGACACGCGAGCACACTGGGACTGTGTTAGACACACGAGTACACTGGGACTGTGTTATATCCGGGAGCACACTGGGACTGTGTTAGACACACGAGTACACTGGGACTGTGTTAGACACACGAGTACACTGGGACTGTGTTATATCCGGGAGCACACCAGGACTGTGTTAGACACACGAGTACACTGGGACTGTGTTAGACACACGAGTACACTGGGACTGTGTTAGACACGCGAGTACACTGGGACTGTGTTAGACACGCGAGTACACTGGGACTGTGTTAGACACACGAGTACACTGGGACTGTGTTATATCCGGGAGCACACTGGGACTGTGTTAGACACACGAGTACACCGGGACTGTGTTATATCCGGGAGCACACGGGGACTCTGTTAGACACACGAGTACACTGGGACTGTGTTATATCCGGGAGCACACCGGGACTCTGTTAGACACACGAGTACACTGGGACTGTGTTAGACACACGAGTACACTGGGACTGTGTTATATCCGGGAGCACACCAGGACTGTGTTAGACACGCGAGCACACTGGGACTCTGTTAGACACACGAGTACACTGGGACTGTGTTATATCCGGGAGCACACGGGGACTCTGTTAGACACACGAGTACACTGGGACTGTGTTATATCCGGGAGCACACTGGGACTGTGTTAGACACACGAGTACACCGGGACTGTGTTATATCCGGGAGCACACGGGGACTCTGTTAGACACACGAGTACACTGGGACTGTGTTAGACACACGAGTACACTGGGACTGTGTTATATCCGGGAGCACACTGGGACTCTGTTAGACACACGAGTACACTGGGACTGTGTTATATCCGGGAGCACACGGGGACTCTGTTAGACACATGAGTACACTGGGACTGTGTTATATCCGGGAGCACACGGGGACTGTGTTAGACACACGAGTACACTGGGACTGTGTTATATCCGGGAGTACACTGGGACTGTGTTAGACACACGAGTACACTGGGACTGTGTTATATCCGGGAGCACACCGGGACTGTGTTAGACACACGAGTACACTGGGACTGTGTTATATCCGGGAGCACACCAGGACTGTGTTAGACACATGAGTACACTGGGACTGTGTTATATCCGCGAGCACACTGGGACTGTGTTAGACACATGAGTACACTGGGACTGTGTTATATCCGGGAGTACACTGGGACTGTGTTATATCCGGGAGTACACTGGGACTGTGTTATATCCGGGAGCACACCGGGACTGTGTTATATCTGGGAGCACACTGGGACTGTGTTAGACACACGAGTACACTGGGACTGTGTTATATCCGGGAGCACACCAGGACTGTGTTAGACACACGAGTACACCGGGACTGTGTTAGACACATGAGTACACCGGGACTGTGTTATATCCGGGAGCACACCAGGACTGTGTTAGACACACGAGTACACTGGGACTGTGTTATATCCGCGAGCACACCGGGACTGTGTTAGACACATGAGTACACCGGGACTGTGTTAGATCCCACCAGCACACCAGGACCGTGTTAGACACACGAGCACACCGGGACTGTGTTAGATCCCACCAGCACACCAGGACCGTGTTAGACACGAGTACACCGGGACTGTATTATATCCGTGAGCACACCAGAACTGTGTTAGACCCGCCAGCACACAGGGACTGTGTTATATCCGCGAGCACACCGGGACTGTGTTAGACACACAAGCACACCGGGACTGTGTTAGATCCCACCAGCACACCAGGACCGTGTTAGACACGAGTACACTGGGACTGTATTATATCCGTGAGCACACCAGAACTGTGTTAGACCCGCCAGCACACAGGGACTGTGTTAGATCCGCCAGCACACCGGGACTGTGTTAATTCCACATCAATCTGTGTTAGAGCCACATCAGGAATGTTTTAAGACCACACAGTGACTGGGCACTGAAACTGTACTAACACTACAGAGACACTGGGACTTTAGACCCACAGCAGCTCCAGTTTGGTGGGAGGGCTGCCTATTCCAAAACCTCCCTGGCTTGGCTCACCAGCTTTGCCTTAACCCTAGCTGGCCTAGCTGTTAACTTTTGTTTGATCTGTGTTGTTCATCTTTCATCCCTTGACCCTTCACACTCTCACTCCTTGACTCAGCTTGACCCTTGACCCCAAGCCCCGACATCCAACCCCACTGACACACCAATTCTCTGTCCAACAATCTCTCAAAATTCTCATCTACATGTTTAAATGCTTAACTGATCTCATTTCATTCTGATCTTCATCAAGTTCTCCAAAAGCATTACAAGAACTAGAAGCAAGAACTCCCACAGTGTGACACTCCCTCAGTACCGCCCCTCCCACTGTGCGGCGCTCCCTCACCTGCCCCTCCCACAGTGAGGCGCTCTCTTACTACCACCCTTCCCACAGTGTGATGCTCCCTCAGTACCACCCCTCCCACAGCGTGTCACTCCCTCAGTACCACCACTCCCACAAAGTGATGCTCCCTCAGTACCGTCCCTCCCACAGTGTGATGTTCCCTCAGTACTACCCCCCACAGTGTGACACTCCCTCAGTACTGCCCCCCCACAGTGTGATGTTCCCTCAGTACTACCCCCCACAGTGTGACACTCCCTCAGTACCACCTCTCCCACAGTGTGACACTCCCTCAGTACCGTCCCTCCAACAGCGTGACGCTCCCTCAGTATCACCTCTCCCACAGTGTGACACTCCCTCAGTACCGTCCCTCCAACAGCATGACGCTCCCTCAGTACCACCTCTCCGCAATGTGATGCTCCCTGTACCACCACCCCACAGTGTGATGCTCCCTCAGTACCACCCCTCCCACAAAGCGACACTCCCTCAGTACCGTCCCTCCCACAGTGTGACACTCCGTCAGTACCGTCCCTCCCACAAAGTGACGCTCCCTCAGTACCGTCCCTCCCACAAAGTGACGCTCCCTCAGTACCGTCCCTCCCACAAAGTGACGCTCCCTCAGTACCATCCCTTCCACAAAGTGACGCTCCCTCAGTACCATCCCTCCCACAGTGACACTCCCTCAGTACCACCCCTCCCACAGTGTGACACTCCCTCAGTACCACCCCTCCCACAGTGTGACACTCCCTCAGTACCACCCCTCCCACAGTGTGACACTCCCTCAGTACCATCCCTCCAACAAAGTGACGCTCCCTCAGTACCGTCCCTCCCACAATATGACGCTCCCTCAGTGCCGTCCCTCCCACAAAGTGACGCTCCCTCAGTACCATCCCTCCCACAGTGTGACGCTCCCTCAGTACAACCTCTCTGCAATGTGATGCTCCCTCAGTACCACCCCCACAGTGTGATTCTCCCTGAGTACCGCCCCTCCCACAGTGTGACTCTCAGTGCCGTGCCCCTGGTGCTGATCACCTTGTGCTGTGGGTTGGCAGACTCCGTCAATCTGTGAGATACAAACAAGGGATTAAATTCCTGCAATGTTCGACCGTAGACAGGTAGCGTTGTTGCCGGACAACCTGCCCCTATTGCTGACCTGTGTTCTCCCTGCATTGCCTTAGTGCCATACAGCTGCGGAGCACTCCAGTACAGAAACAGCCCATTTGGCCAGTCTAGTATGTACTGAACTGTCACTGAAATTTACCTATCTCGTTCCCTTGGGTAGGTTTCTGCTGAATCTTTTCTCTGCACCAGATATTCACTGAGAGAGGTATTCTCCACTCCCGGAATCTCCTTTACCCAACTCATAGAGGACGACAGCGGGTGCTTTGGCCCATGTAGTGTGTGCCAAACTGTTGTTTAAACTTACTCCTTTTGAACATTTTTTTCTCTGTACCAAGTAGCAGCTGCTCACTGAGAGAGGCATCCTCAGCTCCCTCAATCTCCTCCACCCAGCTCTGCTGACTCCTTCACTCTCCACAGTCTGACTCCTATCCCCCATCACGAGAAACAGTCGATCCACACGCATCCTACCTGGACCCTTCCTGGACGTGAACTCTTTCCATTAAAACTCCACTTAACCTCCTCCTCCGAACTGAGGAGACTAAACCCAGCTTTATTCACCTCACTGAGTAACTGAATCGCATAACCAACATTTATTTCCAAATATAATGAAAACAGAAAAGACTGGAAATACTCAGCAGGTCAGGCATAAAAATCGTTAACTCTGGTTCCCTTGCTGCCTTACCAGCTGAGTGTTTTCTGCACTTTCTGTTTTTATTTTGGACGTCCAACGTCATCTTTTGTTTTCAGTCGATAGTTTCGGGATCTTCGTTCTAGCGAGAGCTAAAGCAGTGAAAGCGTCCAGACTGACATCACAGTCAGTCTCCAAAACATAAACCATGGGTCAGATGGGGCTCCACAGATGAGATCACAGCTTATTTCTTCTGTGAAGTTTTGGCAGGCAGCTGGGAATCGGGTTGACAGGCAGTGTAGTACAATTACAGAGGAGTTTAAAAGTATTTGCAAAGAGTCTTACCACTTAATATGTAGACACTTGCCCTGGATTCCATTCTCAAGCACAGTATGTGCATACACTCCCACTCGACCTGCACAATGCTGCTCGCCTCGTTGCTGTGTGCGGACCAGCTGATCTACCTGTACTTAAACTTGCTCAAAGAGGTGAGTCACTGCTACGTCAGGGAGTTGGAGTTCAGCCCACATTCTGATCTTAAGGAGCTTCACAGCAGGTCCAGTCTTGGCAGCTCGTACTGAGCTCCAGCTGCCCTGGGGCAGGATCTATCATGCAGGTGGTACGGAACAGTTCTTCTGTGCCTTTCACCAGAACCGGGGCAACTCCCAAAGCAAGTCCATAGATGACCACAGGAAAGTGGTCTTAGCAAAGATATGTCTGAATCATTTCCTACAACCACCTATGCTCCAACTTGCACCATCTCCTAATGCCTGGTGTTTATGATCGGAAACCAACTTCCTGCACTGCCTTACCACACCAGTTCGCAATTCTCCAGAAGCATTAAACCCTGTTACCTTTGAGAGCCTCATCCATGAACTTCTACAATGCAGGGACAGGCCCTTTGGTCCAGTTCATCCTCTCCAAGCAAGTTACCGTCCTGAGCTAGTCCACTTGCCTACATTTGGCCCATATTCTTCTCAGCCTTTTCTATCCATGAATCTGTTTAAATTACCTTTAAAGATTGTAATTGTATCTTCCTCTACCAGTTTCTATGGCAACTCACCACCCTCCTTGTGAAAAACCCATGTTCTCACCTTCAGTCTATGCTGCCTCGCTTTGGACTCCCCCACCCTGGGAAAAGAGTGTGACCGTTGACTGTAACACTGGAACAGTCGCAGTTACCTGTAGTGACCCACAACAATCCTTCACCTCCAAACCCTAAACAACCCAATTCCTTGCTTTGTTTGAACATAAGTAGTAACTTTCTGTTTTTGAGCTTAAGGACTGATCTGCTATCTCAGCTCCACTTTCCTGAACTATACACCTATCCCTTCATTCCATTAACATCCATAAATCTATTGAACTCTGCTTTAAATTAATTCATTTCTATTTGGGTAGAGAGTACCAAATATTCATCTCTCTGAGTGGAGAAATTTCTCCTCATCTAGTCCGAAATGGCTGAACTCTTTATCTGAAACTGTGACCGTTGATCCTAGTTTCTTCAGCCAGGGAAACATCCGCCCTGCTTCCACCTGTTTCAAGCCCTCTGAGAATTTTGTTTTGTTCATGTGAGATCGCTCCACATTCTTCTAAACTCTGGAGAGTATAGTAACTCTAAAGATACTCCTTAATCTTTCTACCATTCCTGGAAACAATTTGGTGAACTTTTGCTTTACTCCTTCTGTGCTAAGTATATTGTTTCTTAGGTAGGGAGATAAACACAATGAGTCTGGTCTCACCTTCACTCTTTTCCCATTTCCCACTCTGGTTTACCCTCTCACCCCTTCTCTTTCCCTCACCTGCCCATCACTTCCCTTTAGTTCCGCTACTTCCCTTCAAGATGGCGCCAGCGAACAATGATTCTTCGGGTGACATCTTGCGGATAGTCAATAATTTCAGTTTTTCTACATCTTCTACTTATTCTTCTTACCTCAGTGTTGTGTTTGGAACTGTTGGGGCCTGTGGCGTACGGTCTGTAGTTTGATTGAGTGAGCCAGCGCTCTGCTCAAGGAAACCGCAGGAGAGAAATGTGAGCACTAGCTGCTATGAGAAGAAGATCAGAGACAAAGCAAGGGGTCAGGATCAACCGCATTTCTCACCGATTAAAGCATCGGGGAAAATTGAAACATTGAGGCAAATGCGGAGGAGAGAGAGGCTTGGTTTCAGTCGCTTCCCTGGCTCGAGTTGCTGCCCTCAAAGGGGCCCCTGGGTCCCAGTGGTCTTGGAGACATTATTGAAATTCTGAGTTTGATGGATCGGACTGTAGTTCAAACTAACTGCAGTTCACATTGGCCTCTTTCAGTTCTATGTTCTTTCTCTGTTCTTGTCCATTCCTTCTTGTTGCCGATTGGTGGGGCTGGGGATTTGGTTCTTGATGTTCTTCTTGTTGTTTCTCCATGTGGGGGGTAACCTGTTCGTTCTTTGTGTGCCAGATGGGTGGAGAGGGGTGTGGGTGTTTGCAAGTTATTGTTTCTTACTCTTTTCATGTGGTGGGGGGTGGAATGATGTCTTTCTTTCAACTACTTCTATGGCTTTCTGTACTTTCTGGAGAAGGCAAATCTCAGGGTTGTATTCTGCATACATACTTTGATAATAAAAAGAACCTTTGGCTCCCCCTTTCATTCCTTCCATGCTTCACTGTCCTCTCCTCTCAGATTCCTTCTTCTTCAGCCCTTTACACCTTCCACCTATTCACCCTCTCATCTTCTTACTTCAAACCCCCTCCTTCACCCACCCACGTTCCTTCTCACCTATTACCTGCTAGCTTGTTCTCCTTTCCATCTCCCCAGCTCCTTATTCTGGTTACTATCCCTTCCTCCACAGTCCTCATGAAGGGTCTCGGCTGGAATATTGACTTTTTACCTCTCCATGTCTGTGCTACGATGGGGCCACCCTCAGGGTGGAGGAGCAACACCTTATATTCCATCTGAGTAGGTACCCTCCAACCTGATGGCATGATTATTGTTTTTTCTTTCCGGTGAACAAATTTCTCACCCCCTTTCTCTATCCCTCATTCTGTTTACTTTCTCACCTACCTATTACTTTCCCCTGGGTCCCCTCCTCCTTCCCTTTCTCCTATCGTCCACCTTCCTCTATTATCAGATTCTTTGTTCGCCAGCCGAACTTGGCATCACCCATCGCCTTCCAGCTAGCCCCTTCCCCTTACCCCTACCCCTACCTTTTTATTCTGGCATCTTCCCCCTTCCTTCTCAGCCCTGAAGAAGGGACTCAGTCCAAAACATTGACTGTGTACTCTTTTCCGTCGATGGTGCCTTACATGCTGAGTTCCTCCAGCATTGTGTGTGTGTTGCTTTGGGTTTCCAGCAGCTGCAGACGTTCTCATGTTATGATTGACCCAACCACAAGTGCTCCCTGATTTGCTGAGCTCCTCCAGCATTTCATGTACATAACAAATCACTTGTTCTATTAATGTTCATTGCATTTGCATATTGTCTTTTAGTGACTGATGTACAAGCACTTCCCTTTGATCATTGACACTACCGAATCTCTCATCATTAAACCAACACTCTGTTTTTCTGTATTGTGCTCCATGTTGAATGGCCTCACAGTTTCCCCACACTATATTCCATCTGCTCTGTTCTCACACACTCACACAATTTGTCCATGTCCCTTGATGTCTCTCTACGTCAGCTTCCGCACTCACAGTCCCAGCTAGTTTTGAATGATCAACAGATTTGGTAATTTGATATTGGGTCCCCTCAGATGAATTATTGATACACAGTAGATTGGGAATAGCTGGGGTCAACAGCACCGATCTCCACTACACATGGCTGTCAACCTAAGAAACATCTATTTTTTTTGATTCTTTCATTTCTATTGAACAACCAGCTCTCAGTCCATATCAGTATCTGAGTGTTCTAATCTTCTTGACCAACTTCTTGTTCACGGCTTCAAGAATTACCTTTGGAAAGTCCAGATAAATGTTCATCACTTTATTATTCCATGACCTTGAAGAACTCCAGCAGATCAGTCAAACATGATCCTCCTGACACAAATCCATGTTCAATCCTATTATTTTTTTCAGGACACTCTGCTATTACATTACCAATTCCAGCATGTTTCCTACTATTGATGTTAAAATAACAGTTTCTGTTTTCAGTCTCTCTCTTTTCTTATAACAAATTCATGCTTGCTGCCCTACAATCCACAGGATCAATTCTAGGACCTATAGAGACTTTGTACTATGCTCTCTTCTTATTTCTACCATCAGGGAAGACATACAAGAGCCTGAACACACACTCAACATTTTAGAAACAGCTTCTTCCCCTCCGTCAACAGATCGCTGAACAGACAATGAGCCCATGAACACTACCTCACATTTTGCTCTCTGTTTGCACTACTTATTTATATATATACACACTATATTCCTTAAGGTAATCTATATTATTTTTATGTATTACACTGCACTACTGCAGCAAATTAACAAACCATGACATACAGTGTTCCTCCCTCCCTTGGAAGTTCTCATGTTTTATTGTTTTGCAACATTGAATCACAGTGGATTTAATTCGGCTCTTCTGACACTGATCAACAGAGAAGACTCTTCTGTGTCAAAATGAAAACAAATTTTTACAAATTGGTCTAAATTTATTATAAGTATTAAACACAAAATAATTGATTGCATAATAACACACCCCCCCACAAGTCAGTATTTAGTAGATGCACCTTTGGCTAGGTCTCTATCAGCTTCGCACATCTGAATACTGCAATTTTTCCTCCATTTTTCTTTACAAAACTGCTCAAGTTCAATCAGATTGCACGAGGATCATGAGTGAACAGCCCTTTTCAAATCCAGCCACAAATTCTCAATTGGATTGAGGTCTGGACTCTGCCTCGGCCACTGCAGGACATTAACTTTGTTGTTTTTAAGCCACTGCTATGTAGCTTCGGCTTTATGCTTGGGGTCATTGTCTTGCTGGAAAACAAATCTTCTTCCAAGTTGCAGTTCTCTTTTAGACTGCATCAGGATTTCCTCCAGGATTTCCCTGTATCTTGCTGCATTCATTTTACTCTCTACTTTCACGAGCCTTCCAGGACCTGCCACAGTGAAGCATCCCCACAGCATGATGCAGCCACCACCATGCTTCACGGTAGCGATGGTGTGTTTTTGATGACATGCGGTGTTTACACCAAACATAGCATTCAGTTTGATGGCTAAAAAGCTCAATTTTGTTTTCATCAGACCATAGAACCTACTTCCACTAGACTTCAGTCTCCCTCGTACCTTCTGGCAAACTCTAGCTGAGATTTCACGTGATTTTTTTTTCCCAACAGTAGCTTTCTCATTGCCACTCTCCCATAAAGCTGTGACTGGTGAAGCACCAGGGCAACAGTTGCTGCATGTGCATCTCCCATCTCAGCCACTGAAGCTTGTAACACCTCCAGAGTTGTCATCTGTTAGTCTGATGTGTCTTCCTTGAATTTAATACTTTCGTTGAATTCTCTTCTCAGTCATGGATGACTATATTTTCATGTTTATTCATTATTCCCTTAAATGGTAACTCCTAGCTCACCACCCTCATGTTAAATCTGTTCTGCCACTTGTCCTCTCACATGTTCATGCATTTCTTTGCTTGGATCAAAGTACACACTGAACCCTATCACTTTCAACTCAATTCCATCATGTTGTAGTCACTTTTCTCAAAAGCCCCTTGACAACAAGATTATCAGTTAACACCGTCCACTTGCACCACAGTATCTTTGTAAATGCAACACTGTACTCTAAATTCTGTTTTCTTGTAACCACCTCAATGTACTTATGTATGGAATGATCTTTCTGAAGGATTGTATCTTGGTACATATGATAATAACAATAGAAATAACATTGAACAGAAGAAGAGAAAAACAGCATTTGCCCAGTTGCTTCCTTGCCATGTTGATGTAGAAAACCATCTATCTCATCCACTTCCATCAATTCATCTTCCATCTTATTACAGAAATGTTGATTGGTCCAGACTATATGGAAATTAAAGTTTCTACATTTATCTCTGTCACATGCACCGCTAATTTCCTGATTTAATCTATATCAATGTTACAACTGGTTTCTTAAGGTTATTAAGGTCAGGAGTGGTAGTGGAGATAAGCTCTCACCATCTATTAAATGATTTCAATGGTGTGCTTCTCAGATAGCCTCTGACAGCCAAGTCCAGCTCCTGACTTTCACGTGTGCCCGGTTGGAACCATTTCTACTGATGGGAGAAGGGCAAAGGTGGGTTGCTGGCGTCTGACTACCAGGAGCTTTGGGCAGATGGGGCTCATCAGTCGTAGTTGGAAGGAAAAGTCTGATCTCAATCCTCCACTGCCTTGTGGCTATACCCACTCATGGGGAAGACTTTGGGAGCAAGTCCCTAAGTCCTATGTTGAGTTCAACACTGAGTGGCAGCTCCTGCAATGTTGCTGTTGCTAAATTCTATCGGTCTCTGCCATTCCTTTGGGTTCACCAGATTCATGGAGAGGGGGAGCTTGCTGCACGGACAACAGCTTGTTCTCCATATTGTACTGCCCAGGCCTGCTTAACTTGTAGACAGTTGGGATGCAACGTCCATGGCTAACCCCCACCAGCGGAGGGTCTCAAATGCTACAACTACTCTTGCACCTGTCGGTAACCAAACTCCAGTTTCCTTGCCCTTTGTTATTTCTTAGCTAGAACAAAATTCATTCTATTCTGCATCATGATCTCAAACAAGATAATTCTCATCATTCCCTTCCTTACTAACAGGGCTACACCACCCCTCTTTCCCTAATTGTCTGCTCTTCTTGCATGCTAGGTCCACTGGAATATTTTTTGCCCAGTTTTGGTTGCCCTGAACCCACACCTGTGTAACAGTAGTGAGATCAAATCACTATCAGTGCACTAACTCACACATTTTCAAATGATGTGAATATTCTGATGTAATGTCTTCATTAGGGTGATTCTATCATAACTATCACTGCATTTAAAAAACAGACCCTTCGGCCCATCTGTTCCATGCTGTTGACTCTGACACCCCCATTGCTTAACTTTATTTTTGCAGCTACTTTACTTTTGACTGTTTTTAACTTTCTTTCTGTTTTGTCTCTCTCCTTCCTTAATTCCTTTTCAGATCCCAAATCCTTGCCAAGCTACCTGAAACCATGCTCAATACCAGCAGTGAAACACGCCTCCCCTTTCGAAATGTTGCCCACATTGTAGGGTGATCCCATCCACGCTTCCACCTGACCTACGGGTGAGTCAGCGTCATTGTCCTGACTCTGCTAAAGAAACCTGGTAGTAAACCATGTCTCTTTGGCTGCAAAAGGGACTGAGACTATGAAATGAACTATCAGAATTCATCTCTACTGCCATTCCTTGAAAAGCAAACCTGCTCAGGCAAAAACTCAGTGGTTTTCCCACATTATTTAATTTGAAGTTTATTTGAAAATTCTGCTTCCTTCATTGCATCTGCTAAGAAAAGCTCAGGGCTAAAGAATCTCTGTTATACCAACAGTTAACACAATGAAACTTGTTAAACTGTGGGCTGAAACTGGTTATGAAATGCCAGAACTTCAGTAATAAACAGCTAGTGATTTGAAACACTCACAAACCCCGCAAACGTCATAGCTGTTGGCAAGGAAGTTTCGCCAGCATGACCCTGCAGTGAATGAAGGAATGGTGATTCTTTCCCAGGACAGGGTGGGAAAGGGGAACCAGCACTGGCTGCACTTGTCCACCTTGTCGGGAAAGATTTGGAACTGCCTGGGTAAGTATCTGCAGGATTTTAAATGGATAATTCAACTTTGGCTATATCCCACCATACATGCAAGGTTTTAAAAATTATTTTCGGGCTGTGACTTTTAATATCGATCCCTAGCTGTTCCTTGAGAAGATGTCCAAGGTCAATCATGCCAGAGAGTCTATGGTAGACTGTGGATCAAAAACAGTACAGTACCAAGGTACAACACACAAACTGCCACATCACATTTACAGTGAGGGGCGTAAGGTTGAATATTTGTCCAAATTTTGCTCCGAGCTCTCTTTGATTTTGCTGTTGGTGACACAGAGGTTTTCTTATTTCTAGTCTGAGTTTAGATTTCAGTCAGATGGGGATCAGTGAATTCAGCAAACCATCAGAATGTAGCCCATGTTAAAATGGCACAGGTTAAAAGCCCCAGTAAGTGTTGGTTTCAGTAAGGGCCTACCCAATACCCTTGTCCCATCAAGCCTCAGACTTACTGATTAGATTAATCTTTCAAAATCCAGTGGTCACTCTGTTACAGGCACCCTTCCTATAGCCTCTGTCCAGAATCCTATATGGAACTGTGAAATGTCCAAAGGATGAGAAGGAACAGTTGAGGAGTTATTCCTCGAGTTCTGAGAGTAGTTATCCTTCAAGCCACATCACTTGATCCAGTCATTATCACCATGTTGCTTGTAGAATCTTGCCGTGCAAGGATGACCACTATCTATGTGACCACGCATGA
Organism: Hypanus sabinus; assembly: GCF_030144855.1. NCBI lineage: Eukaryota > Metazoa > Chordata > Chondrichthyes > Myliobatiformes > Dasyatidae > Hypanus > Hypanus sabinus. Next base: position 160,487,790 of record NC_082708.1, on the reverse strand, counting down.
TAGATACACGTGCATTATAATCACACAAAGTTGCATGAAGCACAGTAGGAAATTCATTTGCAATGGTGTGGATGTTGGGCCCATCAAACTGTCTGTACTTCCAGACTTACCCACCGTCTCTCCCCATCTCCTCTCCTCTTCCACTCCGTTCCATTGTGATACTGTGGTAAACCATGTATACCTGTCTGGACACGCCCCTCTGCTGTCTGCTCCTGTGGCTCCTCCCACAGACCCCTGTATAAAGGCGATTGGGGCACTGCTCCTCAGTCTTCAACATGGTTGTGCTCCCTTTTCGATGTTAATAAAAGCCTATCGTTCACTTCCGGTCTCCTAGAGTTATTGATGGTGCATCAGATACCTCACCGCCTTTGCACCTCTGGGTGCTCCCCAACTTTGCGTGATTATAATGCGTGTGTATCAATCACGGTCAGCTGTGTTTCTATCCTCCAGCCTATGGACATAGTCACTGAGAATAGAAACAGGCCCTTCAGGGGATCTCCTTCAGGGTCCCATTTTCCTGTTTGGCTCATATACCTCTACACCTTTCAAGTACCTATCTAAATGTCCTTTAAATGTCGTAGCCCCCACCACCATTTCCTCTGGCAGCTTGTTCCATATATCTGCTGCCCTCTGTGCAGAAGAGATTCTCCTCAGGTCCCTTTAAATTTTTCCCCTCTCACCTTAAATCTATGCCTTTTACTTTGAAACTGCCCTATTCTGGGGGGAAAGATTGTGACCAGACACTTACCTGTGCCCTTTGTGATTTTATAAACCTCTATCAAATCACTCCTCTGCCTCCTCAACTCCAGGGAAGACAGCCCCAACCAATCTAAATTATTTTGGGTCTTTCTGCACTCCCTTGTAAATCTTTCCCACCTCACCCTAAATGATGCCCCAGGGTTTGGACTCCCCTGCCCTGGAGAAATAACTGCTGCAGTCCACCTGATATCGCTCATAATTCCTTAAGGTCACCTCTGTGCACCAAGAAATAAATAACCAGCCAGGCCAACCTGTCCCTATAAATTAGGCTGTTAGACCTGGCAACATCCTTGCTAATATTTTCTGTACCCTCTTCAGCTTAATGTTAAAGGTGTAGTGGTTCTGCAGTTGTAAAATGACCTCCCAACCCATGTACTCTGTGCCCTCACTGAGGTAAGTGAACAAAGACATTCAGCCACACTGCATCAAGTGAGAGTTCTGGCACCCTACACATCACCGGCTGCGCCTGATCCTATCAAGTACCTCTCCTGATTTTCCAGTGAGCATGGAATGAGTTCTGTGCGTCCTAGAGGGTACAACACAAGCCTAACATTCCTTTGACCTTGTAAGCTTAAGGGAAGTTCAACTGGGATGTAGGATACTTAAAAGATTTAATTGGGTCAAGAGGAACTACAGTGCCTATAAAAACTACCTTGGAAGTTTTCATGTTTTATTGTTTTACAACATTAAATCACGGTGGATTTAATTTGGCTTTTGTTGATACTGATCAACAGGGAAAAAAACTCTCACTTCAAAGTGAAAACAGATCCCTACAAAGTGATCTAAACTAATTACGAATATAAAACACAAAGTAAATGATTGCATGAAGTATCCACCCCCTTTAATATGACACACCAAAGTGCAGCCAACTGGTTTTAGAAGTCACATAATTAGTTAAATGGAGATCACCTGTGTGCAGTCAAGGGGTTTCAACTGATTGTAGTAAAAATACACCTGTGTCAGAAATTGAGTGACAGTGCAAGAAGGGGACTCGTGAGGGAGGCCACTCTGACAACTCTGACAACTATGACAACTCTGGAGAAGTTACAAGCTTCAGTGTCTGACATGGGAACGACTGTGCATACAACTGTTGCCCAGGTGCTTCACCAGTCACAGCCTTATGGGAGAGTGGCAATGAGAAAGCCACTGTTGAGGAAAATCTTGGCTAGAGATTGCCAAAAGGCATATGGAAGAAGGTTCTAGGGTCTGATAAAACCAACATTGAGCTTTTTAGTGATCAGACTGGATGCTATGTTTGACGTAAGCCAAACCCCACACATCATTAAAACACACCATCGCTACCGTGAAGCATGGAGGTGGCTGCATCGTGCTGTGGGGGTGCTTCACTGCAGCAGGTCCTGAAAGGCTTGCGAAGATAATAAATGCAGCAAGATACAGGGAAATCCCGGAGGAAAACCTGAAGCAGTCTAAAAGGAGATTTGTTTTCCAGCAAGACAATGACCCCAAGTATAAACCCAAAGCTACACAGGAATGGCTTAAACAATGTCCTGCAATGGCCAAGTCAGAGTCCAGACCTCAATCCAATTGAAAATTTGTGGCGGGGCTTGAAAAGGGGTGTTCACTCACTACCTCCATGCAATCTGACAGAGCTTGAGCAGTTTTGTAAAGAAGAAAAGGAGAAAATTGCAGTGTCCAGATGTGCAAAGCTGATAGAGACCTATCCACACAGACTCAAGAATGTAATTGCTGCCAAAGGTGCATCTACTAAAAACTGACTTGAAAGGGATGAACACTTATGCAATCAGTTATTTTGTGTTTTATAGTTGTAATTAATTTAGATCTTTTTGTAGTGATGTGACACTAAAGTCTTTTACTGTTGATCAGTGTCAAAAAAAGCCAAATTATATCCACAATAAAACATGAAACTCCCAAGGGGAGTGAATACTTTTCATAGGCACTGTAGACTCACTGATTAGTGACTCCACTTGTGATGGACCAGCTGCTCCATGACATCACTAGTGATCCAGACCTTGGCCCAGGAAGCTGTCAAGTTTGGAAACTATTTGGTGGACCAGAAGAATTTTGTTTTGTAGATGTGATGGGATATTTAAGGATTACAGAATAGAGGCAGGTCGATGTAGATATACAAACTGTTGTTAATGCTACAAGTGTAAGCAGATAAACAGAATGCAAGAGAGCGTCATTGGGTCACTGTGTGCAACTGTAATGTGACTTTAAATGGACACCATGTTCCGGGTTTAACATTGCATAGATGACTTTAATCAATGATTATCAGATGAAGATCAACGATTCGACAAAACTGATCCAATTGTCCATTGCCCAATACTTGGGAAGATTATTGAAGGCCAACATTTGGTGATCTGCTCCTATGGGAATTAGACCCATTGATGATGGCAGACTATTTTCGGTGTAGGATGGTATACATCTGTTGGTAGTGGTGTTCCTTCACCTGCTGTCCCTGCCCTGCCACAGAGGTGTGGGAGGTTTTGTCAGAACAGCCTGGACAAGTACCATTATTGGTGCTGGTATTTGCCAATTAATGAACAACTCTGTTTCAACATTTAACTCTCTGAGGACACTTCACATCTGCAATGCACGACGGCCAGGAAAATAGTGTACTGTGAGTTCAAAGGGTTCTAGAGCTGGAGGAGATCACAGGGGTGGGGACAGGAGAGGACATAGAGCTCTGTGAATGGCTGGGGCACAGACAAAAGTTGAAATGACTTCATACGTAAAGGAGAAAAAGGTGAGAAGTCGGTCAGCAGACTACTCAAATGGTTCCCTAAAACCTAAACAGAAACCTGTTCCTGTGTTCATTAGAAATTTGTGGCAGATTGTGTTTTTGTTCAGTCTATCCTCAGAGGATGCCTATCAGATCAATACCAGCTCTTCAAGCGATCTATGTAGTCTCTCTCCCTAACATATCCTTAACACCTTGCAAATATTTCTGTTTCTCACAACAGTAAAGGTCAGTCTGGCGATCAAGCCTATACTACCTCCCAGAATATTCCAATTTCCCTCTTACTGCTTTCCCTGTAACCCCATCAATTCCTTATCACCTACCTGCACTAGGGAATAATTTACAGCAGGTCAACCTATCTGATCATCTTGAGGACTTGAGAGGAAATGCAGAGCGTCCAGGGAAGCTCATGCCACAGGGAGAATGTGCAAACTGCACAGAGACAGAATCAGAGGGCAGTGTTGAACCCGGATCATTGGAGTGGTGAGGTAGCAACACCGCCTGTTGCACCACTGCTCTGCCCTTCAAATATTTACAAAAGTGCTTTCTGGAGGGTTCGGTTGAACCTGTTTCCACCCTCTCAGGATAAAGACATTAGCTTCTCTCCTCTGGTCCTCCCTCTGATCAATTACTCCTTGGCTTCTCTCCCTCTCCCTCTCTCTCAACAGCTTCTCCTCGCTTATTAACAGCAAATTGTTTCAGAGTTGACCATCAGCATCACATCTCCTGACCTCCTCTGCTCTAAGGAGAACAACCCACCTTCTCCAATCTCTCCAAGGAACCTCACTGTCCTCAATGTCAGACACTTGCATAAATACAGGAGGTTCTGATACTCTGTAACTATCCAGAACTATTCTATCTAAACTACCAATCACTCAATCACAATACCACGAGCTTTAGAGAAACTACAAACCCCCATAGCTAAGTTGGTTTACAAACACACTCTTCCCCAGATTTATCTTCTCAGTGACCCCTGAATTTAATCAGTGGCAGCCACTGCGAAGCCCACAGCTGAGCATTCCCCCCTGAAATCTCTCCATCAGTGTCCTTGTCTCCTCGAACAAGATTTTGTTTATTTGTCCAAATATCTCTTTCTGTAGCCCTTGCCAAACATTTAAAATAATATTCCTGTGATGTCTTACCAGGCTAAAGGAGCTTTATAAATGCTAAGAGTTAGAATTAATGTCACAGCAACTTCAACTGAACAACCAGTCATTGTGTCACCCAGTAAGAAAACAGGCCCTTCAGCCCATCACCTGGGCCAACCATCAACTACCTATTTACACCCACCCTATTTTACTCTCCCATATTCCTACCAACGACCCCAAATTCTGCCCCTCACTCTCACTAGGGTCATTACCACGCCCAATGAACCTACCAACCCACACTGCTCTGGGATGTTGAAGGAAACTGGAGCCATCACACACAGGGTCAAGGAGGAGGCCGCCGCCTTGTGAATGACAACGCTGGCATGAATGAGCGAGCCCAACATGCGGAAGGATGCAGTGACCCGGAGTAGGGTGGTGGCTGTCGCTATGCGTCCTCAGCTCCAGGAGACAACATGTGACAGCTTGCAGCAAATATAGATAAATGCAGTTAACAAAAATATCTCTTGTATAATAAATTAAACTGCGCTCCACAGAGGGAGAGGGGCTGCTCGAGCTGATGACGTGGGTTCATCCTCAGTAGCTTACTGACTTCTTGGCCACAATCAGAGTGTTCTTCATGAGCATCGCTACGGTCATCGGACCCACTCCTCCAGGGACAGGGGTGATGTAACTGGCCTTCGTCTTGATCTCTGCAAGGAGGACACAACAGCTTTACTGTTCCAAAGATCGGCAGACAAAGCGAAAGGACAATGAAAGGCAGATGGGGCGACGCTCACTAAATGCTGGAGGAACTCAGCAGGTCAGGCAGCGTCTATGGAGGGGAATAAACAGTCGATGTTTCAGACAGAGAATCTTCATCAGGATGGAGCGGGGTGAAGAGATGGGAGGATGAAGGTTGGGGACAGCTGCTAGAGGGAGATAACCAGGAACACAAAGGACTACAGGCACCTCAGCCTCCATATGAAGGGTCTCAACACACAATGGTGGCTCCTCACTTCTATTGTTTACTTCTATTTATTTAGAGATACAGCACAGTAACAGGCCTTTCTGGCCTAATGTGCTTGGCCACCCAACTACACCTATGAAGCCAATTAACTTACTAACCTGCATGCCTTAGGAATGTGGACGGGAAACAAAGCACCCAAAAGAATCCCATGTGGCAACAGGGGAAATATACAAATTCCTTACAGCCAGCGGCAGAGTTGAACCAGGGTCACAGGTACTGTCATAGCGTTACACTAACCACTAGGCTACTGTGTCACCCTAAGTTCCCACCACAGATACCGTCCTCACTGCTGAGCTCCCCCAAGCATCTTGCTTTTGCATCATTTTTATAGATGTCCATCAGTCAATTTTGTCCAGAAATTGGAAAATGCATAAAAATCACTCGATAATTTTGCCATACCTCCGCAGTTGTGTAACAGATGGAATTAAAAACACATTATGCCCACAATTAAGAACAATTAAAAAAACAGGGTGAAAGAGGAAACCTATTCTTTTGTTAGTAGGAACGAACATATGTACAGTACATGCAGCAATGAATTTAATATTTTGCGAGCTTATTTGTACAGTGGTGCAGAAAGTTTGTGAACCTGTAGAATTTTCTCTATTTCTACATAAATATTACCTAAAATGTGTTTAGATCTTCATCCAAGTCCTAAAACTAGATATAAAGAGAACCCAATTAAATAAATAACACAGAAACATTACACTTGTTCATTTGTTTATTGAGAAAAATGATTCAATATTACATGTATTTGTTGGATAAAGTACGTGAACCTTTGCTTTCAGTAACTGATGTGACCTCGTTGTACAGCATTTCCGGTAACTGTTGATCAGTCCTGCACGTCGGCTTGGAGGAATTTTAGTCCATTCCTCTTTACAAAACTGCTTCAACTCTGGGATGTTACTGGGCTTCTTTCCACGAACTGCTTGCTTCAGGTCCTTCCGAAACATTTCTATAGGGTTGAGGTCAGGACTTTGACTCAGCCATTCCAAAACACAAATTTGCTTCTTTTTAAACCTTTCCGTTGTTGGCCTTCATATCCTTGTCTTGTTGCATTATCCAACTTATATTAAGCTTCATGTGACAGACTGTTACCCTGACATTCTCCAATAAAATGTCTTGATATAATTTTGGATTAATTATTCCCTCAATAATTGCAAGCTGTCCAGGACCTGAGATAGCAAAGCAGCCTCAAACCATGATGCTCCTTCTACCACGCTTCACAGTTGGGATGAGGTTTTGGTGTTGGTGTGTAGTGCCCTTTTTACTCCAAACATAGCAATGTGTATTTCTGCCAAAAAGTACAACTTTAGTCTCATCTGCCCATAGAACATTATCCTAGAAGCATGTAGAACATCCAGGTGGTCTTTTGCTAACTTAAAACATGCAGCAATTTTTACTTTTAGAGAGCAGTGGTGCCCTTCCTTGTTCAGTGTTCTTCTTACAGTGGACACAGGAACAGAGACTTTAGCAAGTTCTAGAGATTTCTGGTTCTTTTTCACCTCCTTCAGCATTGTACGTTGTGCTCTTGGTGTGATGCCCATTCCTAGAGAGAGCAGCAACAGTGCTGAGTTTCCTCCGCTTGATGATAAATTCTTACTGTGGACTGCTGAACACTCAGGTATTTGGAAATAGCCTTTTCCAGCTTCATGCATCTCTACAACTCTTCTTCATAGGTCCTCTGAAAGTTGTTTTGAACGAGACATGGTGCACATAAACAGATCTTTCTTGAGAAGAGCAGGCTCAGTCAGTAACCTGACTTTGTGTGTCTTTTTTATAGGCAGGGCACCTCCACAAACCACACCTCCAATCTCATCTCATTGATTGGAACACTGACGCCAAATAGCTTTTGCAGAAGGTATCACCCCAGAGGCGCACATACTTTTTCCAACAAAGACATGTAATATTGGATCATTTTCCTCAATAAGTAAATGAGCAAGAATATTGTTTTTCTGTTATTTATTTAATTGGGTTCTCTTTATCTTGTTTTAGGACTCATCTGATCACATTTTAGCTCATGCTTATGCAGAAACAGAGAAAATTCTACAGGGTTCACAAACGTTCTAACATCACAACATGTAGGGATCACCAAGAGTCAGGTGTTAATAACCTGGGTACAGTCTCTACATAAATACATTGGCTTTTAATCATATGAGGAACTCTATTACAATCCTTTAAGAGTGTCAGATATAGGAACAGAACTAGGCCATTTGGCCCATTGTCTGCTCGCCATCTCATCATAGCGGATTAGTCTTCTATCTCGGCCCCAATCTTCTGCCTTCTTGTATACCTTCACGCCTTGACTAATCAAGAATCTATCGACCTCTGCCTTAAATATACATAAAGACTTGTCTCCCACAGCCACCTGTGGCACAGATCACTACCCTCTGGCCCTCCTCATCTCTGCTCTAAAAGGATGCCCCTCTGTTCTGAGGCTGTGTCCTCTGGTCTCAGATGCTCTCACCATAGGAACCATCCTCTCCACATCCACTCTATCAAGGTTTCAATGAAGTCACCCCTCATTCTTCTGAATTCCAGTGAGCAGAGGCCCAGAGACATGAAACGCTCCTCATATGACAAGCCATTCAATCCTGGAATCGTGTTTGAGAACCTTCTTTGAACCCTCTCCAATGTCAGCACGTCGTTTCTTAGCTGAGGGGCACAAAGCTGCTCACCATACTCCAAGGGAGGCCTCACCAGTGCTTTATAAAGCCTCAACATTACACCCATGCTTTTATATTCTAAGTATCTAAGATCTATGACAATCGGGATGCTGTTCCAGTGCTGTCTGAACCAGGATCATTGATCAAGTGGGGTGCCATTAATTACAGGGAAATGGGAATGAGCAGAGAAATGGGAATGATAAATTAGCTCTGGGAGTCAGGATAGGCTCAATGGGCCGAGTGGCAGGAGACAATATGGAAGTTTAAAATGGGGCAAGAATGGAATACATTCCATTGACTGTTCTCAGAGAGAGGGATAGAACAAGGTCACCTTTTAATGAAAGGTTCTATTAAACATTCCTCAAAGTTCAGTGAACACACCTAGTTCAAAGTAGTCAGGTCAGTTCTCAAGAGTTCAAACAGAGGGCAAGAATCTGAAACCTGTGCAAGAACTGCTTTCCCTCCCTCCATCATGTGCTGTTGATGAAACCTGTGCTTTTCATAAACCTGAAAAAGCTTTATGAAAACAAATGACAGTCTGAACTAAAAAAATCAACACAAGATAAAGATCCTGCAACTGAGGGAGTCTGGATATCTGGGACTCTATCAGATACAGTAACATCACAACATCTGATTCTTCTCCGGTTCCTCCTTACATATTGCATATTATGGTGTAGTTTTAATGATGGTTGCTCTGTGATAGTGGAACCCAGACAGCTAATACAATCAATGCACACACTGTCTCGAAGTAGAGAGGTATTGAGCTGGCCAATTAGAAGTTGGAGAAGAAACTCGCTCACTCGGGGGGGTGGGGGGGGGGGGTTCAGAGTATTGGAGCACGGAAAGATGTCCTTCAGCCAACTACCTGAGTTAGTCCCATGTAACTGCATTTGGTCTAATTCCCCTAAACCTCTCCTATTCACATACTTTCTACACTGTGTGTCAAGAAAACAACCTCTCCCTCAACGTCGCAAAAACAAAGGAGCTGGTTGTGGACTACAGGAGGAATGGAGACGGGCTAGCCCCTATTGACATCAATGTATCTGGGGTTGAGAGGGTGTACAGCTTTAAGTTCCTCAGCATACACATCACCGAGGACCTCATGTGGTCTGTACACATCGGCTGTGTGGTGAAAAAAGCTCAACAGTGCCTCTTTCACCTCAGACAGTTGAGGAAGTTTGGTACGGGCCCCTAAACTCTAAGAACTTTCTACAGGGGCACAATTGAGAACATCCTGACTGGCTGCATCACTGCCTGGTATGGGAACTGTACTTCCTTCAATCACAGGACTCTGCAGAGAGTGATGCGGACAGCCCAGCACATCTGTAGATGTGAACTTCACACTATTCAGAACATACACAAAGACAGGTATGTAAAAAAGGCCAGAAGGATCATTGGGGACCAGAGTCACCTCAACTACAACCTGTTCCAGCTGCTACCTTCTGGGAAGCAGCCGAAATGAGCTTTGCTGATAACGTGAAAATAGTACAGGAACATTTAGAACCAAAACCATTGTTGATTGCAAAACACTTTAGGTTTCATAAGTGAAATCAAAAGGAATTGGGAGTTCATTTCAGCATTCAGCAAATGGCTTAATGATGCACTGAGAGATTAATGATGCACTGAGCTTGTGGAATCTTACAAGAAAGCATTCAAAAGCAGCTCCTAACTGAAGCATAACTTACACTTAAAAGAGCAGTTGACATAGCTGTATCAATAGAAACAGCAGACAGAGATGCATTCAGGAATGAAAGTGAACGTGAACAAAATTGCAACATCTAAACAGGAACCAGCCTGGTTGAACAAATTGTGTTACCATTGGAACAGAGCTCACACATACCAGGCTAATGCAAGTTTAAATGCAGAGCTTGCAGAAAAGTAGGGCACATACAAAGTGCATGTTTGGGCAGATAAAAATAAATGGACTGCACAGGGAAGAGAAAAAGCTAAAAAGTAAAGCTACAATTTCAAAAAGAGCATTAATCAGCAAGCTATTGATGAAAAATCTGATAATGATGAAAGTGACACAGGACCAAGTAGCCTTGAGATTTATAATGTGAAAAATAACAATAGATAAGCAATCTGGCTTACACTAGAAATAAACAGCAAATTAATTAAAATGGAATTGGACACTAGCTCGGTTGTTTCAATCATTGCACAAAATGAGTTTGAACAGCATTTCAAAGATACCAAACTGAAGCCAGCAGATAATCCAATTAAGAACTTATACGGAGAAAAGAAAACTCCCATGGGAATGACATTCGTAACAGTGAGATACAACAACCAACAAGACAATTTGGGCTTGCACCAGTATGTGGCAAAAACAGGAGGCCAACATTGTGAAGGCATGATTGCCTGAGACAACTACAACTTGACTGGAGATCAACCCATCATTTGCATGTCACATCCCCTGCAACAGAGTCAACTGAGAGCAAATTAAGAAAGGCACTGGATGATGGCATTAGAAAACTGAAACACATCAAAGGTAAAATAGTATTAAATGAAAATGCCACACACAAGTTTTATAAAACCTGTTCGGTTCCTTATACCATCTGTGATGAAGTAGCAGTGAGCCAGATCGCATGGAGGCTGAAGGAATTCTTTCCAAGGTTGAGTGGAGCCCATGGGCAATGCCAGTGGACCCAGTAGCCAAGGATGGGTCTGTCAGGATCTGTGGTGATTTTCAGGTCACCATCAGCCCAGTATTTAAAGTAGACCAATGCCCTTTGCCCAGGATACAGAATATTTTTGCAAACCTTTCAGGAGGAAAACACTTCAGCAAAGTGGACTTTGCTACGGCCTATGTGCAGATGGAGATGGAAGAATAGTCCAAAGAATGTTCTCACTATCAACATTCACAAAGGGCTTTATCTCTGTGTAAAGGGGGTTTCTTTTTTTTCTTTGTTACTGTTGGGAAAGGGTTTCCTTTTGTTAACTAGCAGGAATGCTAATTTACTGATAACGAGAATTGTATTCCTTTGTAAACCAAATGGGGATTAATGTTCTTTCTTCTGTGTCTGTAAGCTTTTGTTGACGGGCTTTTGGGCAGATCGGCGCGAGGGGGTCGAGAGAGAGGACGCAATGCTCTAAGCTGGGCGAGGATCGGACCCCAAAGGGGGGTCCGAGGCCGGGAGATTCTCCGGGGGGGGGGGGGATGAAGCTAGATGTGCTTGGTTGACCACTCGGAGGGTCCTGAGCTGTTTGGAGAGTCGAGGAGTTCGGAGGGTCCTGAGCTGTTTGGAGAGTCGAGGAGTTCGGAGGGTCCTGAGCTGCGAGTCGAGGAGTTCGGAGGGGATCGAATGGTGGCCAGAAGACTTCAGTAATTGAACTCCAACGGCTGTGCACGAAGTGGTTTGGACTTTGATAAGTTTGGCGCCTTTTCTTTAATTTTCTCTTCATATATACTGTATCGTTATTAATCACTTAGTTATAGTAACCTTTATAAATTGTACTCATTTAATCGCATATGGTGTACTGTCTGTTTTTAGGTGAGGCGGGGACCTCACACAGCATCCACACCAGCTGATTACCCAGTTTGGCGGGGCCGAAGGCTGCTCCCCCTAGACGAGAACGAGCTGAGCGAGCCTGAGGCGACCCAGGGGGTTGCATTGTGGGGTGCTCGTCCGGGATTGATTTCTGTGGAAGCTGTGTGATCACCCTCTTTAAATTGTGTCTGCGGCAAAGAGCTGGTGTGCCTTTGTGGGTGTATGATTGCTGGTTATCGCTGCGTGTGTGTTGGGTGGGGTGGCTGCTGTTGTTAGCCTCGAGGTCGTTGTTCGAGTTCCAACTAGTGCTGACGAAATGGTGATGGGACCATGGGCTGTCCGTACTGTTTGGAGAGTGAGGAGTGACAGGTTGGGATGTTTCAGCAGTGGTGAGCTCCGCCTGGTTGTTGGAATAATGTCCAGCCCTAAAGGGGCGGAGGCGTGGGCGGAGCGGACCCCTCAGTTGTTGGGTGAGTGGCAGTGCTTGGCTGAGGGAAAGCGACAGGGACGGGTTGAAAGTTTGAGTAGGCGGGCTGGTGACTTTGTTAGAACTGTCGGGCGCAATGACCTCGAAGTGACCGCTGCCAGTTCTGGGAAAGTGTGGGAAAATGCGTGTGGTTCGACTGGAAGTCAAATGCCGCAGCTGGGGGGCTTATCATATCCGTGGCAGGAGATTGGTGGGAAGTTTTTAGGGTATCCCTTTTTGCCTAGGGGGGCAGATAAATTGCTTGTGGTGCCAAGGGGATCTGTCAAGGGGATCAGTCGTTCCGTTGATTCGAGAGGTGTCGGGAAACTGAGAGGAGGCCCAGTGGGAGAACGGCTTGGGGTCTCTGAGGGAGCACGTTCCCAGCAATGTACCAAGGAACTCCCAAAAGGAACAGAACCTATTCCTGAAGGCTTAGAGGGGCCACGCGCACAGGTGTTGTTACGGATGGATGGAAGTCAAGTTAAAGCCATCCTCGGCACTGGGGCGCCGGTTAAGTTGCTGTACAGTTTGTTTCATAACCGTTATTGGAAGCATTTACCCTTGACGACATTGAGGACACTGGAGATTCGGGGTACCAGTGCCGGTGATTATCCAGACGATGGTTGTTGGTCAGTGAAAATGGAGTTCTTGGAGGCAAATGTGGAGGAGACTGAAGTTCATGAATCGTTAATGCTGATGTGTCCGGACCCTGTTGAGACGGGCAGCGTTTCTGTTCTAGAGAGAACCAGTATCCTGCTGGTGAGCTTGGGGGCCTGCCCGGAGGAGGCGGGTGAGCGTTGTTTGGAGGCATTGTCGATGCACCCAGAGTTTCCAGCTGCTTGTGTGGACGTGTGTAGCAGCATTGGGCCGATACCGAATTCAAACAAGAGCCAGTGGCGGTACGGCCTGGGGAAAGTATCTGAGGGTGAGACCCTCTTAGTGGACGCTGCGAAATACCACGAGGGAGCGGAGTTGACTGCTGAAGACACCTCGGAGAGAGAGAGGTTGCGGCGACTGGCCCCGACAGCCGTGGAAGACGTAGGCAGCGTGTGTGTGGATTGTATTGCGTTGAAGAGGCGCACTGTCAGTGACCAGAATATGGCCCTGAGGGCCAGAGAGGCGATGGCCTGTCTGAGTGGTGCGATGTGGTTTAAGGTGCTGGATCGGAGGAGTGGATGTTGCCAGATCCCGATGAGTGGGGCCGACAAGGAGAAGACGGCCGTTATACATTCCCTAGGAGACTTCGGGTCCGAAAAGATGCCACAGGGCATATCTGGAGCCCTTGCAACCTTCCTGCGGGGCAGGTGGAAGACCATAGGGGATGTGGAGGCGTTTGGAGTTTTGGTGTATGTGGATGATCTCTTGGTGTTTGGATTTGCCTCAGGAGAATATGAAGTGAGGTTGTTGCAGGAGCAGCTGAGAACTACCGAGTTAAAGTGTTTTCGGGACGCGTGCCAGGGCTGGCGAAGGTCGCAGCTCGTGAGTGACTGTCTCTACGGAATCAAGTTTGAAATGAAGACGGAGAGACTGGAGAAAGTGATCTGGAACCATTCGGAAGACTTACAAGTTGGAGAGAATGAAGAAAGTTGTCTGACTGAGGGTAATAGCAAACTGAGAACCCGGAGAGGGGAGTTTGCGGAGGTGAAGAAATTACAGACGAATCTCAGAAGAGAGAAGCGGAAGCTTGCAGGGAACCTGAAGATGACCATCGACAGTTCAAATGAAGTGCAAAATCTGAAAGTTGATCTGGAAGAAGTCATGAGGAAGAAAAAGCTGGAGAGAAGTGCAGTGAATACTGAACAGGAGGCTGAAGAGACTGCGGGAGCAGTGCAGGCCACGTGTTTCCGTTTGGAGAAGATCAAACAGCAGCTACCGATCACAGGAATGAGGAATAATACAGATTCGATGGATGATGTGCTGGATGTGTGGTACATGCTGCCTTTTGCTGACTTTCCCTCGATTGAGGAAGAGACCTTTGGCCCTTCTCCCATTGAGTCAGGTGTAGCGGGGAGGGTTAGCTGTGTGCAGTGTGGGGCATGAGTGAGAGGTTGAGAGAGGAGTTGGTAGTGGGCCCAAGGTATCCCCAGTTGTGTCCGAGCCTGCAGGGTTTAGGTGAGGGAGTACGGAGGCCTCAGAAGGGTTAGGGAACTCCCAGATAGTTGGCCTAAGTAGCGCCTGAGGAACAGGGCGTGAGGGTTACTGTGTGGGGAGGAGATGTCACTGTTTGTGCTTGGGTTACGGTGTGTTGGCAGGAAAGGTGGCGAGTTATTTAGTAGTCATGAGGACATGACTTTTATTTGGTGGAGGAAGTGTGTAAAGGGGGTTTCTTTTTTTTCTTTGTTACTGTTGGGAAAGGGTTTCCTTTTGTTAACTAGCAGGAATGCTAATTTACTGATAACGAGAATGGTATTCCTTTGTAAACCAAATGGGGATTAATGTTCTTTCTTCTGAGTCTGTAAGCTTTTGTTGACGGGCTTTTGGGCAGATCGGCGCGAGGGGGTCGAGAGAGAGGACGCAATGCTCTAAGCTGGGCGAGGATCGGACCCCAAAGGGGGGTCCGAGGCCGGGAGATTCTCCGGGGGGGGGGGGGGATGAAGCTAGATGTGCTTGGTTGACCACTCGGAGGGTCCTGAGCTGTTTGGAGAGTCGAGGAGTTCGGAGGGTCCTGAGCTGTTTGGAGAGTCGAGGAGTTCGGAGGGTCCTGAGCTGCGAGTTGAGGAGTTCGGAGGGGATCGAATGGTGGCCAGAAGACTTCAGTAATTGAGCTCCAACGGCTGTGCACTAAGTGGTTTGGACTTTGATAAGTTTGGCGCCTTTTCTTTAATTTTCTCTTCATATATACTGTATCGTTATTAATCACTTAGTTATAGTAACCTTTATAAATTGTACTCATTTAATCGCATATGGTGTACTGTCTGTTTTTGGGCGAGGCGGGGACATCACACAGCATCCACACCAGCTGATTACCCAGTTTGGCGGGGCCGAAGGCTGCTCCCCCTAGACGAGAACGAGCTGAGCGAGCCTGAGGCGACCCAGGGAGTTACATCTATAATAGGGTTATTTTTGGAGTGGCATCTGCACCTGCAACCCAGCAGAAAGCGATGGAACAAGGGCTCCAAGGCTGCCCGATACTCAGCATTACCTGGATGGCATCGTTGTTACCAATAAGGAAATCTCAAAAATCTCAAGACAGCATTAAAAAGATTAGAAGATAATGGGCTCAGAGCACATCACAAGAAGTGTGAATTCTTTATACCAAGCATCATTAATTGTGGTCACACCATTGACGTGCAGGAATTACAAGACGTTTTCTAAGAAAATTCAAACAGTAGTGGATGCCCCAAGGCCAAAGGATGTGTCACAGATGCAGCCTCTTTTAGATTTGTCAATTTTTGTAACAGATTCGTCCCAAAATGACTACTGTGCACCATCCCTTGAACTCAATACTACAGGTGGGAAGAAACAGCAATGGACGGAATAGTGTGAGGTGACAAATGAAATGGTGACGTCAGACCAATACTCACACAGAATGATCCACTTTATCCGGTGAAGCTTATCATGCACCATTTGGGATGATAGCACATCCAGCAAAAAGGTATTCAGAGCTGTCAGAACCGCTTCCTGCAGTCCCAAACTCAAATCCTACAACCACCACGGAGGAGGTCCCAGAACTTGAGATTGTTTCACAGCCACAAGTCTCACTTGCCAGGCAGAGTGATCCCCTTTGTCAGGAAAGACATTATCCCACAAGAGTAAGAAATCCTCCATAGTAATTAAATCTTTAGGCCTGAATGGGACAATATATGAGAGCAATTTGAGTTGAGACACATTATACATTATATGTATAAAAGATATTAAGAGGAATAGATAGAGTGGACAGCCAGCACCTCTTCCCAGGGCACCACTGCTCAACACAAGAGGACATGGCTCTAAGGTAAGGGGAGGAAAGTTCAAAGGGGATATTAGAGGAAGGTTTTTTACTCAGAGAGTGGTTGGTACATGGAATGCACTGCCTGAGTCAGATGCACTAGTGAAATTTAAGAGACTACTAGACAAGTATATGGAGGAATTAAGGTGGAGGTTTATATGGGAGGCAGGGTTTAAGGGTCGGCACAACATTGTGGGCCGAAGGGCCTGTACTGTGCTGTATTGTTCTATGTTCTATATTGAGTTGGAGTTTATAACTAAGCAGAGATGAGTCTTGTGCATTTAGTATTTCAGCAATATTTGAGTAATATTGTAAATATATTATCTAATTAAGAAGTCTTTGTTTAAATAATTCATTACAGGATATACCTAACAGTACATGAATGGTATATATCACCAAGCCACTATGTCATACGTATGTGCCTCATTAAAGTAAAAACAAAACTAAGACCTGTTATCATAGGCTCCCATCTTTTTCTTGTAATTAGTTTTATGTTCTGGAGTTATAAAACACAACAGCTGAAGGGAAGATGAGAATGATTGTGGGGAGAGGGGAGGGGAGTAGTTGGAGGCTCACTCAAAGAGCTGGCACAGGCATAAACAATGCAAAACTATCCAATCCATCAAAGTTTGTGACAAATCAGCATATAAGAGCAAGATTGAAAATCAGGCTGGGTGGTGCCACAACAACTTCTTACTCAATGTCAGCAACACCAAGGAATTGATTGTTAACTTCAGGAGAAGGAAACATGAGGTCCATGAGCCTGGGAAATCAGAAGTGGAAAGCATCGGCAACTTTAAATTGCTCGGTGTTACCCTTTCAGAGGATCCAGCACGTTAAGTGCGATTACAAAGAAAGCACGGCAGCTCCTCGACTTCCTTAGGAGTTTGCAAAGGTTCGGCATGACATCTAAAACTCTGACAAACTTCTATAGGCGTGTGGTGGCATCACAGCCTGGTATGAAAACACCAACACCTTCCCTGCCAGTTGAGGGGTAATAACTGTTCTTGAACCTGACGGAGTGGGTCCGGAAGCTCCTGTACCTTCTTCCTGATGGCAGCAGCGAGAAGAGAGAATGACCTGGGTTTGAAGGTCCCTGATGATGGATGCTGCTTTCCTGTGGCACTGCTCCATAGGGATGTGCTGAATGGCGGGGAGCACTCATCTCATGTTCTCAATATTTATTGTTTGTTTTCTTTATTTATTTCTTCTTGTATTTGCACAGTCTGTTGACTTTTACAGTGGCTGGTGCAGCCTTGCTTTGATTCTGTTACGGTTATGCCCACAAGAGAACGAATCTCAGGATAATCAATTTACTTTGAACTTCCTTCCATCCATTCCAGCTTCACAGCGTGTTATTTCAGGAAGGAAGCCTGCCACCCTGCCCATTCCCTTTTCTCTCCTCAGCCTTCTGGAAGAAGACACAGGAGCTTGAAATTCTAAATGACCAGTCTCAAGAACAGCTTCTTCCCCACTGCTACTGGATTTCTCAACCAATCACAGCCTTCCCAGTGATGCTGTTACGTTTTTGCACCCTCTCCCATCGTCACTTTAGGATTTTTTAACTACTTCAGTTTGCACTACTGTTCTTGGTGCTGTTTTGTATTTATTGTGTTTATTATTACCATGTATACTTTTACTCTGTAAGATTTACATGAGCAAAGTATTTCATTTCACCCTGGTGTACATGAGAATGCACTGATCTGGACAAGTCCAAATCAGCAGCCGTCATACATCTCTTGTATATCCTCTCTCCAGTATGCTTGCATGCTTCCCTAGTGCAGTGACCAGAACTGTCCTATTACTCCAGAGTGGTCCCAGTATCACCTCTCTGCTCACCTGTTCTGTGCTTCAGTCTGTCAGGGAGAATATCCCACAGGACTTCTTACCCACCTGTGTGCCTACTCTGCGCTCTTCAGGAGGTGTGGAAAGGACCCCGATGTCCTCAGCACTTCGGCACGTTGCAGAGTGCTCCGCTTTCTTGGCCTTCTCCGTACAAGTCACCTCACTCGGCTCCACCACCAGTTCTGCTTGCCACTTTCCCAACCCAATTAGATCACTAATGGATCCCTGACAAATTCAGTGCCTCCCATGCACACCAACGATTGCACCTGATCCGTCGGCCCTCAGCTTGTACTCACTGGGTTCCCCACCGTCCATGCCATGCCATCCCCTCACTGGTAGCATCCGGCAAGAGGTACAGAAGCTTCACACCACCAAGTTCACAAAAAGTTACTTCCCTTCAGCCATTCAGTTCTTGAATCAACCCGTACAACCCTAATCAGTAAACAAAACTATGTTCACTTTAATGCAAAGTAATTAGTTTTCTCCTTTGTGATCTTTCTTGTAACAATTGTGTATAATTTTGTTTAGTTTATATTTTCTTCATGAATGCTGCTAATAAAGTGCATTTATCTGTGAAGCTGCTGCAAGCAGGTTTTTCAATGTAGCTGGTCATACATGTACTTGTGTATATGTGAATTAGCTTTGATTTTTCACTTCTTTACCGTCAAAGTCAGCATCTCCCACCAACTTGGTCTTTCCTGTTACAGGATCCTGTACACGATTGATGCCAACATCTATTACGACTGTTCCCTCTTTGATCATATCAGCAGTAATCAGTTTCGGAATTCCTGGAAGAAAGCAACAATTTATGTATCACTGAAGGGTCTCAGGCAGTGAGTTTCGAAGCAAATCACTTTACCCAGGCAGAAATGGATGATAGGAACCTCCCTCAAAACTTCAGTCTTACCTAATAAAGACATAAATAAGCTATAAGTATCGAGAACATGAGATGAAGGGTCCTTGAAAGTATGTCCATTGGTTGTAGGAAGATTTCCCTGATGGGGCAAATGAAATTATCCTCTTTGGTTCAAGACCCTGATAGTTGCGGGGTAGCAACAGTTCCTGAACCAGGTGGTGTGATTCCTGAAGCTCTTGTACCTTCTATCTGAAAGAAGAGAGCAAGTTCTGGGTGGTGGGGGTCCCTGAACAGGAATGCTGCTTTCCTACAACAACATTTCATGTACAGTGCCAATTAAAATATTCACCCCACCCCCTTGGAAGTTTTCATGTTTTATCGTTTTACAATGTTGAATCACAGTGGATTTAATTTGGCTTTTTTTTGACAATGATCAACAGAAAAAGACTTGTGTCAAAGTGAAAACAGATCTCTGCAAAGTTTTCTAAATTAATTACAAATATAAAACACAAAATAATCAATTACATGAGAATTCATCCACTTCAAGTCAGTATTTAGTAAATTCACCTTTGGCAGCAATTACAGATCTGAGTCTGTGTGGACAGGTCTCTATCAGCTTTGCACATCTGGACATTGCAATTTTCCCCCATTCTTTTTTTACAAAACTGCTCAAGCTCTGTCAGGCTGCATGGGGATTGTGAGTGAACAGCCTTTTTCAAGTCCAGCTACAAATTGGGGTCATTATTTTGCTGAAAAACTAATTTTCTCCTGAGTCACAGTTCTCTTGCAGACTACACCGGGTTTTTCTCCAGGATTTCCCTGTATTTTGCTGCATTCATTTTACCCTCTACCTTCACAAGCCTTCCAGGGTCTGCAGCAGTGAAGCATCCCCACAGCATGATGTAGCCACCACCATGCTTCACAGTAGGGATGGTGTATTGTTGATGACCCGTGGTGTTTGGCTTACGCCAACCATAGTGTTTAATCTGATGGCTAAAAAGCTCAATTTTGGTTTCACTGGACCATAGAACCTTCTTCCAGCTGAGTCTCAGAGTCTCCCATGTGCCTTCTGGCAAACTCTAGTGGAGATTTCATGTGAATTGTTTTAAACAGAGGCTTTCTTTTTGTCATTCTCCCATAAAACTGCGACTGGTGAAGCACTCAGGCAACAGTTGTTGTATGCACAGTCTCTCCCATCTCAGCCACTGAAGCTTGTAACTTCTCCAGAATTGTCACAGGTCTCTTGGTGGCCTCCCTCACTAGTCCTATTCTTGCATGGTCACTCAGTTTTGAGGACAGCCTATTCTAGACAGATTCACAGCTGTACCATATTCTTGATGATTGACTTAACTGTACTCCAAGGGATATTCAGTGACTTGGAAATGTTCTTGTATCCATCTCCTGACTTGTGCTTTTCAATAACCTTTTCACGGAGTTGCCTGTAGTGTTCTTTTGTCTTCATGGTGTAGTTTTTGACAGGATACTGACTCACAGGCAGATGGATTTTTTTTACTACAATCAGTTGAAATACCTTGTCGGCACACAGGTGATCTCCTTTTAACTAATTATGTGACTTCTAAAACCAATTGGCTGCACCAGTGATAATTTTGGTGTGTCATATTAAGAGAGTGAATACCTATGCAATCAATTATTTTGTGTTTTATATTTGTAATTAATTTAGTTCTCTTTCTAGAGATCTGTTTTCACTTTGACACGAAAGAGTCTTTTTTTTGTTGATCAATGGCAAAAAAGCCAAATTAAGTCCACTGTGATTCAATATTGTAAAACAATAAAACATGCAAACTTCCAAGGGGGGGGGTGAATACTTTTTATAGGCACTGTAGATGTGCACAATGGTTGGGAGGGGCTTATTCGTGTTGGAATGGGCGGCATCCACTACTTCTTGTCAGATTTTTCTCTCAAGGGCATTGGTGTTCCCATACCAGGCTGTGATGCCATCTGGTCAATATACCGGATACATCACAGCCGGTTAATGCATTAAGAAAAGTTAATGAATGAATGGGGCAGTGCAAATTTGGACAAATCGCTCTATATGTGAATTAGAAGAAGGGTTGACTATTTGTCTCCCTCAACCTGCCCCCCATTCATCAAGATTATGGCCTATCTTCTACTTCAACACCCACAGTTCCCACATTCTTTAAACTCCTTTAATATACAGCCTCCACAATCATAATTCATGATCTTATGACTGCAGAAGTTTTTCCTGAAACATCTACCCTGTATTCTGTTTCTCAGCCAGGGAAAGCAACCCATCCGTCTATCTGCCAAGCCCTTTCAGAATTCTGTATGTTCTGATGAGATCCCCTCTCGCTTTTCTAGAGAATACGGCTCGTCGACTCGATCTCTCTTCATAAAGCAATAAAGCAAACCCCACTCCACCCCCCCCCCCCCCCTGCACATGCTGGGAACTAGTCTGGTGAAACTTCGTCACACTCCCTCTATGGTAGGTACATCTCTCCTAGGGTGAGAAGACCAGAACTGTACACAGTACTCCCGGTGAGATCTCACTAACATCGTGTACAATTTCAATGTCTTTATTACACAGGGACAAAAGACCTGAGAGTAGTTAATCAAATTAATGGGAACCGTAGAAAAGGTAGAGAATCATTGGAGTAGAAATTAAAGTCAAACACTAAAGGATACACCTGTACACAAAGTGAGAAGGCAGTAAGTTCAAACGGGATGTGTGAAGCAAGTTTTTTGTTACAGGGAATGGTGGATGCCTGAAGCACACTGTTGCGGTTAGTGGTGAAAACAGGTATGATAGTTAATGATTCCGAGGCTGTTAGAAAGACACATGAGTATGCAGGGATTAGAGGGAAATGGATCACATGTAGGCAGAAGCGGTTTAGTTTATGTCAACATTGCGTTCGGCAGAAACATGGTGGGTCAAATGACCTCTTCCTGTGCTGTATAGTTCCACTGTTGTGTGTTGGTGTTAATCCAAACAATGCATTTCTCTGTAAGTTTCAATGGACACAGGATAAGAAGTTCTGCAGATGCTGGAAATCCAGAGCTACTCATAGAAAATGCTGGAAGAACTCAGTAGGTCAGGCAGCATCTATGGAAATGAATAAACAGTCAACGTTTCGGGCCAAGACCCTTCTTCATGATAAATAAATTTATAGGCTGAATTTCACTGCTGCAAACCAATAAATTTTGCATCACTTAAGTCAGTGATTAATAGACCTAACTCTGAAGGCACATGTCCCATACAACGGGTGCAGGTGTTGAGGAACCAGAGGAAGATGAAGTGGGCAAACTTTCTTAAAAGCCATAGATTGGATGGATGAGGAGGGAGATGTTACCATCACACACAGGATGTCACTTTAACATGGATTACTTTTGAGCTGTCACAGAAGCGGGAAGGTGATGCTATGTGCCAAAGACTCAACACAAAAGCAACCCACAACAATAAGACTGCAGTAAAATCACCCAAGAGTTGGTTGAATGACAGAGCAGGCTCAATGGGCTGAACGGCTTACCCCTGCTCCTAATCCACACTGAGCTGAAGACAATGGGTACACACTTAATGTGAGCCGCACCCTATGAAACTGGATCAGTTCACATTAGGTAACAGTAACACCTTCCAGACAATGACAGCAAACTTGGCAAAGATCAGTTAACTTGTGGTTCACCACAGGATAGGTCACGGTTTCAACACATCACACATAGCAACAGTGTTTACTGACATTTTAACAAAGTTAAAGTTCCCAACAAACTTCCAAAACTCTCGTGACTAAATGCTTTTCAAAGTGGGTGGGACTCAGAAAGGGTCTTTCTCTCAGGCTTTGGGGCGAGCAGCTGCCCAAAAGACCAAAGCTGGATGGGTCCGGAAGCACCAAGTGGTGAGACTGAGGTGAGGATGGACACAGGGTCGATCAAGCCAGTGTGTTCAAGGTGTGGATAAGGATTTTTAAACCAAGTTGCAGTCGCTCCATACGGTTCAGATGGGTAAGCAATGGGGCCCAACAAGGGGTTTCAAGGGAAATGATATTTCAGAGGCAGTTGCTACAATCAACAGCTTGACTAAGTTTGACCAACTTGTATGAACCTTGGTCAAACTACACTCAGAGTACCGCTAACAGTTCTGATCTCTGTATCAAAGAAAGTCACAGAGACATAGCGAGCTACACTATGGAAACAGATCCTACACTCCACACAGTCTGTGCTGAACGTGAACTAATCATTTACACTAATCCCATTTGATTTTCCCAACTCCTCCTGGATTCTACCCCTCACCTACACGTGGGGTGGGGGGGAATTTACAGCGGCCAATTAACCTGTCAGTCCACACACCTTTGGGATGTGGTAGGAAACCGGAGCACCCTAGGAAAACGTAAGTGGTTAAAGAGAAAACGAGCGAACTCCACACAGACAGCACCAGTGGTCAGCATTGAACCTGATCTCTGGTGCTGTGAGGCAGTGTTTCTGCCACAACGAACAGTACAGCACAGGAAAAAGCCCTTCAGCCCACGACGTCTGTGCTGAACCTGATGCCAATCCACCGCCCTCCTATTCATGTGCCTGAATGAACGCCACCGGTGCCTGAATGGACGATGCACGTCAATGGTCCCGAGCTTTTACAGATGCAGAGTAGAGAGCATCCTAACATGCTGCATCACTGCATGGCACAAAAACCGCAATGCAGCGGACAGAATGGCGTTATAACCAGAAGCCAAAACTGGCCAGTGAATCACCAACCTACACATCACCAAGGACATATAAACAGAAAGGTGCCAGTAACATCATGAAGGATCCCACCCACACTGCTCGTGGACTGTATGTCCCACTCCTCATCAGGAATGAGGCAACCGGGCATCCATGCCAGGACCACCAGACCCACAAATAGTTACTTTCCCCAAGCAGTACGGCTGATCAACACCTCCACCCACTAACCCACCCCACCACTTTATCATTTCCTGTCAGTCACCTTATATACAGACACTCCTAATCCTAGCATCACTTTATGTATCAATCAATCTATGTATAATCTTACGTTTTTTTTATTATGTTCTTTATCTTAGTGTGTTTTCTATATGCTGCATCAGATCCGGAGTAACAATTATTTAATTCTCCTTTACACCTGTGTACTGGAAATGACATTAAACAATCTTGAGCTTAAACGTTGCGATTGTAGTTGCTTCCATTACCTGCCCTGACAGAAACTTTCGGATCCCCTCTGCTCTCTGTGGGAAAGATTTCCTTCGCACGTCCCACATCTCACTTTAAAGCTTTGACCTCCACTATCTGGCACACTGCCCTGAGAAAGCAGCTCGTGACTGTCTACTTATCAATGCTGATCAAAATTTTTTGAATTTTTACGAGGCCGCCCCCTCAGGTTCTGATGCTCCAGAGCCTGCCCAAACTCTCCTCTTTGAAAACAGCTCACTGCACCGCTCAGCTACTCCGCAGAATCCCTGGAGGAAATGGAAGATATCCAAGGACGATACCAACACTCAGAGGATATGAGTATCGAGAGAGATCAAAGAGACAGAGTCTTTCCTCTGGAAGGCAGAAGTGTTGAGGAACTGCCTAATCGAGCTCATTAGTACAAGATCCGACTGGCAGCAGTAAAAAGTAAGGCAAGAATCACCACTGGAAGCTGGTCACCAACTGGGAACCCAGGGAATTCTTTTTCCTCAGGAAGGGGGGAGATTGTGGAGTACATTCCCACAGAGAGTTAGTAGGATGGATTTCAGGAGAGAACGGACAAGCAGAAGGAGGACGATGAAAACAGAGACTGTTGGAAACACGCTGTGGGCCAGTGTCTGTGGAGAGAGGAAAACCAGTGTTAATGTTTCAGGGAGATGACCTTTCATCCTGAAATGTTAAGTCTGTTCCTCCACAGATGCTGCCTGGCCTGGCAATACTTTCTGTGCTTATTTTGAATGGGCAGCATTTTCAGGTTTGTGCTGGAGGAGTAGAAGGAGAAGGTAATGGGAAATATAAAGAGAAGATTCCTGTGGACTAGAAACTCAGTCATGAATCAGATGGGCCGAGTGGACTGGCCCTTAAAATAGATGCATTGAGTTCTACAGATCAGAAATCAACCATTCAGCCCAACTCAACCATGCCAACCAAGATGTCTACCTCACTGATCCCATCTGCCTGCGTTTGTCTCACATCCCTCTAAACTTTTCCTGTTCATGTACCTGTCCAAATGCCTTCAAACACCCACCTCTACCACAGCCTCTGATAGCTCGTTCCAGTTACCCACTATCCTCTGTGTGAAGAAGTTGCCCCTTAGGTTTCCTTTAAATCTGTTCCTTCTAACTCAAAACCTATACCTTCTGGTTTTAGACTCCCCTTTCCCGGAAAAGGTCTGTGATCATTCACGTTATCTATGTCTCTTATGATTTTGTAAGGTTAACCTTCACTCTCCTGTGCTCCAGGGGAAAACAGCCCCAGCCTACCCAGTCTCAAGCCCTTCCGTCCTGGTGCCTCTCGTCAGGAATCAGTGGCACGAGATGAGGCGACGAGTCACTATAACATTTAAGCAGTGAGATTGGGGATGGGGATGGGGATGAACTTGCCTGCACCCACGATGACGATATCTGCCAGAAGCGTGTGAGCCATCAGTTGCTCCTTGGGTGTGAACCTGTGGGTGATGGTCACTGTGGCATCGCCTGCAATTCACAAACAACAGCCTGGATTAGCAGAGCACCTTCGACCAACTAGATCTCCACCAGGCACTAACTCAAGAAGGCAACATCCGTCATCAACGATCCCCACCACCAAGGACACATCATCTCCCCGCAGCTATCATTGGGTAGGAGGTATAGAAGACTGAAGTCCCACACAAGCAGGTCTGAAAACAGTTACTTCCCATCAGCCTTTCAGTCCTTAAACCAAGCAGCACAAAACTGAACATTTCCCTTTAGCAACATTATGACCACCAACCATTTTGCACTAAAATAGACTGCTTTTTTGTTCTAATTGTGTCAGAGTAGTGCATAATTTAAGTTTTTCTTGTAAATAGTACTTGAGGAAGGACATTCTTGCTATTGAGGGAGTGCAGTGTAGGTTCACGAGGTTAATTCCCGGAATGACGGGACTGTCATATGTTGGAAGATTGGAGTGACTGGGCTTATACACACCAGAATTTAGAAGGATGAGAGGGGATCTGATTGAAACATTTAAGATTATTAAGGGATTAGACACACTAGAGGCAGGAAACATATTCCCGATGTTGGGGGAGTCCAGAACCAGAGGCCACAGTTTAAGAATAAGGGGTAGGCCATTTAGAACGGAGCTGAGGAAAAACTTTTTCACCCAGAGAGTTGTGGATCTGTGGAATGCTCTGCCTCAGAAGGCAGTGGAGGCCAATTCTCTGGATGCTTTCAAGAAAGAGTTAGATAGAGCTCTTAAAGATAGCGGAGTCAAGGGATACGGGGAGAAGGCAGGAACGGGGTATTGATTATGGATGATCAGCCATGATCATAGTGAATGGCGGTGCTGGCTCAAAGGGCCGAATGGCCTAATCCTGCCCCTATTGTCTATCTGATGTTACGTCCCTGTGACACTGTGCAAGATTTTTCACTCTCGTTGAGCGTAAATGTACATGTTCACATGACTAGAAACTCGACTTTGGTTTTAGAGATTCCACCCCAGATACTCACAATTAACAATGGGCAATCAGCCTGCCAAGATCAATAATGATGCAGATGTACAAAGGCCACGAGTAACACTGGGAAGGGTCAAGAGGAAACAAGTTACAAGGAAATGGCTATATGTGACCAAGAAAATTTTAATAAGGAATCACTGATAGCCCAACTTCTTGGAAAGGAGGAGTTATTACATGGTTATTACAAGCAATTGGAACACCAGGTGATGAAAGTCCAGGTGAAACAAGACTATGCTTGTGCTGTGGGCTTACGACTACCGGCGTGAGGCACGTGGCTCTAACCTCAATCGGGAGGAGCCTCACGCAAGGGACCCAGCAAAGGAATTCTGCTTTCTTCACCTTGTCTCTACACGCTAATAACCTTACAACACATTCCTGATCTCCTGGGTGTAGAATTTCCTCATAGCCTCTGGTATTGTGCTTGCCCACCCATTCATTCCTGAGAGGTAGTGGATTAGAAAATCAAAGCTCAAGACGTAGGTTCAGATGCAATCGCAGCAGTAGGCGAATTCAAATTCATTCATTAAATTAAAATTAAATGAAAAGGTACAATAAACAGAAAGTAGGGGCTGCGTATAACACGTTGCCAGGGCAGTGGCACAGGCAGACACATTGGGGATATTTAAGAAACTCTCACATGGGTAATAGAAAAATGGAAGGCTATATGGGAGGGAAGAGTTAGATTTTTGGAGTAGAATAAAAGATCAGCACATTATCATGGCCAAAGGACCCGGACTGTACGACATGTTCTGTGTTCCATTCAAATTATTGCCACAAAAGCCAGATAAACATAGTTTGTGTGTGCACTTTGGATATTTTGTTACACCAGTTACAATACTTCCCCTTGACCTTGAGACACGGTCCCCATTGTGAAGTTGGGGATGGAATTCTCATGATTTAAACCCTTTGAGGATGAAAAAATAGCAATGCTGTGTGTATCGTGGAGAGGAACGTGCAAGCGGTGGAGTTTGCCTGTGCCTACAGCCATTCTGCACCTTGTGGTAGAAGTGGAGGGTTTGGGGGACACTGACCCAGCCCAGTGAGTGCGGTACACATTAGAGAGGGGGCGCACTACATACTGTGTGCTGGAGGCGGTGGGAAGGAGTGTTTTGGGAGACGGTCAGGGTGCCATTCAAGTGGGCTGCTTCATCCTGCATTCAGAATCCTGCAATGATATTCGTGGCTGTTGTTACACTCGTCCAGGCAAGTGAGGAGTATTAAACACACACGAGAAAATCCAAAGATGTTGGAAATTCAAAGTAACACACACAAAACGGTGGAGGAACTCAGCAGGAAAAGAGTAAACTGTCGATGTTTCCGGCCAAGACCCTTCTTTATGACTGACAGGAAAGGGAGGAGATGCCTGAACTAAAAGGTGAGGGGAGGGGATAGAGGCTAGCTGGAAGCTGATGGATGAAACCAGGTGATTGGGAAAGGTCAAGGACTGAAGAAGAAAGGATCTGATAGGACAGGAGAGGGGACAATAAGAGAAAGGGAAGGAGGAGGGGTACCCATGATTGGCAGATGAGAAGTAAAAGTTCAGAATGGGGAATTGGGGGGGGGGGGGTTGGAAATTTTTGCTCACCGGAAGGAGAAATCAATATTCATGCTATCGGGTTGGAGGCTACCCAGATGGAAGAATGAGGTGTTGTTCCTGCACCCTGAGGCTGACCTCATCTTGGCACAAGAGGCGGCCATGGATCGACAGGTCGGAAGAGCATTCGCCAGACCCCTGACTTGTGCTTTGTACTTGGTAGAAGGGCTTTGGGGTATCAGGAGATGAGTCTCTCACTGCAGGTTGCCCAGTCTCTGACCTGCTCTCATTGCCATGAGGCCGGTCCCACTGAGATGCAGGTTAGCGGTCCCCGGGCTGTTAGTGATGAGGATCTTGGTTGATATGAAGGGTAAGGTTGCTGGACTTTCTCTTGTGGGAGGCAGTCACTGCCTGTCCTTCTCATGGTGCAAATGCTATTTACAGCTTATCAGCCGACATCTGAATGTGGTTCTGGGGCTGCTTCTCTTGCTGAGCAGCTATGAACATGGTGCAGCCATCGACAGACATCCCCACTTCAGTCCTCATGATGGATGAAGCAGATGATTGAGTTTGGGGCATCAACAGAGGGCAGGCTATTTGGAACAGAAAATAGGAGAAATCACTTCAAAGGATGAAGAAACTTTCGATTCATGGCGGCTCAGTCATTGACAAGAGATTCTGAGTTCTGGATTTTAAAGGAACTCACTTTTAAGATGATTGAAGGAAAATATAGTGGAGGACATCAGAGATAATTTTATTTTACACGGAGTCTGGGTCCCTGGAACGCCCTGTGGGGGTTGTGATAGATCAACATCATCATTATGTGCTTTGTCACATGTTATGGGCAATCCAGGTCTCCATAACCATGACTGTCCTTGGCAAATCTTTCTACGCAAGTGGTTTGCCATTGCCTTCTAGGCAGTATCTTTACAAGATGGATGACTCCAGCTATTAACAACACACTTCAGAGGTTGTCTGTCCGATGTCAGTGGTCAGCATAGCCAGGACTTGTGATCTGCACCAGCTGCTCGTACGACCATCCATTTCCTGCTCCATGGCTTCACATGACCCTGGCTGGAGGGCTAAGCACCTTGCCCAAGGATGACCTGCAGGCTAGTGAAGGGAAGGAGCAACCTACACCTCCTTTGGTAGAGACATATCTGCATCCAATGGCAGAGGCAGAAACATTAGGGACATTTGAGAAACTCTTAGATATGCACATGGATGACAGAAAAATGGAGGGCTATGTGGGAGGGAAGGGTTAGATTGATCCTAAGAGTAGGTTAAAAGGTCAGCACAACTTTGTGGGCCAAAGGGCCTGTACTGTGCAGAGCAGCGTACGTCGTACACTGGAAAGCCCCATCAAGGAGCACAGGAGGTGTATCTGTTTGGGTTACCCAGAGAAATCGGCGATAGCAGAATACTGCATTCGCAATGGCCATAGGATTGACTTTGACGGCACAAAACTACTGGCTTTTGCGACCGCGTGGTGAAGGAAGCCATTGAAACAAAACTAGAGGAAAAGAATTTTAACAAAGACAAAGGTCTTGCTCAAAGTAAGAACTGGAATACAAATGTAATCAGGTGGGATGGACGATGGGGGTATAAATACCACCAGACCAGACATGTCCAGGCATCATCCCTGATGAAGATGGCAGAATTTGTCATCGAAACATCAGTTAAAATCGATATCTATACCCAGCTGGAAGCCCAAGAAGAGTTTATTCAACTTTTTAAAAAAACTTCTATGATATTAAAAAGGACATCAAGCATATAGCAAAATATGACCACTGAGACAGATGCTAAAATATCATAACCTTTTCAATCATAAATAATATCATTACTTCAAGTTACACTATGCTTTAAATACTAGCTGAATTATCATCCACGTTACTGAAATCAGAGTTTAAGGGACAGAGAGGTTGTTCAGCAGCAATTATAATTTGGCTAGCCATCAGACGTACAGCAGCACTTTGCTCTGAGATGACTTTGGAAATATCTGATGCTCCTGAGAGGCATCAACCCAAGGTTTCCTGTCCTTTTTCAGGCAAATGCACAGCCGGGGACTGAAAAGTTGGGCTGGCAAATATTCCTCAGACTGCTGTCAGCAGTCATTACTGCACTGTTGATTGTGGGATCCTACTGTGTACTGCCCCGCTGTATTTCCTACTTCACAACAGTGAGTGGACTCCGTATTAAACACCAGGGCGCGCGATGTGAAAACGCGAGCTGCTTCTTCCACCTACCGCCGGGTCTCTCGTGCCTTCCGTCGGAGTGAAGGAGAACTGCAATGGGCATCCCGACGTTCTTTGACCTCCCCACGACCACCACGTTCTTACCAAATGTCTCGATCCCTGCAGGGGAACATTTTGTTAGACTTCAGCTGAAGTACAGTCATACAGTGCAGAAACAGGTGCTTAATTCCAACTGATACACGTCAACTAAGATTTCCACCTAAACTAGTTGCCCACGTCTTTCTAAAGTTCCCCTATACATCATTCTCTCTCTCTCTCTCTCCAAGTACTTTTTAAATTTTGCCTCAAGCACTTCCTCTGGCAGCTCACTCCATTTACTACCTACTCTCTACGTGCAAAAGTTGTCCCTCGGGTTCCAGTGAAATCCCTCCCCTCTCACCTTAAACTAATGCCCTCTAGTTCTTGATTCACGGACATGGGAAAAAGACCTTGTGCATTCACCCTATCTATGGCCCTCTGATTTTACACACCTCTTTAAGATCACCCCACATTCTCCTGCACTGCAATGAAAAGAGCCCCAACCTGCTCAACACCTTTCCATATCTCAGTCCCTTGAGTCCCAGCAAAGTCCTCCTCAACCACCTCTGTATTCCTTCCAGCTTGATGGCACCTTTCCTACATCAGAACTGACCAAACCTGACCAAAACCGAAAACAATATTCTAAATGCAGTCCCAACAATGTGTTCTAAAGGTTAATGTTATCATCAAGGTTGCTCACACCCAGCGCAAGGCACTCACAGAATGTAGACTGGTTGTTACCCACTGAAGCAAACTGACTGAGGGGAGAAAACATTAACTGAACCGGCCTTGAAGCTTGATGCTGGAGAGATAATGGTAACAGGGTTCTTAAGAAAGAGGAGGAGGCCCTTCTTCCTTCACATGTGACTAGCCACTATGATCTACTGTATCCTTAAACTCTTTCTACCACTGTATTCTGCAGATTGCACCTCCCAAGCCAACTTAAATCTCTGATCTTTGTTCTGAAGTCTTTAGTTAATTTCATCCAAAAGCCTCAACCTCAGTATCTTGCTGGAGGTGTGGGGGGGGGAGCGGATTGAACCAGTTCGATCCAACCATTTGCCTGTGTCAATGAATTCAATTACCAAAGCCTGCACATTGTTCCAACTGTATCAGACTCATCTCTGTACCTCAGGATCAGATCTATCTCAGTCCTGTACGCCTCCTCATCGCCAAATGAGATTCCACCAGCAACGGTGGTGCCATTGGCAAAACTATAGATGGCTTTTGAGCTGTGCTTAGCCACACAGTCAAGAGTGAAGAGACAGTACAGTAACAACCTCCGTGGAAACAAGTTTCACATCACTCTGTGGGCTCCAAAGTTCCCAAAGTCACCTTATGTCCATTTTGGTCTTGGTGATCAGCGACAGAAAGCGTTATTAGGAACAGAATATAGAACACTACAGTACAGAATAGGTCGTTTGGCCCATCGTGTTTGTGCTGACAATAATAGGCTGAAAATCAGCCAAACAGGAGTTAGAAGAGAGTTTCTCTCTCTCTGTTATTGTCAGGGGCGCCACCGGAAACATTTCTGAACTTAATCAATTAAAATCTTTCACAATCTTGAAGCTTTCATTGGACCTTCAGAAAAATCCACGGTTAAGTTAGCAACCCATCCTTGCAGTGACTCAGCACCTTCATAAAGTGTACTGGGCTTGAGCTGAGCGTCAGCAGAAAGAGCTGCTGCTTGTGCTAAATATACCACATACTGCTTCCAGAATTAGGTTCCTCCAAGCACATAAGGACTAGATTCTGGATTTTAAGTTTTTGTGGTAGAATTTCTGAGATGTTGCTATACAGCATGGTGACAAAACAATGTCCTTGCACTCAATGTCAGCAAGACCAAGGAATGGATTGTGGACTTCAGGCTGGTGAGAACATAGAACTGTGTTGATCAAAGGGTCAACAATGGAAAGGGTGAGGAGCTTCAAGTTCCTGAGGACCACCATCTCTGAGGATCTATCCTGAACCCAACACACTGATGCAATCACAAAGAAGTCACGTTTGTGGCTCTACTTCATTAGGAGTTTGAGGATATTTGATACGTCACGGAAAACTTTTGTAAACTTCCTCAGAGGTCTGGTGGAGTGTGTTGTGACCGTTTGTATCAAAGTCTGGTATGAAGCCTCCAATGCAGAGGCTACAGTGGGTTTTAGATTCTGCCAGTTCCATCGTGTGCACCATGCTCCTCACTATCAAAGACAGCTTCAAGAGATGGTGCCTCACAAAGGCGGCATCCTTACCATCCGGGACATGTCCTCTCCTCGTTACTACCATCACTGAGGAGGTACAGTAAGCGAAAGACCCACACTCAATGTTTTACGAACAGCCTCTTCCCCTCCACCATCAGATTTCTGAACAGTTCATGAACCCATGAAGACTACCTCTTGTGTTTTGCTCTCGTTATGTATTTCAGTAACTTTCTACATCTTGCAATTCCACAACATATGTCAATGATAATAAACCTAACTCTGATCCTAATCTGCTCTGGTTATTTCAAGAGCTTTAAAGCAGCCTGGGTTTTACTTCTTTTAAAAATAGTGGTGAACATGTTTTACTGCCCCAGAGCAAGTAACAAGACTCCAAGGTGAAGAGGAATCTGATTCAAATCTCTCCTAGGATTCTCTCCTTGGGAACAAACTCGAAACTGTTTTGCTGAAAGTTACTGAGCAATTATGTAATCTTTGAAATGACAACATCGCCCTCCAGAGGCGTCTGCAATTATTGTGCACAAACATTTTGAAAAAGGATTCCACATTGAACATTCTGCCCATTGTAATTACGCAAGCTTTCTGAAGGTACCCTCCTCCTCTCTACTGCCCAACTTTTCCCTTCAAAAACAGATACAACATTCCCTTCGGAAAGTTCTATCTACTTCCAAGCACATTTTTCCCAGGGTTGGGGAACCAAGAACTAGAGGGCATCAGTTTAGGTTGAGAGGAAAAAGATTTAGTAAGAACTTGTGGGGCAACTACCAGTAGGTAGTCAGTAAATGGAATGAGCTGCCAGAGAAAGTGATTGAGGCAGGTGCAATTAGAATATTTAAATGACATTTGTACAGCTACATGGGTAAGAAAGATTTAGAGACCTGGACCTGGTGGATGTACATGGACTAGCTCAGATGGGATTATTGGCTGGCATGGATGTGTTGGGCTGAAAAGCTTTTATCAATATCGTGTGACTTTTTCCCAGGTTGTATAATGCATTGTATGAAACCACTTCCTACACCTGAGCCCTTTCACCAATCTCTTCACTCCACATGTTCTACTCACTGATCTCAAGTCTAACAAGACTGATCCTGAGAACGAAAGACTGAAAGCAACATTTGATGTCTCTGGGCTGGTACTCAATGGAGATCAGAAGGATGATGAGGACAGACCTCAGTGAAGTCTGAAAATGCAACGATCATGGAGGGAATATTTCCATTAGAAGGAGAGTCTAGGATCCAAAGACTCAGCCTCAGAATTAAGGAAGGTCTCATTAAAACTGGGATAGGGAGGAATTTCATCAGCCAGTGAGTGATGAATCTGTGGGAATCCATTGCCAAGTCATTCAGTGTACTTGAGGCAGAGATGATAGGTTCTCAATTGTTAAGAGGGTTAAGGTTGTGGAGAGAATGAGGTAAAAAAAACAAACATGATTGAACAGCAAAACAGATTCAATGGGCTGTATGGTCTAAATCTGTTCCTACATCTAATGACCTGGTGTTTCTAATTTGTTTCTAATCTCCCTAACCTTCTTGTCTGCAAATGGAGCAATCCCAGCTCCCCTGATCTGTCTGTATCGTAACTGAGTAAAATTCACTCTCTTGGC
This sequence comes from Hypanus sabinus, assembly GCF_030144855.1. NCBI lineage: Eukaryota > Metazoa > Chordata > Chondrichthyes > Myliobatiformes > Dasyatidae > Hypanus > Hypanus sabinus. The sequence goes on along the minus strand of NC_082708.1, from coordinate 160,453,683 downwards.
TTTGGTCACTTCTGAAAGGAGCCACTTTCACTATTCACGTGGTGTTCACATACCTGTCCTTTTAATCATCTCCCAGACCCCTGCTGGGGTGGCTGGGAGAATCGTCTGCTGATCCAAGCAGAGCCTTCCAACGTTGACCACGTGAAACCCATCCACGTCCTTCTCCGGAGCGACCGCGTTGCAGACGGAACGCTCGTCAATGTGCTCTGCAAGTCAAACAGTAAAGGGTTTTGGTAAAAAAGCATTAGCATTCTTCATCTTTGCCTCGCCTCCATTTCCCCAAATCCCACCATTTTAACAGCACCCAAGTACCTTACCTGTTTCCACTCATCACATACCAGCCCGTCTCTCTACTCACCCCCTCAGCTGAATCCGCCACATACATTCCCTTTTTATCTGGTTCCAGTTATCATCTCCTCTTCTGCCTCCACCTTCCTCCTCTGATTTCTACATCTGGGTATGTGCCCATCAGTCCCCCCCTTCACCTATCACCCACCCAGCTCCATCTGTCCATCATCAGCTACCTCACCCAGTTCCACCTATCACCTGCCAGCTCCTGCCTCACCCCTCCCTCTCACCTCTCTGTATCACCTGGTTTCCTTCTACACACCGGTCCTCATGCAGGGCCTCAGCCAGAAACACTGACCACCCCTCTGCCTCCAGACACTGTCCGACCCACGGCCGCTTGATCCTTGTGTTCAGATCCTGCTCCTGCTCCGTGGCCAACTCACCGATTTCCAAGATTTAAGTCTCATGCCAGACCCTCCAGTACAAAGGCTGATGGTGCACAGTAGCGTGACATCTCCCTGGCTTCATCTCTTTCTTCAGCAACACCCACCCACCCACCCTCTTCACTCCTTACGCAGTCACTGTGGGCAACACCATGTCAGCCAGTGTCAGACAGGTCATAGAACACAGAAACAGGCTTCACAGAGTGAAGAACACCAAGTTATCCAGGTTTAAGCGGTAGAAGACAAGGAACTTGAAAGAAACTGCAGCAACATCTCCGAATTTGAGAAGGTACTTCACTTCAAATGTAGGAGCTGGAGGATGATTCTGCGTGAATGATCTGCTCCAGCTCAAGGTCGGACACACGGAGTTATAGAATCACTGGTCCATACCAAACAAGCTGGTCCCATTCATCAATGTAAGAATAACTGGCAGTGAAATGATCTAACCACACTCACTTTGTCTTAAAATAGCTGCAATTGCTGCAATCCCCACGTGTGTCCCACCAGTGGCATAAGGGTGGGAGGGAGTAACACTGGGAGTCCTCATCACCAGCTCCAGATGCCATGAAGCTTTGTGGTATCAATAGACAATAGACAGTAGGTGCAGGAGTAGGCCATTCAGCCCTTCTAGCCAGCACCGCCATTCACTGTGATCATGGCTGATCATACACAATCAGTACCCCGTTCCTGCCCTCTCCCCATAACCCTTGACCCCACTATCTATAAGAGCTCTATCTAACTCTCTCTTGAATGCATCCAGAGACTTGGCCTCCACTGCCTTCTGCAGCAGAGCATTCCACATATCCACCACTCTCTGGGTGAAAAAGTTTTTCCTCAGCTCCGTTCTAAATGGCCTACCCCTTATTCTTAAACTGTGGCCTCTAGTTCTGGACTCGCCCATCAGCGGGAACATGCTTCCTGCCTCCAGCGTGTCCAATCCCTTAATAATCTTATATGTTTCAATTAGATCCCCTCTCATCCTTCTAAATTCCAGTGTATACAAGCCCAGTCGCTCCAATCTTTCAACATATGACAGTCCCGCCATTCCGGGAATTAACCTTGTGAACCTACGCAGCACTCCCTCAATAGCAAGAATGTCCTTCCTCAAATTTGGAGACCAAAATGCACACAATACTCCAGGTGGGGTCTCACCTGGGCCCTGTACAGCTGCAGAAGGACCTCTTTACTCCTATACTCAATTCCTCTTGTTATAAAGGCCAGCATGCCATTAGCTTTCTTCACTGCCTGCTGTACCTGCATGCTTGCTTTCATTGACTGATGTACAAGAACACCTAGATCTTGTTGTACTTCCCCTTTTCCTAACTTGACTCCATTTAGATCACCAATGGCAAGGAAACCCCTCCCGATCACTACCCACCACCATCCCTCAGCTGACACACCTGGACTCCTCCCGAGTGTAACACTTGGAAGAAACACTGAGAACAGCAGGGACTCAGAATGTCCCCTTGGTCGGGACCTCAGGGTTCGTTACTGAGTGGGGAAGTGCCACCACTACTGACCAAAGTGCCCTAGTCCAGGAGGATGGAGGTCGCAGGCTGTGGTGCAGCAGGTAGTGAGGACCAACACCAGGGACAAATCCACTGGGCCCTGACCTCAGCGGTTTCCCTGTGGTAGGTACACCTGACCTGGGAGTACTGATAGGTGACCACAGCATTACCGTACAGCCATTTCAGGTGGTGATGAGAAGGCATACAAGAGCAAGATAGGTCAGCTGGGTGAGTGGTGTCACAGTAACAACTTTGCACTCAACGTCAGTAAGACCAAAGAATTGATTGAGGACTTCAGAAAGGGGAAGTCGAAGGAACACATACCAGTCTTCATTGAGGAATCAAAAGTGAAAAGGGTGAGCAATTTCAAGTTCCTGGCTATCAACATTTCCTTGGATCTATCCTGGGCCCAACGTATTGATGCAATTACAACAGCAGCTATATTTCATTGAGTTGGAGGAGATTTGGTATGTCAACAAAGACGCTTGTAAATTTCTACAGATGTACTATAGAGAGCATTCAAACATAAATAGACTTCTAACTGTAACTTACAGATTTTATTATAATGAGGTACAATGTACTGCTGCTGCATAATAACACATTTCACGACGTATGCCAGTGATATTAAACCCAATTCTGATTCTGAACCATAAAGTTACACAGCATGGAGACAGATCCTTCAGCCCAGTTCACCCAGGCCAACCAAGGTACCTTGGTCTGAGTTCTGCTTGCCCCGTATATTTCTAAACCATTCCTGTCCATGTATCTGTCAAATGCTCTTTAGACATTGCAATTATACTCATCTGTGCAGCTTCCTCTGGCAGCTCATTCCACGTGTCGACAAACCCCATGTGAAAAAGCTCCTCCGTTAGATCTTCCCCTCTCACCTGAAAGCAGGGCCCTCTAATTTTGGATTCCCCTACTCTGGGAAAAAGTCTGTGACCATTCATCCGCTCCACGGCTTTATAAACCTCTTTACGGTCACCCCTCAGCCTCCTGTGCTCCAGCCTACCCAGTCTCTCCGTAGAACTCGAGCCCTCGTCGCCCCAGCTTCCCCGTGTATCAGTTGCACACCAGCTTACTGGCAAACTTCTCCTGTCACCAACAAAATGATGCCCTGTACTCGAGACGCAATCCTTCACACTGCGAACATCCTTCACAGTGCCATGAGACACTCAGAACAGATCTGGCAGCTCCAGACCCCGCGGGAGTCCATGAGGCCCTGTCCATCACTCCCACGCACCCTGTGGCCACATGGCCGGGCATGTTGCTGGGTGAATCCCAGTTTACTGGGAGGCACAGAGGATCGTGCCAGGGGCAGCAACAGACAAGCCTTAAGGTGACAAGGTCAGCAGTCCACTCGCCTATCGCACACGGGTGAGAGTGGTGGAGAATGAATGCTAACTGGAGATAGAGGCTCCAAAACATCTTCCCCCTCAACAATGGCAGAACCAGCCTGTGAGTGCTAAAGAAGTGTGAGGTAGGTGATCTATGTTGGCTCCTTCTGAGAGTCTCACCGTCACAGAAAGCAGTCTTCAGTCCGTTCCGTTCACTCCACATCGAGAAATGGCTGAGAGAACTGGTCGCAGCAAAGGCCAATGGACCAGACAACATACTAAGGACCTGCTCTCCAGAACAAACTGTGCCTCCAGCCAAGCTGTTTCAATCCCTTGTAGTAGGCCAAATCGCAAATAATTATGAGAGTGTGCAGGAGGGAGATAGAGAGCCTAGTGGCATGGTGTCATGACAATAATCTTTCTCTCGATCTTTGAAAAAGAGCTGCTCATTGATTTCGGGGGGGGGGGGTAGTGTGTGGGGTCTGAGGTCAAGAGGGTTGAGAACTTCAAGCTCCTAGCAATGAACATCACCAACAGCCTGCCCTGGTCCAATTACGCTGATGCCATGGCCAAGAAAACTCGCTAATGCCTCTACTTCCTCAGAAGACTATGGAAATCTGGCACATCACCCTCGACCCTCACCAAATTTTATTCATGCACCATATCCAGGAGCATCGCAGCTTGCTATGGCAACTGCTTTGCCATCGACCGCGAGAAACCGCAGGGTTGTGGGCACAGCTCAGGAAATAACTTCCCCTCCTTGTACTACCCTCCTCAGGGCCTTGGTAAAGCAGCCAGCAAAATTAGAGGCAACACCCACCTCGAACATTTTCTCTTCTCCCCCTTTTGCTGACTGCAGAAGATACAAAAGCCCGAAAGCATATAGCACCATGCTCAAGGGCAGCTTTGATCCCACTGCTATGAGGCCATTGAATGGTCCCCCAGTACAATAAAATGGACTTTGATCTCATAATCTACCTTGTTATGATCTTGTACCCTACTGTCCACCTGGACTGCACCTTCTGTAACTGCAACATTTTATTCCGTACTCTGTTATTGTTTTACTTTGTGCAGTGTTGCAGAGAATCGATCTGCATAAACGACATGCAAGACAAGTTTTTCACTGAACCTCAGTAGATGTGACAATAATAGACAAATTTACCAGTTACTTCACTTACATCAGTCTGACAATGTGGAGAACTGCCCGTGCCTGTTGTGTTCACAAAAAGTTAGACAAATCCAGTCCACTCGTTTCTGTCAATGGAATTGATACAGCAAAGAAGACCATTCAGCACATCTAATCTATACTGGATCACTGTAGAGCAATCCAGTTAATCCCAGTCCTCATGGCTCTGCAAATTATCCTCCTTTGATCTGCAAAGCGCTGGAAGGTATGATCAATGCAGCCGTCAGTGGCGCTTACCAAACACCTGCTCACTTTACCCTGAACCACCAAACTTGGCCAAAATTACACCATGAAGCTGAGGTGAGAGAGGCTGCCCTTGATATCAAGGCGTCCCTTTGAAGGATGAAGGAAGAGGCTCGAAAGAATCATGAGGCCTGACACACTGGGGTCAGAGATCTGTGTGAGTCTGAAAGTCGAGGCCCAAAGATCAAGCCCATGATCGGCAAGTCCTGGGGCAAAGTCTGAAGTTGGGGCCCCGACGTCTGCGAGCCTAAGAGCCCAGGACCAAGGACTGGAGGCCTAGGAATGGCCTGTCCTTGTCTGTATATAAATGGGTGTGTGGGTGTGGGAAATGGGCCTGTTTTGCTGTTGTCTTGTTTTTTTATTGCTGTTGCTTATGTTGTTCTGCAGAACGTGGCACACATGCAACGCTGGCGCCAGAATGCGTGGTGACATTTGCGGGCTGCCCCCAACACATCATTGGGTGTGCTGGCTGTTTAATGCAAACAACTGCATGTTTCGATGTGCACGTGACAAGTAAATCTGAACCAGCATCACTCGACTGAGTGTAGCGTCAGGGAGCCCAGGTGAAACAACCTCTATGGACATCAAAGGGAGAGCATTCCAGTAACTCGAGTTATCCCTCACACACACGAAGTTCATTATCTTCAGTGGTGGTCAATACCCTCGTAGGGCTGTGTCCTCGGCCTAACCACCTTCCTTTCTCAGGATGGTCACTGATGACGGCACAATGCTCACTTTGACCTGCAGCTCTTCAGACGATGAAGGAGCCCCTGCAAAGGCAGTGGAGTATTGTGGCAGGTAACATCCATACCACAGCGGAAGTGCCATGCATTGGTCATCTCACCCAAGTGAGAGTCTCACCACCCACCCCTAACTCAGTGGCAACACCAATCACCAGCACTCTGGGGGGGTCAGATGGAGCAGAAACCCAGCCCAGCAGAGTACTGCAGCTACAAGTACAAGTCAGCCCTGTGGCACGTGTCACATCTCCTGATACTCCCAGGCCTTTCCACAATCAACAAGGCACAATTCAGAACCAGTGCAGCTCCAGCATCACTCAAGACGATCGACATTATCCAGTCTTGATTAGCAGCACCCAGCACACTCCCTCCCTCAGCCGGCACACGGGGGCTGCAGTATCCACCATCTACAACACTACAATGCCGTGACTTGTCCAGGCTGCTCTGATAGCACCTCCCAGACCCATCACCTCTCCCGCCAAGGACCACCGTCACCATCAGGTTTCCTTTCCAATCATGACTTGGAATTGCATCGCTGTCCCTTCATCTCACTGGGTCTAAATCCTTCAACTCCCTCTCCAGCAGCACTGTGGGAGCACCGATCAAGAAGGCGGCTCATTCCTCACCTCCTCAAGGGGCAGTTAGGGATGGGCAATAAATGTAATCTTAAGCTAGTCAGCAGTATGCAGGAACTATGAACTGAATTTGTAAAATCTTCCAAACTAACTAGTCCTATTTTAAAAGGACAGTACAGTGACACCTAACTGCTGCCTCACAGCCTCAGAGATCCGGACTCGATCGTGACCCTGAGTGCTGTCTGTCTGGAGTTCACGTTCTCCCTGTGATTGCGTGGGTTTCCTCTGGGTGCTCCCAAATCCCAAAGCTGTGCAGTTACCTTCCATAAATTGTCCCTCGTGGGTGTCGGAATCATCAGGGAAGGTTGATGGGCGTTTGAGAGGAAATAGCTTACAGGGAAATGTGGGATAAAGGACTGGTGGGATTGCTTGGAGAGACCACATAGACACAATGGGCTGAATGGCTGCCTTTTATTTATTTAGTAACACTTCTTACTAAAGGGGCTTGATCTGGGTGTTTCTTCTCTGTTTTCCCAGTGTACTGGGTAAATGCCAGGAGGAAACTCACCAGGCAGAGGGAGCTGAACCAGCAGCCCAGTGACCTTCGGATCCCGGTTCAACCTCTCAATTAGTTCCAGAAGTTCTTCCTGTGACACACTGGCAGGTCGTAGAATGGTTTCACTGACGATGCCTGCAAGCAGAGTGAAGCCATACATCATTGTCCATAACGAGATTTGTCCCTTTTCAAACAAGGAAGGAACCAGAGCTAGCAAGAGAGGTAGAGCATTTAGTCAGAGGAAAGAGGGAGCATACTTAAGGTTCAGAAAGCCTGAAGATCAGACAGGACACTTGAAAGTTGTAAGGATGGACAGGAAAGCTAGATGGGGACATGAGAAGCCTTGGTGAGCAAGACTGAGGAAAACTCTAAAGCATCTTACACATCTGTGAAGAACAGGATGACTAGTGAGGGTAGGATCAATCAGGGATTAAAGGGGGAATGTGCCTGGAATCAGAGGAGGTTGGGGAAGTCCTTAATAAATATTTTACCTCAGTATTCATGAGTAAGAGGAACCTGGACGAACATCAGGCAGCATAGAACAGAGTAACGTGCTGGAACATGTTGAGGTTAAGGAAAAGGCAGTGTTAGAAAAACATTAGGATAGGTAAATCCTGGGACTGGACGGGTTATACTCCAGGTTACTATGGGAAGCAAGGGAAGAGATCGCTGTTCTATTGCCAATGATCTTTGTGTCCTCACTGACCACAGGAGTAGTACCAGAAGATTGGAGGATACAAAGTGCTATTCCTTTATTCAGGAAAGGCAGTAGGAATAATCCTGGCTGTTACAGACCCTTACAAACAGAAGTGGCTGAGAGTGGCAGATAGAATTCAGTCCAGAAAAGTGCCAAGTGATAGAGTTTGGAAGGTCAAACTTTTAGGCAGAGTACAGGGTTAATGTCAGGATTCTGTGTGGAGGAAAAAAGGGACCTTGGAGATCCCTCAAAGGTGCCACGCAAGCTGACATGGTGGTCAAGAATGTTTATGTTGGTCTTCATGTTCAAGAGCTGATGCAAGTTAATGTTGCAGCTCTACAAAACTCTGGGTTGACTACACTTGGAGTATTGTCTCTGTAACTTTGCCTCTAACTTCCACCCTGCTCTCAAATTTACCTGGTCCATCTCCGACGCCTTCCTCCCCTTTCTCGATCTCTCTGTCTCTATCTCTGGAGATAGCTTATCTACTGATGTCTATTACAAACCCACTGACTCTCGCGGCTACCTGGACGATACCTCTTCCCATCCTGATACTTGAAAAAAATGCCATCCCCTTTACGCAATTCCTCCGTCTCCCCCACATCAGCTTTCAGGATAAAGTTTCTCATTCCAGAACTAAGATGTCCTCCTTCTTCCACCTTCAACACTGCCCTGAAACTTATCTCTTCCACTTCACGCACCTCTGCCCTCACCCCATCCTCTGCCACCCCACCAGGGATAGGGTTCCTCTTGTCTTCACCTACCACCCCACCAGCCTCCGCATCCAGCACATGCGGTAATTCTCCATAACTGCCACCACCTCCAACGGGATTCCACTACCAATCTCATCTTTCCCTCCCCTGCAGGGATCTGTAGGGATCGCACCACATGCGACTCCCTTGTCCATTCGTCCCTCCCCACTGATCTCCATCCTGGCCCTATCCATGCAGGCAGAACAAGTGGCACACCTGCCCTACACCTCCTCCCTCACTACCATTCAGGGCCCCAAACAGTCCTTTCAAGTGAGGCAACGCTTCACTCTGTGTCTGTTGGGGTCATATACTATATATAATGCTCCCAGTGTGGCCTCTTGTATATCAGTGAGACCCGATGTAGATTGGGAGACCACTTCACCGAGCACCTATGCTCCAACCACCAGGAAAAGCAGGATCTTCCAGAGGCCACCCATTTTAATTCCACTTCCCATTCCCATTGCAGTATGTCAATCCATGGCCGTGATGAGGCCACGCTCAGGTTTGAGGAGCAACGCCTTGTATTATGTCTGTGTAGCCTCCAATTCAATGGCATGAACATCTATTTCTCAGTCTTCCAGTAATACCCCCCCCTTCCCTATTCCCCATTCCCATTCCTATCTCCTTACCCATCCATCACCTCTCTCTGGTGCTCCTCCCTCTTCCCTTTCTTCCATGGTCTTGTGTCCTATCAGATTCCCCCTTCTCCAGGCCCTTGTCTCTTTCCCCAATCGACTTCCCAGCTCTTTGCTTCCCACCTCCCCTCACAGCTGCACCTATCACCTTCCGTCTCTTCCTTCCCACGCCCCACCTGCTAACTCTGACTTCTCATCTTTTTTCTCCAGTCCCAATGAAGGGTCTCAGCCTAAAACGTTGACCGTTTACTCTTTTCCTGGCTTGCTGAGTTCCTCAGCATTTTGTGTGTGTTGCTTGGAGTATTGAGTTCAGTTCTGGTCACCTCATTATAGGAAGGATGTAAACCTTTAGGGAGGGTAGGAAGAGATTTACCAGAATCCTGCCTGGATTAGAGAACATGTTTCATCAAGAAAGGTTGAGCAAGCGAGGGCTTCTCTTTTTGTAGTGAAGAAGGATGACAGGTGACCTGATAGGAGTATATGAGGAGTGATTGATAAGTTTGTGGCCTAAGGTAGGAGTCAATTTTAGAAAACCTAGCACATTTGCTTTTCCTACATTTGCACTCTTAGTCCAGCCGTCGTGGAGCATACGGATCCCTTCTTTGTAGAAGTCGGCACTTGGACCTCCAGAAGTGGTTCACAGCAGGGATGATTGATAAGTTCATGGCCTAAGGTAGAAGAGTTATTTCCTTCAAACTTCCTGCATTTTCCCTCAGTTGAACTGCATGCACATGTAACAAGAGTTGTATAACTCATCTCCTTCTAGTTTAGGCCACGAATTTATCAATCACCCTTGCTGTGGACCTCCTGGAGGTCCAAGACACTCTTGTTACATGATGTGCAGTTCAACTCTTTGAGTGATAATGCAGAAAGTTTGAAGTTAAAAACTCATCTCCTTCTACCTTAGGCCACAAACTTATCAATCGCCCCTGCTGTGGACCATTTCTATAAAGAAAGGATCTGTATTCTCCACGACCACTGGACTAAGTGTGTACATGTAGGAGGGGACTATGTTGAAAAATAAATGTGCTAAGTTTTCTAAAATTGACTCCTTCTACCTTAGGCCACAAACTTATCAATCACCCCTCATAACATGAGAAGAGGCATAGATAGGATGAACAACCAGAACTTTTTTCCCCAGGGTGGCAATAACCAATATGAGAGGACATAGTTTTAAGGTGATTAGAGAAAAGTATAGGGGGATATCAAAGGTAGTTTTTTATTAACCAGAGAGCGATAAGTTCTTCCTTCCTGTAATGAAGCAACCAGAACGGAACCCAATTCTCCAAGTGTGGTCTACAAGGGGACTGGGAGAGGCAGATGCAATTAGGCACATTCACAAGAATTTTAGCCAGGTGCGTGGATGATAGAAAAACTAAAGGCCATGTGAGAGGAAAGGGTTAGACTGATCTTAGAGTAGGTTAAAAGATGTTGTGGGCCGAAGGGCCTGCGCTGTTGTGTAATGTTCTACGTTCTGTGATCTGTTCTTCAGATCTCGTATACCCTGAGACGAGGAAAACCAGGTGCATCTCTGTATCTCTCTCAGTGCTGCTCTCCAACACCGCAACCCTTCCCCAATAAAAGCCTGGGATTCTGTGTCCAAGCCTCTGGACTGGGACCTGTATTCGGACATGGGAATGCTGGGTTAGTGACTCACGGCATTATCAAAAACCTGCAGACACTGGAAACCTGAAATACAGACAGAAAATGCCAGAAGTACTCCACAAATCAGGCAGCATCTGTGGAGAGAGAAGGCAGAAATGTTTCCTCTCAACGAAAGGTGATTAGCCTGAAATTTTTCTCTGATAGATGTGGCCTGAACTGGTCAGTGTTGCCAGCATTTTCTGATGTCATTAGTGTAAGCAGGGTAAACGTAAGAGATTGTTTGGGATTGGGGTGTGGAGTACTCTGTGGGGAGGCGAGGGTTAACACGTACAGGGCAATCCCTGTCCTCACCTACTGAGGCAGCAGCTCTGCTTTTATTCTTCACGTACGCGTGGCTGCCAGGATCATCCCCCACCAGGACAACACTGAGCTGAGGGCGCATGTTCCCGAGAGACACCCACTGCTCCAGCTCTCTCCGCACCTCATCACGAATCTGCTTGGCCAGGGCTGTTCCTGAGATGACCACGGCCGCCTGCCTGGGGACAAGGAAAGAACGGAAACTGTCAGAGCCAGTGGGGTTTTCAGTCCAGCTCCCTGTCAGCACCAGATCCCTACCAGGACCAGGTAATGAGGCCAACAGCATCAAGACTAGATCTGCACTGGGACCAGTTACCCATTAGGACCAGATCTCCATCAGGACCAGACAATCCAACCATCTCAGTATCAGAACAAGAAACTATCCCCAACCCCCGGCCAGGTCCATATCCCCGATCAGACCTCCACCAGAACCAGATCTCCACCAGGGCCATATCCCCCATCAGACCTCCACCAGAACCAGATCTCCACCAGGGCCATATCCCCGATCAGACCTCCACCAGAACCAGATCTCCACTAGGTCCATATCCCCGATCAGACCTCCACCAGAACCAGATCTCCATCAGGGCCATATCACCCATCAGACCTCCACCAGAACCAGATCTCCACCAGGGCCATATCACCCATCAGACCTCCACCAGAACCAGATCTCCACCAGGGCCATATCACCCATCAGACCTCCACCAGAACCAGATCTCCATCAGGACCAGACAATCCAACCATCTCAGTATCAGAACAAGAAACTACCCCCAACCCCCGGCCAGGTCCATATCCCCGATCAGACCTCCACCAGAACCAGATCTCCATCAGGACCATATCCCCGATCAGACCTCCACCAGAACCAGATCTCCACCAGGTCCATATGTCCAATCAGACCTCCACCAGAACCAGATCTCCACCAGGGCCATATGCCCCATCAGACCTCCACCAGAACCAGATCTCCATCAGGACCAGACAATCCAACCATCTCAGTATCAGAACAAGAAACTACCCCCAACCCCCGGCCAGGTCCATATCCCCGATCAGACCTCCACCAGAACCAGATCTCCATCAGGACCATATCCCCCATCAGACCTCCACCAGAACCAGATCTCCATCAGGACCATATCCCCGATCAGACCTCCACCAGAACCAGATCTCAACCAGGTCCATATCCCCGATCAGACCTCCACCAGAACCAGATCTCCACCAGGGCCATATCCCCCATCAGACCTCCACCAGAACCAGATCTCCATCAGGACCAGACAATCCAACCATCTCAGTATCAGAACAAGAAACTACCCCCAACCCCCGGCCAGGTCCATATCCCCGATCAGACCTCCGCCAGAACCACATCTCCAGACAATTCAAACATCTCAGCATCAGAACCAGAACCCCCTGGCCGGGTCCAATTCCCCAGCAGGATCAGACAATCAGACCATCTCAGCATCAGAAACAGAACCTCCCCCCACCCCCACCACCAGGACTAGATCCCTATCAGGACCAGATCCCCAGCTAAACAAACCATCTCGACATCAGGACCAGCTCCCATTGCTGGGAAAACCAACCTAAGCATTTGAACTAATCCGTTATTATTTTGATGTCACACAGTGTGGCACCGATCTGGAATTGCTACCCTACATTATTTGCTGCCATCTCCTAACCAAAACAAAGTTCCTCATCTCTGCCCTCAATTTATGAGGGGGCCGGCAGTTTTAAGATGCTCTTGAAGAAGTGGAAAAGAACTCTGGGTCAACTTCCCAGTCCAGATGAAGGGTCTTGACCCAAAACATAGACTGTCCATTACACTCTGTCCCTGACCTGCTGAGTTTCCAAGGCAGGTTGTTGGTTGCTCAGATTCCAGCATCTGCAGTCTCTTGTGACCTCCTTCCATCCTGCACATGGTTTAGTTAAACGTTCAGAACTTTGAAAACTGCACTGGATTAAAGCTTCCCTAAAATCTGAGGCAATCTTTGCAACATTAGAGATTGGTCTATGATTCAAAACTAAAGCCTTTGGCCAGATTTAGAGACAAGATGCAGAAATACTGGAAATGCTCAGAAGGTCAGGCAGCATCGCTTAAGTTTCAGGTCATCGGTCCTCCCGCTGAACATATTTTTGTTTCAAATGCTGAACTGATTGATCTTTACCGACGGTCGCTTTAAAATAATGTCTGCCGCATGCAAGCTCGCCACCAGATGTCGCGCTTTGCCATTCCAAGCTTTTGCTTGACATTTGCAAAAAAATGAATCCTTTCACTAAACCCACTTGCAAACTCAGCTAATCCCAGATATGTTTGCGATCAGCAAAATCAGTGCGTTCTTGGCGATTTATTTCTTTTAATTTTGCAAAAGAGAATTGTTTTTCAGATTGCCCGCATTGTTAAATTAACCTGCCTCCCTCCTATTTTGCACAGGACGGGTCAGCAGGGAGAGGCTGATGCCGCCGCAGTTCCAGCTATTGTTTGCGCCGGTTGCAGAGCCCTGGGGCGCGCTCCTGGGGTCTGCAACGGTCCCCGGTAGCTACCACACCTGGGGGGCACTCGGCCCGCTCACCTGCCGGCCAGGTGTGGCCTTACCTGCAGCCGCCAGCGTGCAGCCGTCTGGCCAGCATCGGCGGGTGCACCACGGGCGCCAGCTTCAGCACCGCCGCTCGGGCGGGCAGCGAGAAGATGCAGAGAGAAGCCATGATGTGCAAGGCAAAGCGTGCAATGCCGGGGAGAGGGAGAGAGAAGGGGAGGAGCGGGTGTCCCCTATACCGAATGCAAGTTAGAAGCACTCCATTGGCTGCTCCCGAGTTCGTGACCGCCGCTAGAGAAATGCAAATTCTTTCCGAAACCATGGTTATAAAGTATGGACACAGTGTCCAGGGTACAGATCGTACATTGCACGTGGAACATGGTGCGAAGAACGGTTTGTATTTAAATCCCATTATAAATTTCTCAAGGGCAATGAAGTACAGTACCTTTGCAGATAATTGGCTGTTCTGTCATACGGGAGACTCAGCAGGTCATTTGTTCACGGCAAGCCCCCGTCCAGTAACTTTTTTTGCTGTGACGTGGGGTGAGTGTTGAATTGAACACTGTGAAAACTCCGCTGACCTGAGGTAATCGAGTTAGTCTGCACCCAGAGGCCTTTCGGCCCAACTTGTGCTTTCCAGTCAAGGTGCCTACCTCAGCTAGTCCCATTTGTCTGCATTGACTCGTATCCCTCGAATTCATTACCTGTCTGGAATGTCTTATAAACATTGCATCTGTATCTACCTCTGGCAGTCACTCTAAATACCCACCACTCTCTGTGTGGGAAAAAAAAATCCTCAGTTCCCCTTTAAATCTTTCTCCTCACACCCTAAAACTCTGCCATCTAACTTTAGACTGTCATAGAATGTGACATTGAAAATGTCACTCCTCTGGTCCCAGCCTATCCAATCTCCTTATGATTCAGTGCTCCTGTTCATTGAATTGCTACATCCGACAGATATACTGGTGGTACTGTGTTTTGGTTCTGGACTTGGACTACAGACATTTTTCAGTTTCATAGTTTTTTTGTTCAGTGTTTTACACCCAATCTTTCTGTTTTTTTTTGGTGTGCTGGCAACAATAGACCTTTCTCAGTCTTATAGTTTTTATATATTTGGTGTTTTTTCACCTGATCTTTCTCGTTTTTTTGTGTGTGGGGCAGGGGGGATTTGGAAGTTGATGTGCCTGTTCCATAGAAACATAGAAAACCAACAGCACAATACAGACCCTTCAGCCCACAATGCTGTGCCGAACATGTATTTACTTTAGAAATTACCTAGGGTTACCCATAGCCCTCTATTTTTCTAAGCTCCAAGTCCCTATCCAGGAGCCTCTTAAGAGACCCTGTCATATCCGCCTCCACCACTATTGCCAACAGCCCATTTCATGCACTCACCACTCTCTGCGTAAAAAACTTACCCTAAAATCTCCTCTGTACCTACTTCCAAGCACCTTAAAACTGTGCCCTCTCATGCTAGCCATTCCAGCCCTGGGAAAAAGCCTCTGACTATCCACATGATCAATGCTTCTCATCCATTTTTTATGAGGGGAGGGGGGATTTGGATCTCGATATGCCTGTTCCTGTTCCGTTTTTGTTTGTTTTTGTGAGGGGAGGGGGGATTTGGGGCTCGATATGCCTGTTCCTGTTCCGTTTTTTGTTTGTTTTTGTGAGGGGAGGGGGGATTTGGGGCTCGATATGCCTGTTCCTGTCACGTTTTTGGGTTTTTTTGTGAGGGGAGGGGGGATTTAGGGCTCAATGTGCCTGTTCCTGTTCCGTTTTTGTTTTTTTTTGTGAGGGGAAGAGGGATTTGGTGGTTGGCAGATAAAACAGATGACATGTGACCGCTAGATGTACCAAATTGGATTGAGACAGTATCACTACATCTGTGCATTACAATGAGTTAATCATAAAGCCTGCCCCAGCCCCTCTATCTTTAACGGACTGGGTGCCCTGTCCCTGCGGAGAACGGTGAAGCCACCAGGCTGCAGGGCTGTGTCTGAGATGGCTTCAGTGAGCCAAGGTCCTATAAAGCAAACTTTGGATTGATGTCACAGTCAGCACAGACACGATGGGCCAAAGGGTCTTCTAACAAGAGGGGCACAATTCCTGATTAAACACTGACCATGAACAAATAACTACAAGAACAAACACCAGGTTGGCTCTCCAGTGCAGGACTATAAACGCCAGGGTAATGCCTGCCCGACGAGGGGGCTCTGTCAGCTTCAAACGTCCTGCGACACCGTCTGAAGAAGAGCTGGGGACACCACTTATATTCTTATTTCAACATACAGTACGGTAACAGGCCCTTCTGGCCCAGGAGCTTGTCCCGCCAAATTGCATCCATGTGACCAGTTATCTTCCTAACCAGAATGTGGGAGGAACCCAGAGCACCTGGAGGAAACTCTGTGCAGAACGTACAGAATTCTTATAGACAGCAGTGGGAACTGAACTCAGTTCATTGGCACTGTAGTAGCATCACGGAAACTGCTACGCTATCGTGCCACCCCTCATCTGGGGGTCTAGACCAATACCCCACCCTCAGTCAGCATCACTAAACAACTTGCCCATCAGACAGCAACATAATCAGACAATAATGGGCAGAATCCCCATGCCTGCTCCACATTTAATCATGCCTACTTTTTCCTTAACCTCTTTCTCCCACCTTGTTCCCTTGACCTGTAACCCATTTACCAGTCTAGAAGCTATCAATCCTGGCCTTTCCCCAAACAGCTTCCAGGTGAGTTTGCGTTCCACCAGTGAGACTGTTGGTGTTCTGTATTGCATTCAATGCTGCCGGTGCAGCCTTCTCTACATCAGGCTAAGGGTTCTCTTCATCAAGTGTTTTTATTCAGTCTGCCTCAACAGCCAGTGTCTCATTTTAATTCCACTTCCCATTCCCACAGTGACGTTTCAGTCCGTGACCTCCGTTACTGCCACATTGAGACCAGATGCAGTCTCCAACTTGTTGACATCAACATCGATTTCCAGTAACCACTCTCACCAGTTTTCCTTACCGTCCTCTCACTATTCTAGTGGCTCTCTCCCCCTTCTCTGACCCCTCCCCTGCCCTCATGAATTGCCCATCACCTCCCTCTCATTTCCCTCCTCTTTCCCTTTATTCCATGCTCCACTGTCCTCTCCTGTCAGATTCCTAATTCTTCAGCCCTTTACCTCTTCCACCCATCACCTCCCAGTTTCTCAGGTCATTCCCTATCATCTCCTCTTCCCCACCAACCTACTTTCCCCCTCCCACTTGCTAGCTTGTGTTCCTCTGCCTCCCGCTGTCTTTTTATTCTGGCTTCTGCTCTCTTCTTTGCCAGTCCTGATGAAGGGTCTCATCTCGAAATGTCAGCTGCGCATTTCCCTCTGTAGACCATGGCTGACCGACTGAGTTCCTCCCGCATCTTGTGTGTGTCTGCCTTAATTACTTGGTTGTCTCCACAGCCCTCCGTGGCAACAAATCCCACAGATTCAGCATCATCTAGCTGAAGTAATTCCTCCTCGTCTCAGTTTAAAGAGATGTTCCTATATTCTCAGGCTGCGCCTGAAATCCTAAACTTTCCTACAAGTATCTACTTGATCCAGGCCTTTCAGTATCGGCTAGGTTTCAATGTTTATTGAGTACATCAAACGTTAAGCCTGAATCTATTGGAGTATAAAAGTTGCGTTGTTTGCTGTGTAACCAAAACTATGTAGACAGCTTTGAGTTTCCTATTTGCTATGCATGTATCCAATTTAGTAGGAGAATGAAATCTTAAGAATGTAGAAGACAATGGTGTGTTAATGAGAGGTAGCTAAGAGATGTAGATTAGAACATGATTAAGTCAATGGGTAGAAACAATAGTGGCTGATGTACGTGTGGTACACAACTATAGACCGATTGCATATGCTAATATAACTAAACCAGGAGATTGCTATAAAAAATGCTATGTACAAGGATCGGTGGGCAATCAGCGACTAGCTCAATGACTGTCTCAGCTTTGATTTGCAAATTAATGTTTAACCCTTCTTGAAGAATCTTCTGCGTCTCCTGGTCGTTTGTGGGGCACGAGAAACCACGACAAAATTGGTGACCGCGGCAGGACCGGAAAGAGACCCGCGGAAAGGAAACGGCAGATTGGGGACACTTCCCAGTCCTCTAGGGACCCCCACAAGGCTAACAGAATTAAGGGTGCACCCAAACAAAAGGTAAGCGCTTTTTGCGACAATTTGGACTAAGAATTCTGTTGGTTTTGGGGAGGTCTTGGAGTCTCAGAAGTGTGGAACCGCTGCCGAAGGGTCTCTCCGGTCCAAAGAATCTGGCTGAATTGGGGGTTAACAGGAGGCTCAGAGGATTGATCAAGAACACTGCAGTGGGGGTAAGTACAAATAAGTTAATAAGAAGTTAAGTGAAGAAAAAAGTCCCTGTGGATACCACTTCGTATGAAATGAAGGTCTGAACGGGCAGGGAAAGGAAAATAGAGAAAATCCTCGTGGATACCGCCTTAAGAGATAAGGGTCTGAATAGACGAGGTGCAAAGAGAAAGTTCTGTGGATACCGCTCTGAATAGAGGTCTGTACGGGCAGAACAGAACAAGAAACAAGGACAGTCCAATATATAGTTTAAAGTGCTGGTAGATAGACGATAGACTAGGCATAGAATTAGAGTAAATAATATTATCCAGTAAATGAACTGTGAATCTCTGAAATACCTTAAAAAGAGAGAACAACATGACAGGTAAAGGAGCGGCAGTAGAGATTCTGAGCAAAAAATTCCCGGTAAATAAATATGAGTTCACAAAAACCTGGGAAAAATGGAAAAAGGGCGTGCAGGTTATATTACCCAGGGCTGTAATGCCCAAATCTGAGCTACATTGTACAGTGATTTTTGACGAGACTCAGAACAGGGAGTTAGAGGAGAGATGGCACCTGGAGGTATGTACCCAACAGCACCGGGAAGGGGAGGTTGTGATGATTGGAAAGCAAGGGGCAGCTTTACAAGTTAAGTGGAACACCTTTTTTAGAAAAATGGTCCAGGATACCGGAGGCTGCGCCCCACGTAACGTTGTTGGTAAACAAGGGATATCAGTCTAAAGACTTAGGACCCTTAGTTAAGAGTGCTGAATCTGTAACAGTGTGGAGGAAAATCACGCCAGAGGTGTGGATATCAGAAGACAACAATTGCATTAAAATAATGCTAAGTGTAGATATGGTAGGGACAGTGAGAGAGGTAGAAATAACTCCCCAACCACACCTGCCCTTGCTGGGAAAGGAAAGAGGCCAGCAGAAAGATAGAAGGTTAGATGAATTGCCATCTATTCTGTGGTCACAGCATGACACGAACGTAGGGAAAATAAAAACAGCTAGTCTGGTGGAAAAAAGGCTGAAAAAAGGAGCAATTCCACCCAGGAGACCACAATACCCTCTAAGACCAGAAGCAGAAGAGGGAATAGCATCGACAGTGCAGGGGTTGCTTGAAATAGGAGTGCTTAAAAGAACAAACAGTCCATGCAATACCCCGTTGCTGCCGGTCTTAAAAGCAGATAAATCTAAGTGGAGATTGGTGCATGATTTGTGAGCGGTAAATGATGTGGTAGAGGACTGGCCAGCGGTAGTCCCCAACCCACACACGCTTTTAACTAATGTTCCACCAGAAGCAAGTTACTTTTCAGTGATTGATTTGTGTTCGGCTTTCTTCAGCGTTCCTCTGGCCGACCAGTGTCAGTATCTGTTTGCATTTACTTACAGAGGTGCTCAGTATACCTACACCAGAATGCCGCAAGGGTTTAAACATTCACCACGTGTTTTTAATCAGGTGTTGAAGGCAGACCTAGAGGGCATGCCATTGGAAAGTACATTGTTACAGTATGTGGATGACCTATTGATTTGCTCCCACAGTAAGGAACAGTGTGAGCTGGACACTATAACTGTTAGAGAAGCTGCGGAGGACATAAAGTATCCAAAAAGAAACTGCAATTTTGCACGCAGCAAGTGGAATACTTAGGCAGGGTAATATCCAAGGGAGTGAAGGCGATAGCACCAGATCAGATTGAGGTAATAACTAAGGCCCCCAAACCCCAGACTGCAGGGCAGATGATGACGTTTTTGGGAATGGCAGGGTACAGCTCAGATTGGATAGGAGAATATGCTGAGATTGTGGCACCTTTGAGAAAGATAATGAAAGAAGCAGGACATACAAATTTGAAGAACGGACAGTGAAATGAAGAGGCGGAGATAGCTTTCAATACTATTAAGCAGGAATTGCAGTTTGCACCGGCATTAGATTTGCCTGACTACGAGAAGGTTTTTCATTTGTATGTATCCAACCGACAGGAGGTTTATGTCACAGCGGTTCTAACACAAGAGACAGGCACAGGAAAAGCAAAGCAGCATATAGCATACTACAGTACGAGACTAGATGAGGTGGCTCAGGGGTATCAGGGATTGGTGACGCTGTACTATGCATATGAAAAGGCATCATGTGTAACCCTGGGCTATCCTGTGACTCTGTACACACACCACAAAGTAGCAGAATTGCTGGAAAGAGGGAAATTTTTGTGCTGACGCCAGCCAGGATAGCAGCGTATCAGATGCTATTGACATTACCAGATATAACTATACAGAGATGCACTACCAGTAATATAGCCGATTTTGTCCCTTTGGGCTATGAAGGAGAACCCCATGATTGTGTAGGGAAGACGATGGCATTTGCCAAATTGAGAGCGGATTTACGGTAAGAACCACTAGAGGATGCAGATAAAAAGCTTCTGTTCGTAGATGGCTCTTGTTATAGGGACTATGATGGAAATCATGCAGGGTTCTCAGTAGTGCAGCAGGATCAGTCGAGCTATAAGATTATTAGGATGGAGTCCTGTCCCCAACCGTGTTCTGCCCAACTAGCGGAAATCAAAGCCCTGACAGCTGTGTGTGAAATGATGGAAGGTGAGAAAGTAGACATCTATACTGATTTGGCATATGCTCATGGAGTATGCCATTTGTTCGGGGCAGTGTGGAAACAGAGGTTTTAAAAAAAGTAGTGGAGATCTCATACAACATTGTCAGCAAATTCTAGACTTAATAAAAGCCATAATGAAACCTAAAGCATTGGCTATAGTAAAATGCCAGGCACATAAAAAGGGAAATGATGTAATAACAAGGGAAATCAAGCTGCGGACAAGGCAGCCAGAAAAGCTTCTGGATGTACATCAGCTGTCATTGCCCCCCAGGTAAGCCTAGCTCCAGAACCTGAGGTAGAGGAGCTAATTGAAATACAAGGTAAGGCAACTTTGGCAGAACAGACAATGTGGAGACGAAGGGGGGCCAAGCAGAACCCGGAGGCTTGTGGAGCACGGAAGATGGTTTGTTGGTAGCGCCCACCCCTCTACTGACGATTCTGATTTCAGAAGCGCATGGGATGGACCATTGTGCAAGGGGGGAAGTGATAAAGAAAATAAAGAAGAATGGTTTTTGGTCACCTTATTTACAGGCTTCAGTGGACTTTGTCTTGTCACAGTGCGAGGTATGTGCACAGAATAATGTTCGGAAGGGAATTACAACCCCAATAGGTCACATTCCTGTACCTGAAGGACCATTTAAACATCTAGTGATTGATTACGAATACATGATAAAGACAGTGAGAGGGAAAAGATACATGCTGGTAGTAATTGATCGATTTAGCAGATGGGTGGAGGCGGTACCTTCAAGAGATCAAGGGGCAAAGACAGTGGTAAAATTTCTGACAAATGAAGTGATCCCAAGGTTTGGAATACCTACAGAAGTTAGCTCAGACAATGGTTCAGCTTTTATCCAGAAAGTGGTCAAATTGGTGCTACAAGCACTGAGAATAAAGCAAATATTTGGATGTGTATACCACCCTCAGTCGCAGGGCATGGTAGAGAGAATTAATGGAACCCTGAAAGCCAAACTGAACAAAATTTGTGCAGACACTAAATTTAATGGGTTGATGCTTTACCGTTAGCATTGATGAGTTACCGCATGCAAACTAATCAAATGACATGCCTGACACCGCATGAGATGCTCACTGAGAGGCCTATGCCAGTGCCCCAGTGGAGAGGGCCGTATAAAGGACCTAGTTTAGAACAATTCGAAATAGAATTGAAACAATACATGCAGCAGCTAACTATGATACATAGGTCTATTTATGCCCAGGAAAAACAGAAAGAGCCGGAGACCGTACAAGGGGAAAGACCGATCAAACCAGGAGACCAGGTTTACGTGTGAGTTTTTCGGAGAAAGTGGAACGAGCCAGAAGGGAAGGACCCTTTACGGTGACCAAGACATCACCCACCGCAGTTCAGGTAGAAGGACGCTCCACCTGGTACCATCTGAACCACTGCACGAGGGAAGTCCCGCAAGGACAATCAGGTGAAGTGTCCGAGGTAAGTGGTGCAGAGGAGCAGTTAGCGGGAGACAGACAGGAGGAACTAGAAGCTGACACTGCACCTCAGGAGTTTGATCAATTGGTAAGGGAAATTTTTGGTCCTGAGGATGGGCCTGAAGACCCTCAGGAAGTGGTGGTGGACAGTAGGGCTTCTTCAGATAATGGGGATGAGCTGGGAACGACCAGTCGTGCCCCTGGGGACAAAGCACCCACATACTCCAGTGCAGACTTGGGAACCATTAGTGTGGCGGATGTGGAATGGGACTGTTAAGTCCCCACAGAACCTACAGAAAAGAAGTAAGAGGAGCACAACACTTACCTCCTCGCCATGGTTACAGACACGTACTAATCAGTGGTATCAATGGGCAACTTACACGGCAGGAATGATGAAGAGACAGAATTGTTACCTGTGCTCAAGGGAAAGCCCCACTCAGCATGTAGTTCCCATGCCTTATAACTCCTCCACTTGCATGCGGTGGCAAAGAGAGTATAGGGAGCAATGTGAACGACAGTGTCCAGGTTCGATTAAGGCTTGCTTCCTGAAGCTTTGTGTTAAAACAGATCCCTGCTATCAAAGCTGTATGAGAAACGCACCAATGTGCCCCTATTGGTGTATGCTATATCAGGCTTCCTTGCAGTTTGATCAACGCAAGCTGGCCTCTGACTGCAACTACAGCAGACCATGGGCTGTAAACAAAAGAAGCAAGACACCTGCACTGGAACAGCTTATAATGCAGTATCAGTTGAGCTATGAATGTTTTACGTGGAAAGGTGCTCGTCCAGTGGGTCATTTCAGAGGAAGCTGCACTCAGATGTGGGATGTAACCTCAGGCAGAAGACACGTAGTAGGTTCCCCTCCACCCGAAGGTGCATTGGACGCACAGACCATCCCCTTAGCGGACACCTGGTGGCTGTGTGGTAAGGAAGGAGGTCTGAGATCTACGCTCCCCCTCAATTGGGCAGGAACATGCATGCGTGTCATGCTGCTTCAGGAAGTTATAATGTCCCCTGAAGTACAGTCCAGCGCTAACTTCCCTGAGCAGCGGACACTGCTACGGCGGAAGAGAAAATATGACCCAGACCTGACAATCCGGCTTGACAGTATAGGACAGCCGAGAGGTATACCTAACGAATTCAAGGCGCGGAATGAGATTGCTGCAGGCTGGGAAGCTATCATACCTGTGATAGGGGTAAGCAAAAATGTTGAATGGATAAATTATATATACTACAATCAACAGAGATTCATCAACTACACCGATGATGCACTGGAGGCCTTAGGGCAACAGCTGGATGCAACTAGCAGGATGGCGTGGCAGAATAGACAAGCATTGGACTGGCTGTTGGCAGAAAAAAGAGGAGTTTGTGTGATGTTTGGAGAGAAGTGCTGTACTTTTATACCAAATAACACTAGTCCAGAAGGATCGTTTACTAAGGCAATGTATAAGTTGAAAAGTCTAAGAAAGGAAGTTAAACAGAATGCAGGATTTGAACATCAGTTCTTTGATTGGTTAGAAAGTAGACTCAGAGGATGGGGAGCATGGCTGACTAAAATGGCAATAACTGTCAGTATTGTATTGTTGAGCTGTGTGCTTGTGCTGTGTTGTTTTCTTCCTTGTCTCAAGTCTCTTGTAGTGCGTGCTCCAACCAAACAATTTCCGATGCTCGTGGCAATTACTGAAGCAAGCTTAGTGGAGAAAGAAACACCGAAAATGTATCGTTACAGCCTATAACACCTGCAGGATGGACAAGAGCAAAACGACAGTGTGGGAGTAGATTGTAAGGGCTTCTGAGTCTTTTTCCCTGTCTCAGGTACAGAGGGACAGGTTTTTGGCTCAGCGGCCCAGGGTAACAGGTCTTGGTGCAGAAAATTATAGTTTAACCTGAGATTTGGGAATAAGTGCTTGAGTTTATTGGGGCTTTTGTGCACGGACTCTTAGTCTTCTTCAAAGGGGGGATATATTGGAGTATAAAAGTTGCATTGTTTGCTGTGTAACCAAAACTATGTAGTCAGCTTTGAGTTTGCTATTTGCTATGCATGTATCCAATTTAGTAGGGGAATGAAATCTTAAAAATGTAGAAGACAATGGGGTGTTAATGAGAGATAGCTAAGAGATGTAGATTAGAACATGATTAAGTCAATGGGTAGAAACAATAGTGGCGGATGTACCTGTGGTACGCAACTATAGACCTATTGGATATGCTAATGCAACTAAACCAGGAGATTGCTATAAAAAATGCTACAAGGATCGGTGGGCAATCAGCGACTAGCTCAATGACTGTCTCAGCTTTGATTTGCAAATTAAAGTTTAACCCTTCTTGAAGAATCTTCTGCGTCTCCTGGTCATTTGTGGGGCACGAGAAACCACGACAAATCCTGGGATCATTATTGCATTGCCTGTTTATGGGACATGACACTGTTGATTTGTTTGCTACATTGACAGCAGCTCAGGCAAATCCTCCGACTGGCAGTAAAACACTCCGGGGCAGGCTGAGCTTGTGAAAAATGCTGCAGAAATACAATTACGTGAAGCTCAGTATCAGGGTCCACCTCCATTGTGAATTGCTTGCCTCTCAGTACTGACAGTGATGCAGGCAATGTACTGCGCAAGGATCCTCGTAAATTTCATTTGCCCACTGAAAATGCCACAAGCTTGTTAATACGCTCCAAGCCACAGGTTAATGGGGGAATAATCACGTCAGATGACGTGTGAGCAGCTGTAATCTAGGAATCAAACCACTTCCACACCACAGCACACAAACAAAGACAGTAAATCTTGTCATTACCAAATGTTGTTTAGCCTCACTGGCCTCCTAAAACAAATGAACATTTCTTGACCACAAATGGTTTTGGAGCTGGTGCAGGAACACATTGATGCGATTACAAAGAAGGCACATCATTGATTAAACTTTATTAGGAGCCAGAGGTTATTTGGAGTGTCACCAAGGACTCTTACAAATTTCTACAGATATGCAAAGGTTCCCTTTACAGCGTTCCGGTTGCTTTACAGCCTGGTTCCAATGCACAACATCGCAAGAGGCTGCTCAACACATCCAGCTCTATCACAGGTACAACCTCCCCCAGATGACCATCAAGGACATCTTCAAGAGATGCTGGCGTCCATCACTAAGGACCCTGACTGTCCAGGACATGCCTTCTTCTAGTTGCTACCATCGGGGACAAGTTACAGGAGCTTGAAGATTCACACTCAATGATTCAGGAACAATTTCTTCCCCTCCGTGATCAGATATACAGTCTATGAACCCATCAACATTATCTTTTTTTGCATTATTTAATTATTTTGTAATTTATCATAATTCTTGTGTCATGCATTGCACTGCTGCTCCAAAACAACAAATTTCACAATACTTATCGGTGATAATAAACCTGACACTGATTTTGATTCTGAACCTGACGAGGCACAACTATAAAGAATGCAGAATATACTGTTACAGTCACAGAGAAAATGCAATACAGGTAAACAAAAAAAGTGCAAGGCCAGAACTGTGAGGTAAAAAGTCCTCCTTATCATACCAGGGGCCTTATTACAGCAGAACACTGTGATGAAGTGCTTTGAGAGATTGGTGATGAAACATATCAAGTCCGGCCTGAGATACGACTTAGATCCGCTCCAATTTACCTACCTTCACACCAGGTCAACAGTAGATGCCATTTCACTGGCTCTTCACTCAACCCTGGAACATCTGGAGAGCAAAGATACATACATCACGAAGCTCTTCATTGACTACAACTCAGCATTCAATACTATCATCCCCTAAGACTAATCAATAAGCTTCATGTCCTAGTTGAGATTCTAAATTGGAGAAAGGCCAATTTCGATGGTTTCAGAAAGGATCTGGCAGCTGTGGATTGGGACGGGCTGATCTCAGGCAAAGGTGTGCTTGGTAAATGGAAGGCTTTCAAAAGTGAAATTTTGAGAGTATAGAGTTTTTATATTCCTATCAGAACAAAAGGCAAAGATAACAGGTTAGGGAAACTTGGTTTTCGAGAGAGATTGAGGTCCGGCTTAAGAAGAAGAAGGTACATAGACAGGAAGGAACAAAGGAGGTACTTGAAGAGTATAAGAAATACAGAGAATACTTAGGAAGGACATCAGGAGGGCTGAAAGAAGGCATCAGGTTGTCCTATCAGGCAAGGTGAAGAAGAATCCCTCGGACTTCTACAGATACGGTATGCTAAGAGCAAAAGGATAGCTAGGGTTAAAATTGGTCCTCTGAAAGAACAAACACGGTTATCTATGCTTGGATCTGGGGGGAGGGGGGAGATCGTAAATCTGTATTTACTTGGAACAATACAACAGCAAGGTGCAGATTACAGTGCAGGAGGATAAATCCCCAGGGCCAGGTTAGGTGGGAGGCTAGTGTAAAAATTACAGGGGTCCTAGCAGAGATATTTAAAATGTCCTTAACAATGAGTGAGGTGCCAGAGGATCGGAGGATAGCTAATGTTGTTCCATTGTTTGAGAAAGAGTTTAAAAGCTAAACTGAGAAATTATGGGTCAGTGAGCCTGACATCAGTAGTGGTATGTTACTGGAAGGTATTCTAAGGGATGGGACAGATAAGATTGATTAGGGCTTTGTGCATGGTTGATCATGTGTAACCAATCTTATAGAGCTTTTCCAGGAAGTTTGAGGCAGCATGGATTCAACAAAGACAGGTCCTGTTTGACAAACTTACTGGAGTTCTTTGAGGATATAATGAGCGCAGTGGATAGAGGGGAACAGGTGGACATTATTTACTTGGATTTCCAGAAGCCGTTTGATAAGGTGTCGCATAAAAGACTTAACCATAAAATATGGATGCATAGAGTTGGGAGTGATGTATTAGCATGGATAGAGAATTGGTTAACCAATAGAAAGCAGAGAGTTGGGATACGTGGGTGTTTCTCTAGTTGGCAGTCAGTGGTGAGTGGTGTGCCACAGGGGCTGGTGCTGGGCCCACAACTGTTCGCGGTATACATTAACAACCTGGAAGAGGGGACCGAGTGCAGTGTATCTAAGTTTGCTGATGATACTAGATTGAGTGGAAAAGCAAATTGTGGAGAGGATACGGAGAGTCTGCAGAGAGATATAGATAGGTTAAGTGAGTGGGCAAGTGTCTGGCAGGTGGAGTACAATGTTGGTAAATCTGAGGTCATCCACTAAGGAAGAAAAATTAAAGAGCAGGTTATTATTTAAATGGTGAAAGATTGCAGCATGCTGCTGTGCAGAGGGACTAGGGAGTGCTTGTGCATGAATCATAAAAGGTTGGTTTGCAGGTGCAGAAGGCTATCAAGAAGGGAAATGGAACGTTGGTCTTCATTGCTAGAAGGATCGAATTTAAGAGCAGGGCGTTTATAGGGTACTGGTGAGGCTGTGTCTGGTGTACTGTGTGCGGTTCTGATCTCCTACTTGAGGAAGGATATACTTGGAGGCGGTGCAGAGGAGGTTCACCAGCTTGATTGCAGAGATGAATGGGTTAGATCAAGGGTCGGCAACCTTTTTGCCTCTGTGGGCCGGATCATGTATTAATGAGCAGACAGTGGGCCAGATAAATGTCATAAAAAACTTGAAATATGGGAATTATCCATTTAAATACATCTAGTTACAAATGTTTTGCCTCAAGTTAATGAATAACACATGCTAGAAAATCATTTGTGCTTAACCAAGGATGCCAATTAGTAATCAAAGAACTCAGTTTAGTTGCAATTTATTTCAATCAAGGCATCTTTTGAATCTATTAAAAGGACACAAAGAATCTTTAAACATAAAACGTATGAACATGATGCATTGAATTAAGTATAATAAAAAAGAAAATTTTAATGCAAACAGTCGATAAATCGATGTGAAACTTGATGCTGTTTGTTGCTTGAAAGCTTCTCGATATTGGGTTTCAGACTTGTTGATGCCAAGAGCAAGACGTTATCCAGATGGGCATCAGTCAATCTTGTTCTCAAAAGGTTCTTCGTGTGCCTCATTTTTGAAAATAATTGCTCGCACAGATAAGTGCTGCCAAACAATGATGCCATCTTTTTTTGCATGGTCCACTGAGTTAGGATACTTCCCTTTTGGATGAATATATTTTCTACAGAAGTCAAGCACTGACACATCTTCAGAAGGAAATTTCGATCTCAATATGTCATCACAATGCATCTCCATCAATTTCATTTGAAAACTTTCTGATACAGTGTCCACTTACACATCAAGTGGAGTAGCACGGGTATTTCCTTCATTTTCACTGCTTTTCTTGTCAAAAAATGACATTTGTTTTCCTAACCTAGCCTTAATTCGCTCAACTTCATCCTTCCTTGCTTGCCCAGTAAACTTGTTAAAATTTCCACTATGGCGAGTCTTGTAATGTCGCCTGATATTTGCCACCTTCTTCACAGCAACATCTTCTAGGCAAATGAGACAAACTGGTTTCCCAGCTTGCTCGATGAGGAAGTAATCTAGTGTCCAAGTGTCTTGGAAATTTCGGCACTCAGTGTCTACCTTCCTGCCTTTTGCATTCATTGCCATTGGAATTTTTTCTTCGATTTTATTTCAAAATGTGAGTTATTCAACAAGTATCATGGCACATGTAAATATCTGGATATTTAGCATGGATTTCTTGTTAAAACACAGTGACGTTGTTTCTGTTTACAAATTTGAACGATCCCATTTGAAAACCTGTGCATGCACGGAGAGCATCTAATACATATTAATAAGGTAGTCTGCCTTCCCGTCATTTGTATACACCAGTGTTTGGTTTGGAACAAAACAGAACCTGGGGCCAGTGTAACAAGACGCCATGCATGTCCATCAGTGTGGTCGCGTGAAACACTCAGAATAAGGAAAAATCGCTCGCGTGCTGGATAAGCACAGTATCCCAATATTTGCTTGCGGGCTGGTCAAAATACCTTCGCAGGCCGGATCTGGCCCGTGAGCCATAGGTTGCCTACCCCTGGTGTAGACTATGAGAAGAGATTGAGTCACCTAGGACTGTACTAGCTGGAATTCAGAAGAATGAGAGAAGATCTTATATAAATGTATAAAATTATGAAGGAGATAGATAAGATAGAGGCAGGAAAGTTGTTCCCACTGGTAGGTGAGACTAGAACTAGGGGACAAAGCCTCAAGATTCAGGGGAGTAGGTTTAGGATGGAGATGAGGATCTGCTTTTCTCAGAGAGTGGTGAATCTGTGGAATTCTCTGCCTGATGAGGCAGAGGAGGCTACCTCAATAAATATATTTAAGGTTGGATAGATTTGTGCATAGTAGGGGAATTGAGGGTTACAGGAAAAAGGCAGGTAGGTGGAGACGAGTACATGGCCAGATCAGCCATGATCTTAATAAATAACAGAGCAGGCTCGACAGGCCAGATGGCCTTCTCCCGCTCCTATTTCATATGTTTCTTATGTCACCAGGAAAGTTGAATGAAGGCAAGGCAGTGGATATTGCCTACATGGGCTTTAGCAAGGCATTTGATAAAGTTCTGAATGGGAAATTGGTCAGAAAGGTTCAGTCACTTGGTATTTGGAATGATGTAGTAAATTGGATTAGACAGTGCCTTCAAGAGAGAAGCCAGAGAGTGGTAGTAGATGGTCGCCCCTATGTATAACAAGTGGTGTATCACAGGGTTCTGTGCTGGTTCTATTGTTGTTCATCATCTATATCAATGATCTGTCTGATAATGTGCTTAACTGGACCAAGATTAGGGCTGTAGTGGATAGTGAGGAAGGCTATCAAAGCTTGCAGTGGGACCTGGACCGGCTGGAAAAATGGCAGATAGAATTTAATGCAGACAAGTGTGAGGAGTTGCACTTTGGGGGTGGGGGGGGGGGGAAACCAGGGTTGTCCTTACACAGTGGACAGTAGGGCACTGAAGAATTCAATAGAACAGAGAGATCTGGGAATACAGATCCATAATTCATTGAAAGTGGCATCGTCAGTAGATAGAGTTGTAAAGAAAGCTTTTGGCTGGTTGGCCTTCATAAACCTGAGTACTGAGTACAGCAGTTTGGATGTTATGTTGGTGAGACCTAACTTGGAGTGCTGTGTACATTTCTGGCCACCTTCCTGCAGGAAAGATATCAACAAGACTGAAAAAGTACAGAGATAATTTACAAGGATGTTGCCAGAGCTTGAGGAACTGAGTTATAGGGAAAGGTTGAATCAGTTAGGACTTAATTCCCCAGAGCATAGGAGAATGAAGGGAGTTTTGATTGAGGTATACAGAATTATGAGGGGTATAGATTGAGTAAATGCAAGCAGTCTTTTTCCCCTGAGGGAGGGTGACACTAGAACTAGAGGTCACGGGTTAAGAGTGAAAGGTGAAATTTTAAGGGGTACCTTCTTCACTCAGACGATGGTGACTGTGAAATGAGCTGCCAGCAGAAGTGATGGGTTTGGGTGCTATTTCAACATTGAAGTGAAATTTGGATAGGTAAATGGATGGGAGGGGTATGGAGTGGTATGGTCAGGGTGTAGGTTGATGGGACTAGACAGATTAATAATTTGGCAAATTAGATGGGCTGAAAGACCTTTTCCTGTGGCTGTCGTGTTCTATGACTCCATGACTCTAGGAAGCATAGAGTGATGGTTGAAGATTGTTTCCTGGACTGGGGGAGGGGTCAGTGAATGTTGGTGTGCTGCAGGAGTCAGTGCTAGAACTCTTGTTATCCGTTAGTTATAAAAATGATTTGGATTTGAATGCAGAGGACCTGATCAATAAGTTTGCAAATGCACCAAGTTAGGATGTGTTGTTGATAGTGAGAGAGATTTAGAAGGCACCTGAGGGACCGTTTCACAGAGCATTGTGAGCATGTGGAACGAGCTGCCTGAAGAAGTGGTTGAGACAGGTACAATAGTATAAGTTAAGTTTGAATGTTATGAATATTTCTAAGATTTAGTAACTTTAATTGTGGTCATATGGTCAGCAACCATGTGATACAGTAGGTACATGGAGAGACAGAGGTGTGGGGGAAGTTAGAGAGATATGGGCCAAGCACAGGAAATTGGGACTAGCTGAGTGGGCACATGAATTTGTGGGGCTAAAGGGCCTGTATCTGGGTTGTATTGCTCTCTGACCTGTCCAACTCTATAATGTAGGCAAATGAAATGAACTCATATAGACACCAACAAACACAATGGAGGAATGTGTTGGAGGAACACAAAGAGTCAAGCGGCACCTGTGTGAGAAGGAGAAATTGTCAATGTTTCAGATTGAAACCTTGCATCAATGCACTGCTTAATTCCATTCTACCCCCAGATGCCGGTGGACCTGCTGTGTTCCTGCAGTTCCAGTAGGATCCTCTAGATGTCAGCATCTGCAGTCGCTTGTGTCTATCTCAGGTCGGCACCTTGGTTTGCAAGGATAAACTGGGCTGAAGAGCTTGTTCCTCTGCCGTTTCCCCCTATGATTCTATGACACCTACACTGGAGATAAACTCACAGTAACCCCATTGACTCACCAACCTGCACGTTTTGAACTGTGGCAGGAAACCAGAGAACCTGGAGCCCCTGCAAACTCCACATGGTCAGCGCTGGAGGCCAGGATCAAATTCAGGTGCTGAAGCTGTGAGGCAGTAGCACTACTTGCTGTGTCACTCTGACGCTTCACCACGACATCAGGACAATGATTAGACATCTGTTTTAATGGTGATCTGAGCGCTAGATATTGGCCAGAAACTTTGGAAAACCACTCTCATTCTCCTTCAAATGCTGACGTGGGATCTTATATACCCACCTGAGAGAGACAATGGTCTGTCGGAGAGGGTAAGCCAGCGGCAATGCTGCTCTGAAGCACTGGCATGGAACCATATCCCCTCCCCTTTGAAGTCAAACTGGGACTGAAAAGCTTTGATTACTGAAGGGCTTTGATTGAGTAAACGTTTGTGTGGCAAGAGTGTGGGGGGACATAAACCATGGTGCGAAGGGGTCAGCGAAGTTTTGAGGTGGGGGTGGGGGAATGTTTTACTTTGCAGGTGGTTATAATCTTGAGCTTCCTGAAGGGGCAGTCAGGCAGCTTCAATAGGAGAAACATGTTGGGTGTAGGGAGAGAGTAGGGACCAACTGGACAATCGGTCAAAGAGTTGGCATGGGGGAAATGGTCTCACTGGGCACCATGTGCCGTGAAAAGTCCTTGCTGAAGGAAAAGCTGCAGAGATCTCCCAGCTGACACGGGCGATACTTACTCCCCAGTCATCAGCTCCAGAACAGGTCACGGGTCATCAGTACCAGGAGAGGTCACAGGTCATCAGCACTAGGACAGGTCACAGGTCATCATTACTGGAACAGATCATTGGGTCACTTTCTGATATTATCTGTGAGAAAACTGGACATAGTGGAAGTGGGAGCAAGCCATTCCACCCCTCAGCCTTGCTTCCCCTTACCAATAAGACCACTGCTGATTCCTCACCTCAGCACTGCATTCCTGCACAAACACCATTTCCCCCAATTCCTTGAATTCCAGCTACTATCCTTCCCTACATTATTGGCGATTTAATCGGTAAATGGTTGCTGTAGCCACACGTCCTGAGATACAGTGCAAAGCAGTACATGTCAGTAACGGAATGCAGAATATAGTGGTAGTTAGAGTACGTGCAGTGCAAGCAGGCCATGGTGCAAGGGCCATGACGAGGTCGAGTCCATCTTCTCGTACAAGATGCCCATTCAAAGATCTTATAACAATCTCCTTGAGCTCAGTGATACATCTTGCCCGACAGGAATGGGGAGGAGAGAGAAGAGGGTGGGCTGCTTCACCAAGGCGGTGGGAAGTGTACTCAGTCCGTGGAGGGGAAGCTGGTTTCTGTGATGTGTTGAGCTGTGTCCACAGCTCTTGTAGTTTCAGGCGGAGTCGTTACCATGACATGATGCATCTGGATAAGATTATTTCTAATAATAGGCATCCGAGAGTCTCCTGAGACCATGGATTTGTGCCTTGGTAGGTTTCCAGGGCGCAGGCCTGGGCAGGGTTGTATGGGAGACCGGCAGTTGCCCAAGCTGCAAGCCTTCCCCTCTCCACGCCACCGATGTTGTCCAAGGGAAGGGCACTAGGACCCAAGCAGCTTTGCACCGGTGCCGTCGCAGAGCAATGTGTTGTTAAGTGCCTTGCTCAAGGACACAAACACGTTGCCTCAGCTGAGGCTCGAACCAGTGACCTTCAGATCACTAGACTGATGCCTTATCCACTAGGTCACGCGCCAGGTTATTTCTATGGTACATATATTAAACAGTGATCACAGTTTAAAAGTACAGTACCTACTTATTAGAAGAGCACTCAGAATGTATGAAACATGCAACAGAAAGGCAGATTACTGGACCTCGGTCCAAAATCTGTTCTGCTTATTCCTTTCCACAGTTGCTGCCTGACCTGCTGAGTTTCCTCCACCATTTTGTATTTGATCGAATAGAAATTCAAGTTATTTCTCTCTGTTGCAGTTGGCAGAAATATAATAGCAAATATGCAGATTGTGACTCAATTACCTTCACAAAAGCACAACAGGGAGGAAAATTTCTGTGGGAATTAAGTGGTGGATTCTCTGCCAGGTACAATATACTGCAGTTCACAGATTGCCACCTGAGGGTGCATGTGTGCTTTTCAATTAACACAATTTGGTAACTGCCAAGTGAAACCTCGCACTGTGGTTCGTACTGTTATCAAGTGGAAACTAGATGATAAACAACAAAGACAGGCTTGCGTCGGTCACAAGCAAGTGTTTCATGGCCAATGAAACAACCAAGGAAGGCAGAAGCCAATTTGCACGCAGTAAGCCCCCACAATGTGACAGTGACCAATAGAATGCTTTGGAGACAAAAGAGACGCAGATGCTGTGATTTGGAGTAACAAACAGGGTGCTGGAAAAACACAGTGAGTCAGGCTGCATCTGTGTATGGAAACAGGCAGTCAATGTTTTGAATCGAGGCACTTAATGGTGACTGAGAAATAAACAGTAGACAGAGGATCAGGTTGAGAGTCTTGACACAAAATGTTCAACAGTTCATTTCCCATCATAGGTGCTGCCTGACTGGTTGAATCCACCCAGCTCCTTTGTGTGTTACACTAGGGCAGGGATCAGCAACCTTTACCACTGAAAGAGCCACTTGGACCCGTTTCCCACAGAAAAGAAAACACTGGGAGCCGCAAAACCCGTTTGACATTTAAAATGAAATAACACTGCATACAACGTTTTGTTTTGCCTTTATGCTATGTATAAACAAACTATAATGTGTTGCATTTATGAAATTGATGAACTCCTGCAGAGAAAACGAAATTACATTTCTGCATGCAACAAAAACATTTTGAACTCTGAAAAAAAGACGTTGGGTTGAAGGTTACTTTTAAGTAAAATACTCAACGTCTATTTGAGTCCTTCTTGTATTTATGAAAAACGCCAAACTTAAATTTGCCGCCAGCAGCAAACCAAAAATAACGTCAGCCAGCTGTCAACCTGAAAAATAAAAGGACCATTTCACTGAACAATGAAAACATATGAATATACGTAAAATAATAGGCAATTAAAATATTTATCATACTTGTTCAGGTTTACTCA
Source organism: Hypanus sabinus (assembly GCF_030144855.1). NCBI lineage: Eukaryota > Metazoa > Chordata > Chondrichthyes > Myliobatiformes > Dasyatidae > Hypanus > Hypanus sabinus. Next base: position 160,419,335 of record NC_082708.1, on the reverse strand, counting down.
CACCTGACAATGCAGTCGTATTCAGTAGGGATGGATCGATGCTTAGGGGAGTGACCGGGAAGGATAATGTGTTTTTTTCCTCTCTGAACTCACAGAAGCGTTTCCCAAACGATGTTTGCTCCGAATTTATACTCCGAATTTATTATGTCGTGAGCTTGTTTGAACTCTCTCAAATTGGGGAAGTGAGACAATGTGCCTTTCTGTAAATCTCTGGCAAGCAACGTCAACTTGCGCTCCAATGCCAAAACATCCTCCAACATGTGCAGGGCTGTACGTCCTTACCCCTGAAGAGCTGTGTTCAGCGTGTTCAGGTGCGCTGTCATGTCTACCATGAAGTGTAGCTTTTCCAGCCACTCTGGCTGTTCCAGTTCAGGAAAGGTGAGCCCTTTGCTGCCCAGGAAAGGTTTCACTTCTTCCAGACACGCGACAAAGCGTTTCAGCACCTCCCCTCTGGACAGCCAGCGATAAAAACACGTTGTAGCGGTTGCTACACGCAGTCAGTAAACTGCAGTCAAAGATAGCTTTATTCGAACTAAACAGCCTTGCTTTTAAGCCTCCCTCAACCCGCCCCCCATGGGCGCGGATGCTGCAAAAGACACGTACTCACAAACCCCCGTAGGCTATCTCCCTTAGCCTGAACGCTGGCTGATTGTGAGCCGGTTCGGATGTGTCAGGAAATGGGTCGCCACAACGTCTTATTTAGATTGTACAAGATCACCATAATCTTCAAATTTAGATTTACATTTCAAAAACTAACAAACTAACATAAAATACATTTTAATTAAATACTGACCATGTAGCGGTGTGCTACACGCAGCGCTAAAATTACGACACGGAGTCGGTAACTGCAGTCGAAGGAAAAAACTTTATTCGAAATCTTCAGCCTCACTTTTAAGCCTCCCTCAACCTGCCCCCCATGGCGCAGAGGCTCCAAAGCTCTGTGCTCGCAAACCCCCGTAGGCTATCTAATTGTGAGTCGGTTTGGATGTGCCAGGAAAAGGGTCGCCACAACCAATTATTTCCCAAAGCAACAGGGAGCCGCAGCACAGACGTAAAAGAGCCACATGTGGCTCCGGAGCCGCGGGTTGCCGACCCCCGCACTAGGGTGAGCTAATGTTCTTCTTTGAAATGGGTCATGGGATCTTTCACACCCTACCAGGACCTAGTAGCAAGTCAAATGAAAAATGGCCCCTCAGGCTGTGTGGAAATCCCTCAGTACTGTCATCTTAGAGTCCTTGTAGTGCCATCTGAAACCAGAAGGCCCACACAACAACCGGCAGGCAGAGGGACAAAGCGGGGGAATGCTCATGAACACCAAAGTTCAAAGTAAAATTTATTATCAGACTACATACAACCCTGGGATTCTTTTTCTGCAGGCATCCTTAGCAAATCTATAGAACAGTAACTAAACTGCATACATCAGGAACTATAAACTGTAAACAAACTGGTATAAATAAATAGCTGTAAGTAACAAGCATGAAATAACAATATAACAGAGTCCTTAAATGAGTGTGGTTATCCCCTTTTGTTCAACAGCCTGATGGTTGAGGAGTGGTAATGTTCTTGAACCTGCTGGTGTGAGTCCTGAGGCATTTGTACCTTCTACCTGATGGCAGCAGCGAGAAAAGAACATGGCCTGGGTGGTGAGGATCTTTGATGATGGATGGTGCTTTCTTGCAGCAATGTTTCATGTAGATGTCTCAATAGTTGGGAGGTCTTTACTTGTGATGTACTGGGCTGAATCCGCTCCTTTTGAGGGATTTTCCACTCAAAGGCATTGGTGTTCCCATACCAGGCTGTAATGCAGACGGTCAGCACACTTTCCACCATGCATCTATAGAAGTTCGCCAAGGCTTGTGATGACGTGCCAGACCTCTGCAGACTCCTGAGGAAGTAGAGGCGCTATCTTGCTTTCTTCACAATAATATTTATATGATAGGTCCAGGACAGGTCCACTGAGAAAGTGACATCCAGGAATTTAAAGTTACTGACCCTCTCCACCTCTGATCCTCCGATGATCACTGGCTCATGGACCTCTGGTTTCGCTCTCCTGACGTCTACAATCAGGTCCTTGGCCTTATTAACATTGAGTGAGAGGTTGTTGTTATTTCATAACTCAGCCAAGTATCCGATCTCCCTCCCTGATTCATCACCCCCTTTGATACAACCCACAACAGTGGTGTCGTCAGCAAACTTGTATGTGGTGTTGGAGCTGTACTTAGCCACACAGTCAGTGGTGTAAAGCAAGTAGAGCAGGGGGCTAATCACACATCCCTGCGGTGCTCCTGTGCTGATGGAGATTGTGGAGGAGATGTTTTTGCCAATTCGCTGACTGGCATCTACAAGTGAGGAAATTCAAGATCGAATTACACAAGGGGGTATTGAGGCCCAGGTCTTGGAGTTTGCTGATTAGCTTTGAGGGGATGATGGTGTTAAATGCCAAGCTGTAATCGATAAAGAGCATCCAGATGTTTGCATCTTTGCTGTTCAGATGTTCCAGAGTTGTGTGAAGAGCCAATGAGATGGTATCTGCTGTAGACTTGTTGCTTCAGTAGACAAATGGGAGTGGATGCAAGTCACCATTCAGACAGGAGTTGATATGCTTCAACACCAGCCTCTCAAAACACTCCATCACTGTGGACGCAAGTGCCACTGGGCGACAGTCATTGAGACCGGTTACCACACCATCTTGGGCACCAGTACAACTGAAGCCTGCTTGAAACTGGTGGGTACCACACACTGCCGGAGCGAGAGGTTGAAGATCTCTGTGAATACGCCAGCCAGTTGGTCTTTAGTACTTGGCCAGATACTTCGATCGGACTGGATGCTTTCTTTGGATTCACTCTCTTGAAGGCAGCCAGCATGTCATCTTCAGATACTGAGACCAAAGGATCACCGGGAGACATGGGGGTGCACAATGGTTCCCCGTGCTCTGGTGGTCAAAGCGAGCATAGAAGGCATTGAGCTCATCTGGAAGTGAAGCTCTTCTGTCCCCTATGTCGCAAGGTTTAACTTTGTAGGAGTTTATGGTATTCAAACCCTGCCACAGCTGTCGAACATCCCTTGTTGCTTCCAGTCTAGTTGGGAATCTCCACTTTGCCCAAGAGATGGTTTTCCAGAGATCATACCCTCACCTCTTGTAGCATTCTTGATCTCCAGACTTGAGTGCCTCTGATCAGGCTCTCAGCAGGTTCCAGATTTCATTGTTCATCCAGGGCTTCTGATTGGAGAAACTGCTGAACGATTATGTGGGTACACTCTCATCCACAGCTGTTTTAATGAAGTCTGTAATGACCCCACTGTAGTCATTCAGGTCCTCAGAGTAGTTCTTGAATACAGCCCAGTCCACTGACACAAAGCCATCCTATAGCCATTCCTCAGCCTCCCGTGACAACCACTTGGTCGTCTTGATCTCTTGACCCTTGCTCTTCAGGCTCTGTCTGTATGCGGGTAACAGGAGTTCAGCCAAATGATCTGACTTGCCAAAATGTGGTCTCGGCTAGGAACGATAGGCATTCTTTTATCGTGGTGTAGCAGTGGTCTGTGTTGGGACCTCTGCTGCAACAGGTTATGTGCTAATTAGGCAAGGTTTTCTTCAAACTGGCCTACCTAGTTAAAGTTGCCGACTATAATTTGACATGTGTTGGGATGGAGCATTTCTTGTTTACAGACAGCATCGTGCAGTTCAGCGAGTGCTTGCTTATAATTGGCCACTGGTGGTATGTAAGCTGCAGTCAGGATCGTGGATGAGAACTCCCAAGCCAAATAGAATGGTCTACCTCTAACTGTAAGTCAGGGGAACAAGAAGCTGACATAAACCCAACATCTATGCACCAATGAGAATTGACTAAAGAGCAAACACTTCTGCCTTTATCCTTACCAGAATTCCAGGTTTGATTCATTCTGAAAATTGTAAAACCTTCTGGTCAGATAGCTGCTTCCGATATGTTCGCTGTTAACCAAGTCTCAACGCAACTAACAATTGAGATCTGTCTCACCTGCCTCTGATAGAGCAGCCTTGCCCCGAAATCGTCAATCTTATTTTCAAGTGACTGTGTTACGTTCTTCCATAAGACCAGAAGACATAGGAGTAAAATTTGGCCATTCAGTCATGGCTGACTCTCCCTCATCCCACTAGAGGTCCAGTCTCCGGCTGGAGATGCTAGTAATTTTAGCCCCCCCCCCCCCCACTTCATCCTTGCATACAGCAGCACCAGTGGAAGGTTAAAATGGACAGAACAGGACAAGGCAGACCTCGCAACAACCAGTAACTGATGGAGCCGTCTCGGACAGTTACCTCCAATAAGCAGCTGAGAGTAATTCAGGATCAGAGGTCAGTTTTATTTACCCCAGCACAGTTTAGTAGAGCCTTATACAGTCAAAAGTAGAACTGGAAAGTCAGAACACACATCAGTCCTCATCAAGGTGGAAAGGTGAGCAGTTTCAAGTTTCTGGGTGTCAACATCTCTGAAGATCTATCCTGGGCCCAACATACTGATACATTTACAAAGAAGGCATGCCAGCGGCTCTATCTCACTAAAAGTTTGAGGAGATTCGGTGTGTCACTGAAGACTGCAGCAAATTTCTGCAGGTGTAACGTGGAGAGCATCCTAACTGCTTGCCACACCATCTGATATGGTGGGTGGGGGGTGCCACTGCACAAGAACAGAAAAATCTGCAGAGGGCTGTAGGCTAAGCAGCTCCGTCACGGACACTAGCTTCCCCGCCATCAAGGATGTCTTCAAAAGGTGATGCCTCGAAAGGGCGGCATCCAACATCAAGGACCCCCAACATCCAGGACATACCCTCTTCTCATTGCTACCATCAGTGAGGAGATACAAGAGCCTGAAGACACACACTCAACACTTTAGGAACAGCTTTTTCTTCTCATCAATCAGATTTCTGAACAGCCTATGAACCACGAACACTTCCTCACCATTTTGCTCTCTATCTGCACTATTTTTTATATATCCTTATAAGTATTGCACTCTACTGCTGTCACAAGATAACAGATTTCATGACGTATTCAAGATTGTTAAATGTCATTTCCAGTACACAAGTGTAAAGGAGAATTAAATAATTGCTATGCCGGATCTGATGCAGCACAAAAAAACACAATAAAATAAAGCACACAATAATAAAAAACACAACAAATATAAATACCTAAAATAGCTTATATCCATAGATTGATTATATACACATAAAGTGACACCAGGTAGAGGAGTGTCTGTATATAAGGTGACTGATGGGAAATGATGAAGCAATGGTGTTGGGGTTGTGGAATGGTGGGTTAGTGGGCGGAGGTGTTGATCAGCCATACTGCTTGGGGAATTTAGCTGTTTTGGGGTCTGGTGGCTGTAAAGTAGATGCTACGCAGCCTCCTCCCTGATGGGAGTGAGACAAACAGTCCATGAGCAGGGTGGGTGGGCGGGATATTGCAGGCTCTTTTCCAGCACCTTTCTTTGATGGTGGGGAGGCTGGTGTCAGTGATACATTGGCCAGTTTTGACTAGCCATTGTAATGCTTCCTCTCCACCACAGTCCAGATTCCATACCACATGGCACGGTGACATAGCATGTTAGGAAGTTCTCTACCGCGCATCTGTAGAAGGCTGTGAATATTATTTGTGCAAAGTCTGGCTCTCTTCAGCTTCCTCGGAAAGTAGAGATGTTGGTGAGCTTTCCTGGTTGTGTAGGACGTGTCCTGGGACCGTAAAGGTTTGTGTGTGATGTGGACTCCCAGGAGTTTGAAACTGCTCACAGTTTCCACTGCTGCGCCGCTGATGGAAAGAGGGGTGTGGGTGGTGAGAGTTAAGCCTGATCCTGATTCCGAGTTCTAACCAGAATCACTCCTCAAGCTTCGGGTTAGGCCTGAAAGATGTGAGAGTGCAGAGGGGATTCAGCAGGATGTTGCCTGGGTTTCAGTGATGAGGAGAGATGGCACTATTCTCACTGAGGTTGGGAGAGGACGTAAAAGAGGTATCTAAATTATGAAGGGTATAGACAGGAACCTTTCTCCTTTCAGAATTAAATAAAACTAGAAGCATAGGTCTTAGGTAAAGGGGTGGGGGGGGGTAAAAGATTAGGAGGGGATCTGAGGGGTAGTTCATCATCCAGAGAATGGTGAGTACCTAGAACATATTGCTGGAGTAGTGAGAATAGAGTCATTGGGAGTGTATAGATGAGCACTCGGATCACCCAGGAACGGAGGACTGCGGCTCAAGTGCCGAAGGATGGGGTTAATACTGGTGGGTATCCACTGGTCCATATGGAATTAGTGGGCCGAATGGCCTGTTTCCCTGCTCTATGACTCACTTTGATGGCAGTCGACCGGATAACTCAACACAAAACATTTAGGGGGGGGTTAGTTACCGGAGAGAACACATCTCAGGATCCCACCACAGATCAGGCAATGAAACAGTTAAATCAGCCAGTGCATCGTAAATAAATTAGAAAATAGTAGCACTAAACAAACAATAAGAACCTTCCACTCAACCTTCCAATGATACTGCCAATCAGTTCCGGAACCCTAGCTTCACAGGGTGCGGTTTGAAAGGGTATGTGACAAATTAGTGCTTAAACTAAACTGATCTATCCTGTTGGCTGGTGCATCCAAAGAGCAATCAGCTCACAAAACTATGAGAAAGGGTCGAAGAGTAATTTATGATCAGCCTAAACAAAGTCGCTTGCAATTGGATTACACGCTAACATGAATTGGATGTTTTTCAGGAAATGGACTAGTGGTTATACTTAATCATAGACCATTTGGCAAGCTGCAAGAACTAATCCCTCACAAGATCTCATCACAGCCAATGGAAGTATTGATTTTGTCAATAATAAATACACCCTGAACCAAATGCTGAGAAATAAATTTCACAATTCTGAGGCCTTCGTTGACCAAGGTTGACCGTGGATGTTGTGTCCTGACTCTCTAGATAGACAAGCCTGAGCAGTACAACATGGAGAACAAGCTGTTGCCCATGTAGCAAGCTCCCCCTCTCCACGCATCTGATGAACCCAAAGGGACAGCAGAGACCAATGCAGTTTAGCACCAGCAGGAGTTGTCGGTCAGTGTTGAACTTGACACAAGACTGCCTTAGGGACTCCAGCTCTGGATTTTCCCCTCAAAGTTTACTCCTGAAACCTACCCCATGAGTGGGTATAGCCACAAGGCAGCAGAGGTTTGAGATCACAGTTTTCCTTCTGAGATGAGCTGCCAATATGGCTGATGAGCCCAACCAGCCTGACTGGTTGTAAGGTGCCAGTAACCCACCTTCACCCCTTCTCCTGTCAGTAGAAATGGTTGCACTGAGCTTAGTATCTAAGCCACACCTGAAGGCCAGGAGCTGGACTTGATTTTCAGAGACTATTTGAGGCGCAGGCCATTGGGAGCATTTAATAGGTAGTGGGAGCTTGTCCCCATTACCATTCCACCCCTCCCCCACTGGCTACAACAACCTTAAGGAAACAAATTCCCCAATAAATGACAAATAATAGTGTAAAACCCAGAACTGCTAATAGGTAACATATGGAACTGACCTAGTGCTCTCATCACAAATTCAACATAGGTATCAGAAGGACTTTATGAAAACACATTAAATATAACTTTATATTTAACACCATATTTGACAGCTCCTCATCTCCTCTATTTCCTGGGCCTTTTCTCTTGGCTCCCTCTCCTACTGAGCGAGGCAAAGATCAAGTTTCCTTCAGCCCCTGTATCCAAAGCATTGTCCTTTGCTGTTTCTGCCATGTTCAATGTGATTCCACCGCCCGGCACATAATTTCCTCTCCTTTCAGAGAACGGACTGGCCTCTTCTTTGGTCTCCATCAACCACATCTACTGATGATCCAGCAGCATCACAGGCACACAGCATTAAATAACCAGCAATCACGAGAAAAACATAAATTATACACAATTTTTACAAGAAAGGACACCATTAGAACAAAAATACAAAGTCTATTTTAGTGCTAAGTGGCCCTAGTGTTGATAAACTGTGGTGATTATGGTTGTGCCAGTTGGTTCAAGAACCAAACAGTCAGAATTGGAATCAGAACCAGGTTTATTATCACTGTTTTATATGACATGTCTTGATGAAGGGTCTCGTCCTGAAAAATCAACTGTTTATTCCTCTCCATAAACCAAGGTAGAACATACAAGGTAAATGGTAGGGCACTGAGGAGTGCAGTAGAACAGAGGGACCTGGGAATACAGATACAAAATTCCCTAAAAATGGCATCACAGGTAGATAGGGACATAAAGAGAGCTTTTGGTACATTGGCCTTTATAAATCAAAGTATTGAGTTGGTATGTTACAGTGAGGTTGTATAAGGCATTGGTGAGGCGGAATTTGGAATATTGTGTGCAGTTTTGGTCACCAAATTACAGGAAGAATATTAATATGATTGAAAAAGTGCAGAGGAGGCTTACAAGGATGTTGCTGGGACTTGAGAAACTGAGTTACAGAGAAAGGTTGAATAGGTTAGGACTTTATTCCCTGGAGCGTAGAAGGATGAGGGGAGATTTCATAGAGATGTATAAAATTATGATGGGTATAGATAGAGTGAATGCAAGCAGTCTTTTTCCACTGAGGCTAGGGGAGGAAAAAACCAGAGGACATGGTGAAGGGTGAAGGGGGAAAGTTTAAAGGAAACATTGGGGGGGGGGGCTTATTCACAGAGAGTGGTGGGAGTGTGGAATGAGCTGCCAGATGAAATGGGCTCACTTTTAACATTTAAGAAAAACCTGGACAGGTACATGGATGAGAGATGTACGGAGGGATATGGTCCAGGTGCAGGTCAGTGGGACTAGGCAGAAAAATGGTTCAGCACAGCCAAGAAGGGCCAAAAGGGCTGTTCCTGTGCTGTAATGTTCTATGGTTCTATTGTGCTGCCTGACCTGCTGAATTCCTCCAGCATTTTTTGTGTGCTGACATGAAATTTGTTGCTTTCCAGCAACAGTACAGTGCAAAGACATAAAATTACTATAAATTATACAAAAAATAAATACTGCCAAAGAACAAGGGACGAGATAGTGTTCATGGACCTTTCAGAAATCTGATGGCAGGGGGGAGAAAGCTGCTTCTGAATCTGTGAGTTTGGGTCTTCGGGCTAATGATAGTATGTCAAAGACAGGAAGAGGGCCCGTACCGGATAGTGAGGGTCCTCAGTTATGATTGCTACCTTCTTGAGTCACTGCTTCTTGAAGGTGGGAAGAGGGGTGTGCTTGTGATGAAGACAATGAAGTCTACAAACCTCTGCAGCCTCGTGTTCCTTCATAGCTGGCTGTGATGCAACCAGTCTACAATACATCTGTAGAAATCTGGTGAGATAATGAAGTGACATGCCTTCTTTGTGATTGCACGGGAGGGTTGAGGGAGGGAAGCTGTTCTGGAATTTGGTAAAACATTTTGGCCGAGACCCTTCGGCAGGACTGGAGAAAAAAAAGATGAGGAGTCAGAGTTAGAAGGTTGGGGGGGGGGGGGGAGAAACGCAAGGGGATGGGTGAAACCAGGAGGAGGGAGGGGTGAAGTAAAGAGCTGGGAAGTTGATTGGTGAAGGAGATACAGGGCTGGAGAAGGGGGAATCTGACAGGAGAGGGCAAAGACCATGGGAGAAAGAAAAAGGGAAGGAGCACCAGAGGGAGGTGATGGGCAAGCAGGGAGATAAGGTGAGAGAGGGGAAAGGGGGGGCATTATCAGAAGTTCGAGAAATTGATGTTCATGCCATCAGGTTGGAGGCCACCCAGACAGAGTACAAGGTGTTGTTCCTCCAACCTGAGTGTGCCCTTATCTAGTGGTGTGGGACTTCAGGCTTCTATACTTCCTGCTTGATGAAACTTTGATTCCACATCCTACAGACTCACTTTCAAGAATTCTACCACACATGCTTTCAGTACTATTTACTTATTTGCACAATTTGACTTCTTTTGCCCATTGGTCATTTGTCAGTCATTATGTATAGTTTTCACAAAATCTGTTGTTTTTTTTAATTTTCCTGTAAAGGCCTGCAAGGAAATGCATCTCAAGGTGCATTTATATATGGTGCTATGGCTGTGTAATGGTTAGCGTGACACTTTTACAGCTCAGGATGCCAACAGTTCAGCGTTCAGTTCTGCCACTGTCTGTATGTTCTCCCCATGGATTATGAGTTTCTTCCCACAGTTCAAAGATGGACCGGTTGGTAGGTTAATTAGTCATTGTAACTTGTTCAGTGATTAGTCTGGGGTTAAATTGGGAATTGATGAAGGGCTTGAATGGCTGCCTGGAAGGGCCCACCCTGCACTGAATCTAAATAAAATCATTTTTAAAAAGTAGATGTCGTTGGCTCATTCCACTATTCTGGGACTCTGATATTTGTTCCGAGCCGCCTATCTTCTCCTGTGTTTTGACACATTTCCTGGGACACAGATACATCCCCCTGGGACGTAGAACACAGAATGCTACAGTACAGGACCGGGCCTTTCTGCTCACGTTGTCGAATTAAACTAAATGTCTGGACATCATCTATTTTCTTCCATCCCTGCAGATTCACATGCCTAATAGCCAGGCAAACAGTATCTTGTCCACTTCTGCTATTGTCCCTGGCAGCCCATTCCAGCACTCACCAATCTGTAAAAAAAAATGAACAGCATATCTCCTTTAAACGTTTCCTCCTCACCTTAAATACATATCCTCTACTATATGACATTTCCACTCTTGGAAAATAATTCTCACTTTTATAAATTTCTCCTGGTCTTCCCTCAGGCTCTGACCCCCCAGAAGAAAAAAAAATCTGTTTGGTTTCTAACTATAGATCATACCCTCGAATCCAGGCAGCATCCTGGTAAACATCTTCTGTATCCTTTCTAAAGCCTTCACATCCTTCCTCTAATCGAGTGACCAGAACTGCAGACATCGCTACAAGTGTGACCTAACCAAAGTTTATATTTAACTTCCTTACTCTTAGACTCTAAGCCCTGTCTAATGAGGGCAAACATGCGGAAGGCAATCTTCGCCACCCTGTCACACATCTGTGGCTACATTCCATGAGATGTGGACTTCGATTCCGAGAGCCCTCTCTCTATCAGTGCTGTGGGCGTTCTGCCAGTAACTGTGTACTTCTCATAAACACTGGATCCGGCAAAGCGCGCCACCTCACTCTTGTTTGGACTGAGAACCAGCGGCAGTTTCTCTGCCCATACTTGTAATTGATCTATATCCTATTTCACAGCCTTTTACACTAAGCACAGCCCAGCAATCCTTATATGCAAAACTATTGACTCGCTTATTTACACTTTCATCCAAGTCAGTTATATACCCGGAGTGCGATATATTTCCCCAGGACGCTGATACATTCCCAGGGACACCAGTAGATTTCCCCGGGACGCTGATACATTCCCAGGGACACCAGTAGATTTCCCCGGGACGCTGATACATTCCCAGGGACACCAGTAGATTTCCCCGGGACACCAGTAGATTTCCCCGGGACGCTGATACATTCCCAGGGACACCAGTAGATTTCCCCAGGACACTGAAACATTCCCAGGGACACCAGTAGATTTCCCCGGGACACTGATACATTCCCAGGGACACCAGTAGATTTCCCCGGGACACCAGTAGATTTCCCCGGGACGCTGACACATTCCCAGGGACACCAGTAGATTTCCCCAGGACGCTGACACATTCCCAGGGACACCAGTAGATTTCCCCGGGACGCTGATACATTCCCAGGGACACCAGTAGATTTCCCCGGGACACTGAAACATTCCCAGGGACACCAGTAGATTTCCCCAGGACGCTGACACATTCCCAGGGACACCAGTAGATTTCCCCGGGACACTGAAACATTCCCAGGGACACCAGTAGATTTCCCCAGGACGCTGACACATTCCCAGGGACACCAGTAGATTTCCCCGGGACGCTGATACATTCCCAGGGACACCAGTAGATTTCCCCGGGACACCAGTAGATTTCCCCGGGACACTGATACATTGCCCGGGACACCAGTAGATTTCCCCGGGACGCTGATACATTGCCCGGGACACCAGTAGATTTCCCCGGGACGCTGATACATTCCCAGGGACACCAGTAGATTTCCCCGGGACGCTGATACATTCCCAGGGACACCAGTAGATTTCCCCGGGACGCTGATACATTCCCAGGGACACCAGTAGATTTCCCCGGGACGCTGATACATTCCCAGGGACACCAGTAGATTTCCCCGGGACACTGATACATTCCCAGGGACACCAGTAGATTTCCCCGGGACACCAGTAGATTTCCCCAGGACACTGAAACATTCCCAGGGACACCAGTAGATTTCCCCGGGACACTGATACATTGCCCGGGACACCAGTAGAATTGCCCGGAATGCTGATACATTGCCCGGGACACCAGTAGATTTCCCCAGGACGCTGATACATTCCCAGGGACACCAGTAGATTTCCCCGGGACGCTGATATATTCCCAGGGACACCAGTAGAATTCCCCGGGACACCAGTAAATTTCCCCAGGACGCTGATACATTCCCAGGGACACCAGTAGATTTCCCCAGGACGCTGATACATTGCCCGGGACACCAGTAGATTTCCCCGGGACACTGAGACATTTCCCCGGGACACTGAGACATTGCCCCGGGACGCTGAGACATTGCCCGGGACGCTGAGACATTGCCCGGGACGCTGAGACATTGCCCGGGACACTGAGACATTTCCCCGGGACACTGAGACATTTCCCCGGGACACTGAGACATTTCCCCGGGACACTGAGACATTTCCCCGGGACACTGAGACATTTCCCCGGGACGCTGAGACATTGCCCGGGACACTGAGACATTTCCCGGGACACTGAGACATTGCCCGGGACACTGAGACATTTCCCCGGGACACTGAGACATTGCCCCGGGACGCTGAGACATTGCCCGGGACACTGAGACATTGCCCCGGGACGCTGAGACATTGCCCGGGACACTGAGACATTGCCCGGGACGCTGAGACATTGCCCGGGACACTGAGACATTGCCCCGGGACGCTGAGACATTGCCCGGGACACTGAGACATTGCCCGGGACACTGAGACATTGCCCGGGACACTGAGACATTGCCCGGGACGCTGAGACATTGCCCGGGACGCTGAGACATTGCCCGGGACACTGAGACATTCCCCGGGCCGCTGAGACATTTCCCCGGGACACTGAGACATTCCCCTGGACACTGAGACATTGCCCGGGACACTGAGACATTCCCCGGGCCGCTGAGACATTGCCCCGGGACACTGAGACATTTCCCCGGGACACTGAGACATTGCCCCGGGACACTGAGACATTGCCCCGGGACACCGAGACATTGCCCGGGACGCTGAGACATTTCCCCGGGACACTGAGACATTGCCCCGGGACACTGAGACATTGCCCGGGACTCCAGTAGTTTTCCCCGGGACACTGAGACATTGCCCGGGACTCCAGTAGTTTTCCCCGGGACACTGAGACATTGCCCGGGACACTGAGACATTGCCCGGGACACTGAGACATTGCCCGGGACACTGAGACATTGCCCGGGACACTGAGACATTTCCCGGGACACTGAGACATTGCCCGGGACACTGAGACATTGCCCGGGACACTGAGACATTTCCCCGGGACACTGAGACATTGCCCGGGACACTGAGACATTGCCCGGGACACTGAGACATTGCCCGGGACACTGAGACATTGCCCGGGACACTGAGACATTTCCCGGGACACTGAGACATTGCCCGGGACACTGAGACATTGCCCGGGACACTGAGACATTTCCCCGGGACACTGAGACATTGCCCGGGACTCCAGTAGATTTCCCCGGGACACTGAGACATCCCCCGGGACGCTGAGACATTGTTCCGGGACGCTGAGACATTTCCCCGGGACTCTGAGACATTGCCCCGGGACACTGAGACATTGCCCGGGACACTGAGACATTGCCCCGGGACGCTGAGACATTGCCCGGGACGCTGAGACATTGCCCGGGACGCTGAGACATTGCCCGGGACACTGAGACATTGCCCCGGGACGCTGAGACATTGCCCGGGACACTGAGACATTGCCCGGGACACTGAGACATTGCCCGGGACGCTGAGACATTGCCCGGGACACTGAGACATTCCCCGGGCCGCTGAGACATTTCCCCGGGACACTGAGACATTCCCCTGGACACTGAGACATTGCCCGGGACACTGAGACATTCCCCGGGCCGCTGAGACATTGCCCCGGGACACTGAGACATTTCCCCGGGACACTGAGACATTGCCCCGGGACACTGAGACATTGCCCCGGGACACCGAGACATTGCCCGGGACGCTGAGACATTTCCCCGGGACACTGAGACATTGCCCCGGGACACTGAGACATTGCCCGGGACTCCAGTAGTTTTCCCCGGGACACTGAGACATTGCCCGGGACTCCAGTAGTTTTCCCCGGGACACTGAGACATTGCCCGGGACACTGAGACATTGCCCGGGACACTGAGACATTGCCCGGGACACTGAGACATTGCCCGGGACACTGAGACATTTCCCGGGACACTGAGACATTGCCCGGGACACTGAGACATTGCCCGGGACACTGAGACATTTCCCCGGGACACTGAGACATTGCCCGGGACGCTGAGACATTGCCCGGAACGCTGAGACATTGCCCGGAACGCTGAGACATTGCCCGGGACACTGAGACATTTCCCCGGGACACTGAGACATTGCCCGGGACTCCAGTAGATTTCCCCGGGACACTGAGACATCCCCCGGGACGCTGAGACATTGTTCCGGGACGCTGAGAGATTTCCCCGGGACTCTGAGACATTGCCCCGGGACACTGAGACATTGCCCGGGACACTGAGACATTGCCCGGGACACTGAGACATTCCCCGGGACACTGAGACATTGCCCCGGGACGCTGAGACATTGCCCCGGGACGCTGAGACATTGCCCCGGGACGCTGAGACATTTCCCCGGGACGCTGAGACATTGCCCCGGGACGCTGAGACATTGTTCCGGGACGCTGAGACATTGCCCGGGACGCTGAGACATTCCCCGGGACGCTGAGACATTCCCCGGGCCGCTGAGACATTGCCCCGGGACGCTGAGACATTGCCCCGGGACGCTGAGACATTGCCCGGGACGCTGAGACATTGCCCCGGGACGCTGAGACATTTCCCCGGGACGCTGAGACATTTCCCCGGGACGCTGAGACATTGCCCGGGACGCTGAGACATTGCCCCGGGACGCTGAGACATTTCCCCGGGACGCTGAGACATTGCCCCGGGACACTGAGACATTGCCCGGGACACTGAGACATTGCCCCAGAACGCTGAGACATGGCCCGGGACACTGAGACATTCCCCTGGACGCTGACACATTTCCCCGGGACACTGAGACATTCCCCTGGACGCTGACACATTGCCCCGGGACGCTGAGACATTGCCCGGGACACTGAGACATTGCCCGGGACACTGAGACATTGCCCGGGACACTGAGACATTCCCCGGGCCGCTGAGACATTTCCCCGGGACACTGAGACATTCCCCTGGACACTGAGACATTGCCCGGGACACTGAGACATTCCCCGGGCCGCTGAGACATTGCCCCGGGACACTGAGACATTTCCCCGGGACACTGAGACATTGCCCCGGGACACCGAGACATTGCCCGGGACGCTGAGACATTTCCCCGGGACACTGAGACATTGCCCCGGGACACTGAGACATTGCCCGGGACTCCAGTAGTTTTCCCCGGGACACTGAGACATTGCCCGGGACTCCAGTAGTTTTCCCCGGGACACTGAGACATTGCCCGGGACACTGAGACATTGCCCGGGACACTGAGACATTGCCCGGGACACTGAGACATTTCCCGGGACACTGAGACATTGCCCGGGACACTGAGACATTGCCCGGGACACTGAGACATTTCCCCGGGACACTGAGACATTGCCCGGGACACTGAGACATTGCCCGGAACGCTGAGACATTGCCCGGAACGCTGAGACATTGCCCGGAACGCTGAGACATTGCCCGGGACACTGAGACATTTCCCCGGGACACTGAGACATTGCCCGGGACTCCAGTAGATTTCCCCGGGACACTGAGACATCCCCCGGGACGCTGAGACATTGTTCCGGGACGCTGAGACATTTCCCCGGGACTCTGAGACATTGCCCCGGGACACTGAGACATTGCCCGGGACACTGAGACATTGCCCGGGACGCTGAGACATTGCCCGGGACGCTGAGACATTCCCCGGGACGCTGAGACATTGCCCCGGGACGCTGAGACATTGCCCCGGGACGCTGAGACATTTCCCCGGGACGCTGAGACATTTCCCCGGGACGCTGAGACATTTCCCCGGGACGCTGAGACATTTCCCCGGGACGCTGAGACATTGCCCCGGGACGCTGAGACATTGCCCCGGGACGCTGAGACATTGCCCCGGGACGCTGAGACATTGCTCCGGGACGCTGAGACATTGCCCGGGACGCTGAGACATTCCCCGGGCCGCTGAGACATTCCCCGGGCCGCTGAGACATTGCCCCGGGACGCTGAGACATTGCCCCGGGACGCTGAGACATTGCCCGGGACGCTGAGACATTGCCCCGGGACGCTGAGACATTTCCCCGGGACGCTGAGACATTTCCCCGGGACGCTGAGACATTGCCCGGGACGCTGAGACATTGCCCCGGGACGCTGAGACATTGCCCCGGGACGCTGAGACATTTCCCCGGGACGCTGAGACATTGCCCCGGGACACTGAGACATTGCCCGGGATACTGAGACATTGCCCCAGAACGCTGAGACATGGCCCGGGACGCTGAGACATTCCCCTGGACGCTGACACATTTCCCCGGGACACTGAGACATTCCCCGGGACGCTGAGACATTGCCCCGGGACGCTGAGACATTGCCCCGGGACGCTGAGACATTGCCCCGGGACGCTGAGACATTGCCCCGGGACGCTGACACATTGCCCCGGGACGCTGAGACATTGCCCCGGGACGCTGAGACATTGCCCCGGGACGCTGAGACATTGCCCGGGACACTGAGACATTGCCCGGGACACTGAGACATTGCCCCGGGACGCTGAGACATTGCCCCGGGACGCTGAGACATTGCCCCGGGACGCTGAGACATTCCCCGGGTCGCTGAGACATTCCCCGGGACGCTGAGACATTCCCCGGGACGCTGAGACATTGCCCGGGACGCTGAGACATTGCCCCGGGACGCTGAGACATTGCCCGGGACACTGAGACATTGCCCGGGACACTGAGACATTCCCCGGGCCGCTGTCTGCGGTTCGGCCCCGGACCGTCTGGCAGTCACGCGCTCCGGGGGCAGGACCTGCCGTTGCTACGCCGATCATGGCGGAGCAGTTTGCTACGACCGTGGGGTTGCAGCAAGTTGTGGAAACGGCTGCCGTGGACTGGGGCTCGATGACCGACTCCAGTGCGCCTGCCAGCAACGGGGAAGCGCGCCCTGTCGCCCGCAGCCCGGCCGACACAGACCCGGTCATTTATTTCGTGAAGAAAACGTCGCCTTCCACCGTAGACATTTGCGATGGCGTCGGTCTGGTGCAGCTCGAACCCTCTCCTGCCGCTTCTCCCATCAAAGTCCGCGGCAAAAGTAAGTACTGTCCACCCGTCGGGCCGCTGCGTGAACTGACCTGTTTGCATTCAGGACCAACTAGAGTTGGACAAACTCTACGGCAGCCCGCGGAACTCTGCCTTCATTCGTACTGGGCCGGACGAAGCAGGGACCTGGTGCTGGAGTCCGACGCCGGGCTGTGTGCTGGGAATGTGCCGCTTTAATTTACAAACTGGTTTAAAATCATTTGCGTTTTAACCTGCCCAGCCGCTTGACACGCAGTCCAAGAGACTGCTGGATTGTTCTGAGGTTGGAGTCAGCTGGTGAAGTGAGAGAAACAGGAAAATGTTGCGGTGACTGGAGGGCTTGAGCTGTTTAGGAAAGACGGGATAGGCTGGGGCTGGTGAAGGAGATGGGGGGGGGGGTGATTGTATAAAGGGTTATAAAATCACGAGGGGCATAGATGAGTAGACGGACACTGTCTTTTCCCCAGGTTAGGGAGGTCTAAAACTAAAGGAGGAAGGTTGACAGAACACGCCTGAAAGTGACCTGAGTGGAAAGTTTTGCTCCCAGAGGGTGGTGAATATATGGAAGGTGCTTGCCAGGGGAAGTGGCAGAGGTGGATGCAATTTGTGTTTAAAAGGCGCTGGGGTCCTGGAGTCATACAGCACCAAAACTGACCCTTCAGCCTAGATTGTCCAGTCAACCAAGATGCCCATCTGAGTTGGTCCCATTTGCCCACATCCCCTGAGCCCCCTTATCCATGTCTCCGTCCCAAGTGCCGTTTAATGGATAGGAATCCGGTTCTGGGGATTTAGAGAGATGGGTCAAATGTAGGAAAGTAGGACGAGCTCAGGGAGGCAATTTGGCTGCAGGTCGGGCCAAAAGGCCTGCTTTGGTGCAGTATGGCTTCATGACTCTGCTGCTTCACGCCCAGGCGGTGAGAGGACAGCTCATGTGAAGGACACTCGGGCAGCAACCTCTGTCCTCGGAATGGACCCCCCCCCCTTTCCACTCCAGTTCTGTGACCCCTGAGGTGACTTGTTCAGGAACCCACTGCCCCTGCCACAGGTGGGGCAGGAGAGGGCTGTTGGGTCAGATGGGTGGACCGCTGCTTATGTCTGTATGGTCCCGGTCCATGGATCTGAGATTCTATGAACATGGGAGAGGCACTGAGGCCAGCTTAGATTATCCATCATCATATTAAAGAAAATGGTGCGATTGAGGAGCTGAGCTCTCCACTCTTGCTGCTATTGTATTGTGTTTCTGTGTATAAAACTTTGGTTGGGCTGCTCTGGGAGTGTTGCCTGTGTTTCTGGTCACCCCATTACACCATAAGCTTTACAAAGGGGGCAGAAGAGGTTTAGAAGGCATGTGCTACAAGGAGAAATTAGACGAACTTGGATTGTTTCTTTGGAGTATTTGGAGGCTAAAGGGTGACCTTACTGAAGTTTATAAAATTATGACATGAATGCATGGAGTATATAGTCAGAGTGGATATGTAGATGCTAGAGAGCATGCATTTCAGGTTAGAGGGAAAAGTTTACAGGAGATGTGTAAGGTAACTTTTGTCTACACAGAGAGTAATAGGTGTCTAGAACCTGACACCCTCTGTGTAGGTTCCAGTTCTGTTCAGGATAGCGGATAGGATAATGGTGTTTAAGAGACTGCCAGATGTATGACTATGGAGGGATATAGGCCCTGTGCTGTACTGTTCTCTGTTCTAGAAGGGAATTAGTTTAATTTAGCATCATGTTTTGCACAGGCCCAGTGGGCTGGAGGGCCTGTCCCATCCTGTACTGTTCTATGTTCTAGTGTTTATGCTGAATGCTCCCTCAGCACTTTCAGCAGTCATGGAGTGCAGACGTCCCCAAGACTCAGCTGGGAGGTTGCTTATCTTCAGTCTCGGTGAAGAGTCTCGATCCGAAATGCCGACTGTTTATTCCTCTCCATAGATGCTGCCTGATCTGCTGAGTTCCTAACAGTGTCAGAATCGGGTTTATTATCACTGTCTTGTATCATGTGAAATCTGTTGCTTTGGGGCAGCAGTCCACTGCAAAGATATAAAGTTACTATAAACTACAAAATAAATTGTGCATTAAAATGGAATAATGAGGTAGTGTTCATGGACTGTTCAGAAATATGATAGTGGAGGGGAAGAAGCTATTCCTGAGTTGTTGAATGCAGGTCTTTAGGCTCCTGTAGTAACAACAATGTGACAGTCTGTTTACATTTGCCGGGTTGAATGGGTGTGAAGCTCTCCAATCTTGGCAGTCACCTGAGCAGGTTGCTGGGCTTCATTTTAACACTGAGGTAGCAGATTGTATTGGGCAATCATTCCCATTTGTAAAACAACTTTCAAACAGGTTGAAGGAAGAGAAAGGAGGTGAGGTGTTTGGAAGGGAATTTCAAACCTCAGTGTCCAGGCAGCTAAAGGCAAGGGGCTGGAAATGGAGAAGTGCAGAGGATTTGGGGATTTGGTGTAAGTTACAGAGATGAGAGAGAATGGCTGGATTGATATCAAGGCTTTACTGACCAGCAGACAATGGAGGTCAGCAAGGGCAAGGGTGATGTGTGAAGGGGACTTGGTGTGACTTGGGTCATGGCATTAGAGGGTTAGATCAACCAAGGGAAACAGGGCCAAGTGGACTAATCTCCTGAAAGAGGATACCTTGGACACTGTAGCATCCTCTCAGTGTGGTTTTCAGTGTGTCTGCATGCATTTTGATTGGGATTTGATTTATTATTGTCATGTGCATGGTGAAAAACATTGCTTTGCATTCTGTACAGATCATTTCATCACATCAGTGCATTGAGAATGCAGAATAGTGTTACAGTTACAGAGAGAGTACAGTGAAGGAAGACGAGAAGGTGCAGGGCCATAATAAGGTAGACTGTAAAGTCATGACTCCATCCTATTATGCCAGGGGACTGTTCTATAGTCCTATAACAATGGGATAGAAGCTGTCCTTGATCCTGGTGGTAATTGCTCTTCGTCGACTTTTGTATCTTCTGCCCGGAAGAGAGGGGGCGCAGGGAGAATGTCCAGGGTGCTTGATTATGCTGTTTGCTTTACCAAGGCACCAAGAATGTGAACAGGATCCGTGAGAGGAGGCTGGTTTCCATGATGTGCTGAGTTGCCCCATGGGTCTGCAGTTTCTCGCGGTCTTGGTGCCAAGCCCAGCTGTGATGTATCTGAAATGGGATGCTTTCTGTAGTGCACCAATGATCGCGAGGGTCAAAGAGAACATGCCAAATTTCTTTAGCCTCCTAAGGAAGTGTGGGTGCAGATGAGTTTTCCTGGGCATGGCATCTAACTTGAACGCAAAAGCTTCCGATGAAGGCTGGAGAGTTGCCTTGGCTGGGGATGGCCTCTGTTCCTGTAACACTGAAGCTGCAGCACTTAACCCACACTAAAAGTCTAATCATATGAATGTGAGCTGAACTGTGAATTTTTTCTGCTGAAAATTATTTTGTGGATCAGATGGTCTGATCCACAAAATGAACCTGACAGGAGTTGCTTGTTAAACTGTACATTAATACCTAGGAGCATTGAGTCTTGTTAATTTGTTTATGGATGTGGGCATTGCTGTAAGACCAGCAATTATTGCCCATCCTGGACTACCTTTAATAACGTGGCATTGAGCTTCTTTCTTTAACTGCTGCAGTCCTTCTGATGAAGGTGCTTCCACCGTAATTTTGGGATGAGCATCATAGTATTTAGACCCAGTGTTAATGAAGGAGCAGTGGTATATATTCAAATCAGTATGGTGTGTCACCTGTAAGTGATGATGTCCTCTGTAACTGCTGCCTTGCGTTTCTGGTGTGGGAGGTGCTGAATGATCGTCAATGACAATACTATGAGCTAATCTGTCAGCTGCACACAGAGACTGGTGCTGGGCTCTGAGTGTTCTGCCCAGCATCAGACCATTTGGTGATTCTATCTCACATCTCTGTCCATCTTTCCCCCTTGACCCATCCTTCCTGTCCTCTCTCCCTTGGTCTCTTCAGCAGGTAGACAAATCAAATGTAAGATCTATATGAGGTAGATTGGGAGATCAAGAATTCAGCTTCAGCATATGAAAAGTTTCATTCAAGAGTCTTAAGAGCAGGATAGAAGCTCTCCTGGAGCCTGGTGGTCCATGCTTTCAAGCCCTTCTATGTTCTGCTTGTAGGTGAGGCTAATTTGTCTCGGACTGAGCTGTGGGCACAACACTCTGCAGTTTTTTTGTGGTCTTGGGTGAAGCAGTTGCCTTACCAAGCTGTGATGGGATGTTTTATATGATGCATTTGTAAAAGTTGGCAAGAGTCATCGGGGACAAATTTCTTTATTGTTCTAATGAAAGAAAAGTGTTAGTGTGCTTTCTTCGCCATAGTGTCAAATGTGATTGAATTGCACCAGTTACTGCATAGGACGGAGGGTTTGGAGCCTTGGTTGATTACACCCCTTGTGTCTGGTGAAAGGTTGTTGGGTCATATGATGTCCATCCCATCTTCTGTACTGGGGTTCATATCTAAGGGAGTTAGACAGGAATATTCCAGTGTCTTCATTCCCCTTCTAGTCTAGTTTTTTTTTTCCCTCTTTAGGTCTAGTGCAGGCATGGGCAAACTACAGCCCGCGGGCTATATGCGGCCCGTTAAGCTTTTTAATCCGGCCCGCAGAACTTGATGAAATTATATTAATAAACCTTGTTAACGTTTTTTCCCCGCAATTCTGGCGTTTTCCCAATAGATGACGCACTCTATATACATTGACCTTTGTTGAGGTGCAGCGTATTACTCCACATTTGCACTTTACTTTGTGACCTTGTGGCGACCCATTTCCTGGCACATCCGAACCGGCTCACAATTAGCCAGCGTTCCGGCTAAGGGAGATAGCCTGCGGGGATTTGCGAGCACAGAACTCTGCATACTGGCGCGCTCTCACTGTTCTGTCATTGTGCGGGTCGTTGTTGAGTTTTGGCACAGGGGACAATTGAATAAGAAGGAGCAGGACAAGTAGACCTGCATCTCCTACCGTTTTTGAAATAAAGACAGTCAGGAGGAGAGTGATGATGATAATATCTTGAAGGATAACAGAATTTTCAGTGCTTTAAAATAATAACTGTTACTATTAAAAAAAGCTGTATTTTATTCATTTAATTTTCAGTGTTTTAAAAGTCATTTCAATAAATAGCTAAATACCATGGGACTTCAAAGACAGATGTTGTAATGCATTTGTTCATTTTCAATTGAAATTAAAGCACATGTTTTCTACATATCCCATGATATTTTATTTTCTCTTATGAGGTGTATTACCAAAACACTCCTTCCATCTGCTCCTGGTCCGGCCCCCCTGTCAAATTTTAGAACCCTTTGTGGCCCTCAAGTCAAAAAGTTTGCCCACCCCTGGCCTAGAGGATTAGAACCAGCCAGAGGGTTTGGGATTCAGGGAATTGGGTGGGACATCTGAGGGTTGTTTGGTGCGGAGGGCAGAAGTGACGTGGAGGAGGGAGAGACATGTGAGGGAATTGGCCAGAAGGGCTCAGCTCACTTCTCTTGGGCACACTAGAACAGACTGAAGTGGTAATGATTTATGCATGAGCATCTTTAGTGCTGGTAACCAAAGCTGACTATCTACTCCAGTAATATCACTCCAACGTTGCCTGTGTGGGAGTCCTCCGTGCACCTGCAGTTCATATCCTGCCGGTAGATTTGTCTCACTCGACATCCTGTTGCTTTGGGCAATTTAGTACTGTGGTAACAGATGGCAGACATTTACGTTGCATTGCTGTAGTTGATGTGGATCTTAACAAAAAAGCCCTTTTCACTTTTGTTTTACAAAATTAGTTGTTTCAGGAAAGTATAACAGGAAGCAAAATCACTGTTAAAGGAAGTAAATCTGTAAACTACCTTTTCATACTTCACTAAAGACATAAAATATTTTATTTAAAACAAAGAATAATTACTGAAATACTGAGCTGGTTAGGCACATTTGTGGAAAGAGAAACCATTGATGTTTCAGGTTTTGATCTGTATTTACTTCAGAATTACATTATCTCTTTTTTCAATATTAATTTGATATTAAGGGTTAGACAGTGATTTGTGAAGAAAGTTTTTCTTCAGTAACAGTGGTCTCAGCTCCTTTGTCTCCGCCATATCTGTTCCCGGGATGAGGCTCTCCTTTCCAGGACATCTGAGATGTCCTCCATTTTCAAAGAACGGGAACACCATTGATGCTGCTCTCACCCACATCTCCATTTCCTGGACATCCATGCTCACCCCATCTTCCCACTGCCTTAACAGGGTTAGAGTTTCTCTTATCTGCACCTACCACCCCATGAGTGATGATCCACATCCAACGCATCATTCACCACAACTTCTGCCATCTTCAGTGGAATCCAAACACACCTTGCAGTCAAGATAGAGCCTGTGTACAATGTTCCTACAGTCAATATCTTCTGTCTCGGCCATGAAACCGTATATTTCACTTCCTTTGTCCTTTGCATTTGTCTTTTTTTCATCTTGAATGTGATTCTGGAACTGTTGGAGTCTGTGGTTTGCTGTTTGGAGATTATTTGGGTTCCAGCGCTCTGCAGTCTGTGAGAGGGTTGGGGGAGGCAGGGGCAGCGTGCGTGAACCTCATGGCACCAAGGCTTTCAGCCGATGTTCGACTCCATTTCGCCAACTAAAGCTTCCATTGTTCGCCCATTAAAGCAACAAGGGAGATTAAAACATCGAGGCAAATGAGGAAGCTTGGGGATCATTTGGGATCTTCATCACTCCACGAAGATTCCAGGAGGCAGCATGTGTGGACTTCATGGTGAGAAGGCTGCGGGACGTGGCGCAGGCTGTTGTTCGACTCCATTTTGCTGATTGAAACATCAAGACAAGTGTGGAAAGTGAGCACAGGCTGCTTGTGTTTTTATCAATCTGCTACAGAGATGGAAAGGTCTGCCACTGGCCCCGGAGAGTGTTGCTCAGGTTTTCTGCATTTTGGAAATGGACTTGGACTATAGACTTTTTTTTCAGTATTATAGTCTTTTTATAAGACTGTGTTTTTCATCTGATTTTTTTTTTGTGTGGGCTGAGAGATTTGGGGGTTGATGTGCCTGTTCTGTTTTGTTATTTTTTTCGCATGGTGTGAGAGATTTGGGGATTAGTGTCTGTTCTGTTTTTGTTTGTCTATTTTGTACAGGAAGGGGGATTTGATGACTGATGATCGTGCTGCCTTTCTTTTCCCTCTTGGTTTCATGGTTATCTGGAGAAGAAGATTTTCAAGTTGCATACTTCGATAATAAATGAATCTTTGAACCCTTACCTTCACCCCACTATCCTCTTTCTGCAAGGATTGTTCTCTCTGTAATTTCCTTGTCCATTTGTCCCTCCCCACTAATCACCCCTTTGGCAAGTGGCAGAAATAGCACACCTGCCCATTCACCTCCACCCTCATTCCATTCAGGGCCCCTTCCAGGTGAGGCAAAACTTCACCTGCAAATCTGTTGAAGTTGTCTACTTTGTGGCCTTCTCTACATTGATACTTCCCCCAAGCTATCAGACTCCTCAATACCCAGAGCCTGGACTGATACCAACTTACTACCCTGTTGTCCTGTTTATTATTTATTGTAATGCCTGCACTGTTCTGTGCACATTATGCTGTCCTGGGTAGGTCTGTAGTCTAGTGTAGTTTTTTTTGGTTTGTTTTTTAAAATAGTTGAGTCTAGTTTTTGTACTGTGTCATGTAACACCATGGTCCTGAAAAATGTTGTCTCATTTTTACTATGTACTGTACCAGCAGTTATGGTCGAAGTGACAATAAAAGTGACTTGACTTGGTGAGACCCAGCGTAAAGTGTGGGATCACTTTCTTGAACACCTCCATTCCATTCATAATAAGTGGAATTTCCCAATGGACAACCATTTTAATTCCTATCACCATTTCCATTTTGCCATGTGGGTCCATGATCTCCTCTTCTGCCAGGATAAGGCCACACTCAGGTTGGAGGAGCATATTCTGTCTAGGCAGCCTCCAACCCAATAGCATGAACATCAATTTCTTCAGGTAAAATTCTTTTTTTCCCCTCTACCCTTCCCTCTTCTATTCCCTGCTCTGGTGTCTTAGCACTTCTCCTCACCTGTCTGTCATCTCCCCCTAGTGCCCCACTGTCCCACTTCTCCCTTGGTCCACTCTCTTCTATCAGAATTCCTTCTTCTTTGCCTTTTTCACTTGCCACCTCCGAGTCTTTTTCTTCAAATCCCCTCCCTCACCCACCTGGCATCACCTATTGCCTTCTAGCTTGTTCTCCATCCCCTCTCCCTTTTTATTCGGGCATCTTTCCCCTTCCTTTGCACTCCTGGTGAAGCGCCTTGGCCTGAAAAGTCAACTGTTTATTTGTTCCATATATGCTGCCTGATCTGCTGAATTTCTCCGGCGTTTTGTGTGTGGCAGTTCTAAAATAGTTTGTCCCCTGAAACAATTTCGAAGTTCAAAAGTTCAAGGTACATCTATTATCAAAGTGTGTATACTACGTACAGCCTCAAGATTTGTCTCCTTACACACACAGCCACTAAACAAAGAAACCCAATATAACCAATTTAAAAAGGTCGTTAAACACCCAATTTGAAAACAATAAAAGTAAGCAAATTGCATTTGGAACTGAAGTTCAGAGCCACGAAGCCAGTCATCACTGCAGCTGATTCAGGAGCTCAATAGTTGCAGGCCACAGCCTCAGTTCAGTGCAGAGGTGAGTAAACCCCACGGAGCAGTGAGCTGAAATGGCCTGCCCTGACACCCTGACCTTTTTAATCTGGACCGGCACTCTTAAATCGTCCAAACCTCGGACCATTCCTCACTCTCCTGCTCTTCAGTTTGGCCTGTACCTAACCTTTCCAATTCGGCCTGGCACTTAAATCGATCAAACACTGGGTCTTTCCTTGCTCTCAGGCCTGGGCCCGGGCCCCACCACCTCAACTCTGCCTCACCTTGGCTCTGCTGCATTGAATTGCCTTCAAGTTGGCTCCTGCACTGGCTAAACAGTGGCACGTTCCCTGGTCCCCAGGAGCTTGGTTTGCAACCAGGGTAGAATGTTGGTTGCTTATTGTGGAGCATGCAGATTGTATCTATACAATATGGTCCCACAAACAAAATGATGTAAGTGGCAAATTTAAGTGGTTCAGTTGTGGTCGAAGGAAGAGCCGATGTCCTCTGGAATTCTGGATGTTGACCTTACTTGTGGAGTGAAGAGATCAGGTAGAGTGGCTGACCTCTCCATTCCCTGCCGGAGTCTTGATCTGTCCGTCCGACCCTCCAAGTACCACAAACAAGTGTGTGTCAACAACCATACCCAATTGGCGCTCGAGATTCTCTGCACTTTAGAGCCTTCCACAACCTCTGGACTAGCCAAGGCTCCTTTCGCCCAATGAGCATTTCGTATCTCTGTATCAGTTACTCAGCCAGTGCATGGTGAGAGCCCACAGGCAGCAATATGCAGAGAGTGTGATGTTGGTGCAGGTTATATGTTGGACGTCTGTGAGTCAGAGGTAATGCTGTTTATAACGACAGCAACCTTGGGCACGGCACCGCTCGGTGTACAAGAGTTAATGAGCTGTGTGCTGACTGGGATCCACTGGTTTATGTTGCATTGGTCACTCTTGTTTATTTTCCACTCCTTCTGTTTCAGGTTTCTGTCACACTGCTCCTTAACATCTTGTGACACACCGCCTCTCCCCACTGGGTAATATCCCAACCCTTCCAGGCATTGAATGTCAACCATACCCCTCCCTGCACTGTGACACTCCACTCCCCTCCATCTCCTGACACCAGCTCCCCTGCACTGTGACACCCCCTACTCAAAATATAATTTAGCCCCAGTGACGTCGTCATTCTTGGTGGTAGAAATGTGCAAAATATTCCTTCATCCAGTGTATATATTCACTCGAGTTATGTGGCTTTGTAGGCGAAGCCAGCATTTAATTGCTCTTGGAAACGGATGCTGAAATCTGTAGCAACACACAATCTGCTGGAGGAACTCAGCATCTGTGGAAGGAAAGGAATCATCAACATTTCGGCTCGAAGCTCTTCATCACGACTGTTATTGATGCAGGGTTTTGAACCAAAATTTCGACAATTGCCTCTCTCCTCCGCCACCCCCCACCACAAATGCTGCTTGACCCAATAAGTTCCACAGATTGTCTGCTGCATTAATTTGCCCATCCCTGATTGTCACTGAGAAGGTGGTGGTGAGTTCCTATCCTGAACTGCTGCAGTATTTGGGCACAATGTAGTTAGGGAGAGAGCTACAGGATTTTCTGACCCAGCAACGTTCAGTGATCAGCGATATATTCCCAAGTCAGGAATTAGAACCAGAATCATTATCATTGGCTTCTATGACATGAAAAATGTTGTTTTATTTTGTTATTCAGGGATACAGCACGGTAATGGGCAGTTCCAGCCTTAAGATCCCACATCACCCAGTTACACCCATGTGACCAATTAATCTACTCACCCAAGGGCTCCCAACCTTTTTGACGTCATCATTAAGCAAGGGGTCTGTGGACCCCAGGTTGGGAACCTCTGTACTACCCATATGTCTTTGGAATATGGGAGGAAACCGGAGCTCCTGGAGGAAGTCCAAGTGGTCAAGGGAAGAACGTACAAACTCAGGAATTGCCATTTTGCTGCAGCAGTACATTGCAAAGACATAAAATTACTATAAATTACAGAACTAAATATTGTAGAAAAGACAAATGAGGTTCATGGACTGTTCAGCAATCTGAAGGCAGCTGCAAGTAACTATCCTTGAGTTATTAAGAGTGATTTTTGCAGCTCCTGCACCTCCCTTCCAATGGTAGTACTGAGAAGAGGGTATGTTCTCAATGCTGAGGGTCCTTAGTGATGGATTCCACCTACCTGAGGCACAGCTTTTTGAAGATCTCCTTGATGGTGGGAAGGGTTGTTCCTGTGATGGAACTGGGTGAGTCCACAACGCATTGCAATGAGATAGAAGGGCTGGTTGAGTGGTGTCACAGCAACAATCTTGTACTTAGCCATGAGGCCAAGGAACTCATTGTGGACTTGAGGAAGAGGGAATTTGTCATTGAGTGAGCGGCTTCCCATTTCCGGGCATTAACACCTCAGAGGATCTATCCTGTGGTCAACACATTGATGCAGTCATGAAGAAGCCAGTACTCTACTTCATTTGAAGTTTGAAGAGATTTAGTATGTCATAAAAGACTTGCAGATTTCTATAGGTGTATGTTGGAGAGCATTCTGACAGGTTGCATCACAGTCTGATGTGGAGGCTCCAATGCACAGGATTGCGCAAGGCTGTGGAAGGTTATAGACTCAGCTATCTCCATTATGGATATGGACCTCCCCAATATTGAGGACATTTTCAAGGGGTAGTGCCTCAAGGGGGGCAGTATCCTTCACTTAATATCCTCACCATCCAGGACATGGTCTCTTCTCATTTCTACCATAGGGAAGGGATTACAGGAGCTCAATGATTTGGGAACAGTTTCTTCCCCTCCACCATCAGGTTACTGAATGGTCCATGAACTCTATGTCAGTGATGCACTTCTGTTTGCTTCTGTGATTTATAAATTTTTGCCTTGCTGTCACAAATCAACAAATTTCACGTCACACGTCAGTGATAATAAATCTGATGCTGATTCTTGTTCATCCTTTTGCTGCTCTTGTCTCTGGTTGGTAAAGGTTACGGTTGTGGGTCTGGGTTTGGAAATGGGAGCACCATTACCAGAAAGACTACAGCGGTTCAAGAAGGTGGCTTGCTCCCACCTTCTTGAGGATGATTCCAGATGGGTCACAAATAGTGGCCTTGCCAGCAGGTCTTGCGAACCTGGGAGCACAGCAAAGTTTAAAGGCCGGTGATCCTGGAAGTGACACATTCCCATGAGTTAAGTAATCACAAAAAAGCTGCGCTAGAAACCTGAAAAACATGAATATCAGGTGCCACAGCAGAGTGAGTCACATTTGTTGGGAAAAGAAGGCCAGGCAACTTTCAGAATGTGTCATATGGCCTAGATATTTAGGTGAAGCCATTGTAACCCAGCAGGAGGTTATGTGAGGCTCCTGTTGACAGTGATCTGATTACACTTTCTTTCCTCAATCTTGCCCGCTGCAGTGCCGTATCTCACTCTTCTCCCCCCCCCCCCCCCCCCCCGCAACAAGCTGCTCACAGGAGTGGAGCTGACCCTTAGAGCTGATAGGGAAACTGAAACTGTTCAACCCCATGGCCATAGTCTCCTGGGTCTCAGTGTTGGAGCTGTAACAGCAAGCAGATGATACTTGTGTTTGCCCCACCATGGTTTCCTTACCATCATCAACCATTTCACTGCAGTGCATGCATGAGGGAACGAGGCATATACTCAACATCTGAATCCTTCTTCAAGACAAATATGTTATTTCAAGGAACGGTCTGTTGAATCTTCACTGCATGCCCACTATAGCAATTCTATCCATTTTTAACTTGGTTGGAGATTTCTTATTAATCTCTCATTCAGAAGATGGCACTGATGACGTGGCAGCCTTCCCTTGGTAAAGTCCTGGAATGCCAACTGGAACTGTGGTCTTGAGGTGTGTTAAGTGGGACTTGATCTCTCAGTATTGTGACTCTGCTAAGTGTCTGATCCATCATTGCCTTGTTTGTCAAGAGTACTGGTAACTGTTCCCTGCACTCAGAGTTTGGATATTGGTTCTTTAGCTGCATATTCACTCAGAAAGATGAGGAGACTTCAGCCCATTAAGCCCCTGCTGTTCCTTTGTTTTCCCAATAAGTCCCACTCTCCTGCTCATTTTCTCTCTTTATTTCAGTCCCTTTGGAGCATTCCTGTTGAACATGCCCCCACCATCCTTCCAAACAGTGCACCCCAGACCAGAGCGCCTACTGCTGGAAAAGATTCTCCCAGTGCAGGGTTTCGACCTGAAACATTGACGGGTCTGCAGCCCTCCCACAGTTACTGCTCCATCTGCTGACTTCCTCCAGCAGATCTCCTCCACTGACCTCTGGTTCAATTGACAACTACAGGATTGTGCAATAGTCTTGGGTAGGTATATTAATTATTTATAGATATAAATAAATTATAAATATATATATATATATATATATATATATTTATAATTTATATATATAGTGCTTAAGACTTTTGCAAAGTACTGTATAATTTTGTGAGATTACTGTGCAAACTTAAAGCACATGGTATTTGGGGTATGCTATTGATGTGGATAGAGAATTGGTTGGCAGACAGGAAGCAAAGAGTGGGAGTAAACGGGACCTTTTCAGAATGGCAGGCAGTGACTGGTGGGGTACCGCAAGGCTCAGTGCTGGGACCCCAGTTGTTTACAATATATATTAATGATTTAGAAGAGGGAATTAAATGCAGCATCTCCAAGTTTGCGGATGACATGAAGCTGGGCGGCGGTGTTAGCTGTGAGGAGGGTGCTAAGAGGATGCAGGGTGACTTGGATGGGTTAGGTGAGTGGGCGAATCCATGGCAGATGCAATTTAATGTGGATAAATGTGAGGTTATCCACTTTGGTTGCAAGAACAGGAAAACAGATTATTATCTGAATGGTGGCCGATTAGGGAAAGGGGAGGTGCAACGAGACCTGGGTATCATTGTACACCAGTCATTGAAGGTGGGCATGCAGGTACAGCAGGTGGTGAAAAAGGCAAATGGTATGTAGGCATTCATAGCAAAAGGATTTGAGTACAAGAGTAGGGAGGTTCTACTGCAATTGTACAAGGCCTTGGTGAGACCTCAGCTAGAGTATAGTGTGCAGTTTTGGTCCCCTAATCTGAGGAAAGACATTCTTGCCATAGAGGGAGTACAGAGAAGGTTCACCAGATCGATTCCTGGGATGGCAGGACTTTCATATGCAGAAAGACTGGATCGACTAGGCATATACTCACTGGAATTTAGAAGATTGAGGGGGGATCTTATTGAAACGTATAAAATTCTAAAGGGATTGGACAGGTTAGATGCAGGAAGATTGTTTCCGATGTTGGGAAAGTCCAGAACGAGGGGTCACAGTTTAAGGATAAAGGGGAAGCCTTTTAGGATTGAGATGAGGAAAAACTTCTTCACACAGAGAGTGGCGAATCTGTGGAATTCTCTGCCACAGGAAACAGTTGAGGCCGGTTCATTGGCTATATTTAAGAGGAAGTTAGATATGGCCCTTGTGGCTAAAGGGATCAGGGGGTATGGAGAGAAAGCAGGTACAGGGTTCTGAGTTGGATGATTAGCCATGATCATACTGAATGGTGGTGCAGGCTTGAAGGGCCGAATGGCCTACTCCTGCGCCTATTTTCTATGTTTCTATGTTCTGTACTGGTGCCATAAAAAAGAAACAAATTTCATGATATATGTGAGTGATGATATGGGTCTGTATTGTGGGCTGAGAGTGGGAAGCGAGCAGTGAGAGGAGAATCACAGTTGGGAAGATGGGAAGGGAGAGGGGTGGGAGCAAGAAGCTCCAGAGAGATGTTCTGTAATGATGAATAAACCAATTGTTTGGAATCATATGACCTTGCCTGGTGTCTTGGAGCTGGGTGTGTGTGCACGCACGCTACCCCCTGTCCAGGCACTCCTTCTCTGCTACCTGTCTGACCCACCACCTGCAGTGCTCCCCCTTGCCATTCGAACATCCTTTGCTCCTGCCAGATTGACTCCTTTACTTTCTGCTCCTCATTGGCAACTACAGTACTGTGTAAAAGTCTTAGACACCCTAGCTGTATATATCTGTGCCCAAGACCTTTGCACAGTCCTGTAGGTAAAACCTGCTTCCCTTGCTTCTTTTTCCTGAAACTGTAACCTTTCTTTTGTCGGCACCCTTCATGTTGAACTATATTTAATAGATACCGTTCTTCAGCTTCTCATTCTGGTAAACTTCTCCAAGATCTCCTCCCAAGATGTGGGATCAGATTTGGACTCAATACTCCAACAAAGCTACATAGCTTAATCTTGCTTAGTGTTCAAGTTTACTGTCCTCTGACTGTGTGTACACAGACACACACACATGCACACGAGCACAGGCAGACACCCCCCCCCCCCCCCAAAGTGAAACAACATTCATTCCTCCCGGACCACAGTGCTCCCACAAACTATATACTGTATAACACACGGCACATAAACTAAAATGTTGCCATAAATAAGTTTATAAGATGTAATTCAAAATGCACGTAGTGCGCAGCACGAGTAAACAGTGAACAGCTCACTGTCCTAGTGACGAGACCTCAGTGGTGGCAGGGTATTCATTAGTCTCTCAGCTTGAGGGAAGAAGGTTTTACCCAGTCTGGCAGTCCTAGTTCGAATACTCCTGTACCTTTACCTTGACGGTATTGTATTAAGGAGATGCTCGGAATTGGTAGGGATCCTCAACAATGCTTCTGGCCCTTTGCCTGCAATGCTGCTGGTAGATATCACAAACAGGGGGGAGGGAGACCCTGCTGATCCACCTGGCAGTTTTCACTATCCTCTGTAGGGTCTCGCCGTGCAGTTTTTGTACCACACAATGAGGCAGCCAGACAGGACTTGTTGGTACTTCTGTAGAAAGTTGTTAGAATGAGATTGGGGAGCCTTGCAAGCCTCAATCTCCTCAGTGTACTGTGCCTGCGATCTGTCTGTGTTGTTCTAAACATCTTTATCATCTTGCCTCATCTGAAGCTCTACATATCCTCTGAGTTCATCGTCCTGCCGTTTGCCTGATGTTACAGTGTGAATTGGGGTTCAGTGTTTTGGCTTTCCCCACTCAAAGGCAGAGGTAGGTTTGCTTCACCATGGTAAATGCCAGTTCGGTGGTATCTCTCTCTCATCCTAGGGAGCATGGCAGGTAGAGTTCCTGCCTCACAGCTCTGGTAACCTGGTTCTGGTACTGTCTCTGTGGAGTTTGCATGTTCTCACTGTGACTGTGGGCGATTCCCCTAAGTGCTCCAATTTCCTCCCACGTCCCAAAGATGTTTGGGTTTGGGGTTACAAACAGGAGAAAATCTGCAGATGCTGGAAACCCGAGCAACACACACAAAATGCTGGAGGAACTCAGCAAACCAGGCAGCATCTACGGAAAAAAAGCATAGTCAACCTTTCGGACCGAAGTGAAATGCAGGGAGAATAGGTTTCGGGGAATAATTCTTGTGAGCCAAAAGAACAAAATGGGCTAAATGGCCTCCTCCTATGACATAAGGGAATATGGAATTTCCCATTAACCTTCAAACCTGTTCTAGAATTGCCAAGGTATGGAAGTCGTGTAGTGTGGATACAATATGCAGCATGATTCTGGTGGGCTGAAGGGCCTGATTCTGAGAGTAAAATTCTGTGACACAGCACAGAAACAGGCCCTGTGGCCCACATGTTCCCTCCGACTTCCAGCCCATCTACTCTAATCCCATTTGCCAGGATCGGACGCAGAGCCTCCAATACTTGCCTTTTTAAGTTGTGTCTAAATGTTCCTATGTAGAGCAATTGTATTGACACTGAGTTCTGATATCAACCACCCTCTGTATGTTGGGGGTGGGAGTACCCCATGAGTGGCCTTCCTCTCACCTTAAGCCAATTCCGTCATGTTTTTTATACCCCACTATGGGAAAAAGGTTCTGACTCTTTATACTGGCCTTCTCCTGTCTTGCATTCTCGGTTCTGATGCAGGGTTTCAACCCGAAACATCAACAATTCCTTCCCCTCTCCCAGTAGAATCTGCAGGGTTCTTCCAGCAGATTGTTTGTTACTAAAGATTCTGACAGACTATCTCTGTCTTTTATAAGTTTATCTCCCCCCCCACCCCCCACAGTTCTCCCCTCCCACCCCCCACAGTTCTCCCCTCTCCAATCTCTCTCCACAACATCAGTCCAGGCAGCGTTCTGGCAAAATTGCTTTGCACTCTCAGCAGTGTAACCACATCCTTCTTATAATGTGGTGACCCGAACTACACACATCTTTCCGATAGTGCGGTGACCCAAACTACACACATCTTTCCTACAGTGCGGTGACCCAGACTACACACATCTTTCCGATAGTGCGGTGACCCAGACTACACACATCTTTCCTACAGTGCGGTGACCCAAACTACACACATCTTTCCGATAGTGTGGTGACCCAGACTACACACACCTTTCCGATAGTGCAGTGACCCAAACTACACACATCTTTCCGATAGTGTGGTGACCCAAACTACACACATCTTTCCGATAGTGTGGTGACCCAAACTACACACATCTTTCCTATAATGTGGTGACCCGAACTACACACATCTTTCCTACAGTGCGGTGATATGAACTACACACATCTTTCCTACAGTGCGGTGACCCGAACTACACACATCTTTCCGATAGTGCGGTGATATGAACTACACACATCTTTCCTACAGTGCGGTGACCCAAACTACACACATCTTTCCTATAATGCGGTGACCCAAACTACACACATCTTTCCTATAATGCGGTGACCTAAACTACACACATCTTTCCTACAGTGCGGTGATATGAACTACACACATCTTTCCTATAGTGCGGTGACCCGAACTACACACATCTTTCCTACAGTGCGGTGATATGAACTACACACATCTTTCCTATAGTGCGGTGACCCAAACTACACACATCTTTCCTATAATGCGGTGACCCAAACTACACACATCTTTCCTACAGTGCGGTGACCCGAACTACACACATCTTTCCTACAGTGCGGTGATATGAACTACACACATCTTTCCTACAGTGCGGTGATATGAACTACACACATCTTTCCTATAATGTGGTGAGCCGAACTACACACTGTTCTTGCTATGTGGTCTAACCAGAGCTTTGTAAAATTGCATCATAATGCCCCAACTCTTATACTGTGCCCTGACCTATGCATTTTTCACCAGCTTGTTTAGCTGTGTTCCTGTTTTCAGGGAAATATGAATGTGGACCCCTAGTTCTCTAAATATGAATGTGGACCCCTAGTTCTCACTGTTCAACACCACACCACTTATGTGCATGTTACCTGACTTCCTAAAATACCTCACTCCCACTTGTTGAGGTGAAATTCCATTGATCAGTAAATACACTGTCTCAATTTACCAACTGATCTGCATTCTGCTGTAGCCTAGACAACCTTTCCTCCGCATCAGCAGCACCACCAACCTTAGTGCCGTCTGCACACTAATTCAACATGCCTCCTGCATTCCCGTCCAAGTCTTCAAACCTGCGCTCAATATTATCACAACTCCTTTCCCTCCTGCTTATTGTCCCTCGCCTCCCAATTCCACTTGTTTTTCCGGCGTTAAGTATACGCTGAGTTGCGTGTATTTCCAGTTTTTCCCTCTGGATGCAGCTTTTGGAATTGACGGTGTGTTTGCGAACGCTGTTGTGAGGTCCGAGT
Source organism: Hypanus sabinus (assembly GCF_030144855.1). Taxonomy (NCBI): domain Eukaryota; kingdom Metazoa; phylum Chordata; class Chondrichthyes; order Myliobatiformes; family Dasyatidae; genus Hypanus; species Hypanus sabinus. The sequence continues at coordinate 160,383,397 of NC_082708.1, read as the reverse complement.
GCGCGGGGAAGCAGGCGGACAGTGGATGAGTGAGTGAGTGAGTGAGTGTGCAGTTACTTGTGCCTGGGACCAGGAGGCATACAGCACCAATTAGACTCGCCGCCGCAGCATCCACGAAGCATCTCGGGAATTGTTTATGGATAAGGATCAAAGTCAGGTGGTGCTCAATGTTCAGCCCGGGGCTCGGCTAAGCCAGCCATTTTAGTTTATCCGGAATCTGCGAGGAGGGAAGTGGTTTTCCTGGCATCTTGGTCCAGAGCATGCTCCGTGGAGTCGCTGAAGCGAGTATCTGAGCATCCGCCTTTGCTCTGATTCGGCAGCGGATTGCAGTCGTGCAAACGGGCAGGGGCTTTGGCGGAGTTGTGCTGAGTCACCCTGCATCGCCCCACCGGCGGTGGTAACGAGGCATCCGGCGCTGCACGTTTCACGCCGCCCCCTCGCAAGGGAAGGGGGTAACTGGCCGGCGGCGGCAACAACAACAACACCACACAAAAAAGAAATCGCATCTCTGTTCTTGCAGCAGCCGAGTCATCATGTCTGACCTGACTCCTCAGAGTGACGCCCCGACTCCGACCACAGACAAGATCACCCAAGCCGCCAGGGAGACCATCTACCTGTGCAACTTCCGAGTGTCGGTGGACGGAGAGTGGCTGTGTCTGCGGGAACTCAACGACATCTCCCTGACACCTGACCCAGAGCCCAGCCACGAAGGTACGCTCATCGCGACCAGCACAGGGAGGCTAGATTAGACACAGCGCTAAACGAGCGGGCCCACGGGGATGCCATAATTGCAAATCTTATTTTGACTGACGCCCCGAAATCTGCTCCCTGTCTACATTGATGCTGCTGTCACGTTTTTAAAATGAGATTTCTATTTTAACCTCAGCTGTAAACCGAACCGTTATGCATCACATTGAAAGCCCGTTCAGACATTTTGAATAAATATGTGGGCTGAGATCTGTTGAATCTGGTCATTGTTAGTCTCACCTCGCCCCTCCGAGATTACCAGCCTCCTTGCGAATTGACAGCTGTTGCTATTGGGATTTTAAAAAAATAAAACGTAGTGTGGCCTTTTTATTAAAATGCCCATTGAAAGCAATGATGCAAATAATACATTTTGTATATTTTTAAAAAATCAAGTTGGCGACAGCCGATTGGATTTCCTGCGGCAGGCGATTTGGGAATACACAAGCGACAATGCAAAGGCGCTTTCATCTTTTGTGTTTGGGAGGGGCAGAGGCGAGAGGGACGCAATTGCTCCTAATCTGGCAGTCAGCGTCAATCATCTCTTTAGGTCTAGATATCTCGCCACCATCAGCATTAACGCTTTCACTCCCGAGTCCCTGCACACATCCCACAATCGAAAGCGCGACAACCCTGAGTACACTTCACAAAGGCTTCACTCGCGGTTTAGCATTTTTTAAATTACAAGGAGACGGGGTTGAATTAAGCTTCCTTGATTAAAAGCCCCATCTGTCAGGGTTGTCAATTTGCAAAGCCAAGTTGTGTTTTAAAAAAAAGCCAGTTAATAAAATCTTCCAAGATACCATGTCATGTTAATTAGATGCTGTTTTTTTTTAAAAAAAGAAGAAAAACAGGCTTTAGGACCTGGAGACATCTTGTTCAATTACATCAGATATCAGCTTAGTGTCAGTGCTGTATGATCTCAGAAGCTGTATCCCAGGAAGGATCTGAAGATTGCTAAACTGGTTTATTGTTGTCTTGTGCCCCAGGGTAGAGTGGACATCTGTACAGGTAATTCATCAGATCAGTACACTGAGAGGCAGAGCAGGTAATAGAATGCAGAATAAAGTGTTACAGTTACAGAGAAGTATCAGTGCAGGGAGACAATAGGTGCCAAGCCTTGATGAGGTAGATGGTGAAGTTCAGGGTACATGTTATTGTACAAAATGGGATATGATGAGGGCAGGTGTGTTCAGTAAAATGGATCCAGGAATTTACATTTATGGAGAGGCTGGGTCTAGGGGTAACACCTGGGGTGGGGGTGGGGGGGGGGGCGTTGTTCAGTCACGAGTGATTAAAGAAAATAGATCTATGTCTTGGAAGAATGGAGGATGCTTCTCATTGAAAAGATCTTGGGGGAATATGATGGAATAGATTCTTTCCCCAATGGTAGAATTTTGAAAGAGCAGACGAGGGGTGGTGATACAAAGCTGAGGGATGTAGGAACAGTACAGTAGGAGGTACATCCTTTGCCCTGGAGGGTTGTAGAGTCTGGATCATTGGGGAAAGATAAATTTGTGAAAGCTGAGGGATGAAGGGTGATGAACTGGCGATGAAGCCTGGTGGGGTCAGTCAGCCATTGTTGTATTCAGTGGTGAGATAGGTTTGAGAAGCTATATCTGTTCTTTATGTAGAACAGAGAAGGTTAAGAGGAGCTTTAATGGAGAAACTAACACCAGTAGTGGGGGGGGGGGGGGAATCAGTGACCAGTGGGGGCTTACTGTGAATGATTGTGACTGAGGTCACTGAAGGGGTGACGAGAGCAGGTTCAACAGGAACTTTCTATGGAGAAATTGTTGAGGACAATTTGTAGGGTCATGAAGACAGAACAGGGGTCTTAGACTAATGGGGAGTTCTTTCAAAGAATGAGCACTGGCTTTATGGGCTTGAAAGTCTTTGCCTTGTGCTGGGTCAGCACACTGCTGTCTCTCCGTGTCTGCTTGGGTTGATGGCAGAAAGAGCTCTTATTTGATTTTACTTCCCACCCTTTTGTGCTCTCACCCACTTCATTTCTTTTTCACTTAATAAAACCTTGGTCCCTCCCCTCCTTCAGTGCCTTGGGGTGATTGCAGAATGTGTTCTGGTATAATGTGGATGCATTAACTTTCCACAGAAGGGGAGGCTGAGGAAAAGTTACCCCCTACTCCAGTGCTTCCCTCCCCCCTTTCCTCCCTTTCCCCTTCTGGCCCTTCTACTTTTGCCTCATTCCCACCCCCCCACTCCCTATTACCCATCTTTGTCTTTCTCCCCCATCTGTTTCTGGTTCCATCTGCCATCCACCTCTCCCCTAAGTTCCCATTATCATCTCCTTAATGGCTTCCTGCATAATCCTCATTCCCCCCCCCACCTCTCCCCTAAGTTCCCATTATCATCTCCTTAATGGCTTCCTGCATAATCCTCATTCCCCCCCTCCCCTAAATTCCCATTATCATCTCCTTAATGGCTTCCTGCATAATCCTCATTCCCCCCCCTCCCCTAAATTCCCATTATCATCTCCTTAATGGCTTCCTGCATAATCCTCATTCCCCCCTCTCCCCTAAGTTCCCATTATCATCTCCTTAATGGCTTCCTGCATAATCCTCACCCCACCCCCTTTTTTTTGCCTGCATCTATCTATCATCCACCTGCCTTTCCCCACTAACCTGCCTATTAGCTTTCACCGTTTCACAGTCCACCAATCACCTAGGGCCTCTCTCTCTATTGGCTATCTCCCCTCTCCCATATATTGCTGATGCAGGATTTTGACCTGAAATGTTCACAGTACCTCCCCCTCTACCACAGATGCTGCTCGACTTGTTGAGTTCCTCCAATGGGCTGTTCATTGCTCGATGCCATCCAATCTATGCTTGCCCGTGTCTACTGCAACCCCTCCCTAAACTCCCTCCACCCCTCGTGTTCATGGGGATGCCACAGATTGTTAGTGGAGAGGGTGTTTCCAATGGAGGGAGTGTCTAGAGCCAGAGGGGACCAACTCAGAATACAGGGACAACCTTGAGGTCAGAGATGAGGAGGAATTTCTTTAGACAGAGGGTGGTGAATCTGTGGAATTCATTGGCTCAGACTGCTGTGATGGCTAAGACATTGGGTATATTCAAAGTGGGTTCTTGATTAGTTATTAGTTCTTGATTAGTAAGGGCATCAAAGGGTACAAGGAGAAGGCATGAGATAAAGGGGGAAAATAGGTCAACCATGATCAGTTGGTGGACCAGACTCAATGGGCTGAATGGCTTCACTCTGCTCCTATGCCTTACAGTTTGAATTCTAACAGTTGAACCCAGGGGCCTTCCCCAAGTTTATAAGCAAATATACTTTCAGTAGAGACTTCCCAGTAGAAGGTAAGTTGTTTGTTTGTATCAGCTTTTGGAGGCAGATGTGATAGAGGCTCTTAGATAGGCACATGAATATGTGAATGAAGGGAAATGGACCATGTGCAGGAAGAAGGTATTAGTAAAATGAAGTATCATTTCATTGAATTAGCTTGGCAGAATATCATGGGCTGAAGGACATTTCTTGTGCAGTATAAGGACAGGAAAGATCCTGCAGGCTTTGCCATTTATCCAGACTGGTGTGACTTTTAACTCCAATTAACCTCCCTTCATCACTCTTCATCCTCTTGACCAACCAGGTCTACTCAAATACTTCAGTCATGTTTCACCTTCCCAGCCGAATCCGGCAGAGATTCCCCTAATGAGGAAAATTCCTGATGTCATCCCCCCCAACCTAACCGTGCTTTGAGGTTAAGGTTAAATCCATTATCAAGGACATGCCTATGGGCGACAATACTGAGTCTGATTTGAGTCACTTAATTACTCATGTTTGAATTGCTTTTCATCAGTGAGGTAGTAACTGTTGCTGTCTCAGGCAAAGGTAGTCACAGTAATACGTACAGATTGGGAACAGGGAGGCCACTCAGCCCCTTGAGCCTACTCTCTTTTAATGAGATCATACTTGGTCTAAGTGTAACCTCACTCTACATTCTCATTCTTCCTTTCACTCCATTGCTTCAGGAACCTAGTTAGCTCAAAAATTTTTAAAGTCCTTGCTTCCGATGCTTTTGAGAAAAAGAGTTCCAAAGACACTTGACCCTACTGTGAAAATTTAGTCTCCTCTTTGTCTTAAGTGGCTGATCTATTTTTAAAATCTGGATTCCACACAAGAAGAATTATTCTCCCCACAGCCTCTCCCAGACAGGATCCATTAGATCTTTCCTGAATTATAGAGCACAGAAATAGACCCTTTTGGGCCACCATGTTCAGGCTGACTATAATCCCTCTCCTTTTTGCCTTCATTAGGCTCACGTTCTTCCACGGATTTTTATCCAGTTGCATTTCCAAGCACCCTTTTCTTAAATATTGTAGTTGTATTTGCCTCTACCACCTCCTCTGCTTCAGCGTGGGAAAACTTAACCCTCAGATCTCCTCCACTTGCACCTTAAACCTATGTCCTCTAGATCTAGACTCTTCACCCTGAGAAGAAAAGAACTCTTTCAATCCATTACTTTTCCAAACTCCTACAGGTACGAGCTTAACCTGTGCTGTTGCAAGTTGCCTGAAATAGCTGTGGGATGGTGGATGTTGTGCATTTCCACATTGGGGGTTTGCTGCCTGACTCTTGGTGAGAGGATGCAGTAGACGGGGCCAGCCTCTGATTCTGGGTGGATAGAACGTCAAGTTGGGCCCCTGACATCCAGCAACACCTGGTGGCTGTTCAGCACCTTCCCCTGTTGCACCTCCCTACGAAGAGCTTCACAGGAGACCTGCTGTAGAGGGGCCGGGAAATGTAGACAAAGAGCATCCTGATGGGGGAGGGCGGGAGAAGTGGAAGGAACACTTCTGGGAGGAGTTCTGGAGTTTTGGATGGGGGCCTCTGAAGGCATAGCTGCCAGTGAGAGCACGAAGTGAATGCCAGAAGGCCCTCCTCTTTTGGATGCACGCTAGTATGTCAGGACTGGCACTGAGAAGTCAGCATGGTGGAGGTGGACAGCTGAGAAGAAGGAAAATTAAGAAAGAGGCAAAACGGAGGACAAAAGTCAGTCTTTGTTTCTTCTCCTACGATCCTTAATATTTGTCTCCCACCACGTGAGTCCAGAGTCAAACATGAGGTAGCTTGATGAGCCTACATCTAGGCTGGAGGGAGCTGTGAGTGGGTGATACCAGCCATTTGAATTTCCCACCACCTCAAGGATGAACAGTGGGGATTTGCTATGTCTTGTGTTGGCATGGGCCTGGAACTTGCTGGGCACCGTACCTCTGCGGTACCTGGCCGAGGAAGGTGACAGCTTCAAATTGTGGATACTGTGACACTGATGCGAGGGTCATCCTCATTGTCCTGAGAGCCCCTCCCACTCTGGGAACTATGAACGTGACGGTGCATGGAACGGTTTTATCTTTGTCGATTCTCTTGGTGTCAACCCTTTTGCTGACAGGGCGCGTTGCCGGGATGCTGTAAGTCGAATCCATGGTTACCGAGGCAAGACCACTATTCTTAAACCTAATGCTGCAACTTTACCGAAAACTGGTTATGGAAGCAGGCTGTTGGGCCAGTCGGTCTCTGCTAGCCAAAATCCCAGGAAGTATTGCAGGTCTTGTAGTTTCTGCAGCATTAATAATACATAGAACAGCATAGTAGAGGTCCTTCGGTCCACGATGTTGTGCTAGTGTTTTGATGTACTCTTAAGATCAATCTAACCCTTTCCTGCTACACAGCCTGCAGTGTATCTATCATCCACGTGCCTATCTGAGAGACTCTTAAATGCTCCTCCTGTATTTGCCTCAAGTACCACCCCTGACGGGGCAATGCACGCACCCACCACTCTGTGTTTTAAAAAAAACTTACCTCTGTTTTAGCCTTTGTTTTCCTCAACGGCTGTTTTTTATGGTTGTTTTATTTGCATGACATTATCCCTTTTTTTCTTTTTATTTTTTGCTGCTCTTTGAAAGGCTCTTGGGAGGATTTAACAGTGTGGGTGGATCAGATGGAAAAGCTTGATGGGGCCGAAGGTGCGTAACAGCGTTGCTTCTCAGATCCTATCCTGTACCTCGTTTGGGGCCCCTGTCGTTGTCACATTCGCTAACCTCCTGTTGTATTGTTGCACAGACCTTTCAACAGTGCTTTTTCACAAATGTTGCACACTACATCACAGTCAATTTTAAAAAAAACCTTGTGAGGTAGCGTCTACTATCAGGAACCTGACACCTATTATTACTGTGATGATAACCAGGCACCTGATTCCAGGATGGGGACTTGGGGGTGGCTGTTTGCCTCAGGACTGGACATAATTCCCTGCACTCTGGGGGAAAAAGCAGCTGACAGATCTCTCATGTCAGCTTTGGAGATCTTGTTGCTTTGTTTAAAGCCGCGGTCTCAGAGATCCCTTTCTTGTGGCACCACGTACCATGTTCACAGAAGATACAGCTCAGTCAACTCACATGTGCTTGTAACATATAATGTTTATCCTATGTTCTCCGGAGACCCCTGGCACTTCTTTCCAGTGACAGCCCAACCCCCAGAGAGGCTGGTGTCTGGGTTTTGGGGAGTTTGGTATGGTTTAGAGATTCCAGGCAAGAGCTGTGTGCAAACAAGTATAGACCTGTATAGTACAGCACAAACAGAATGCTGGAGGAACTCAGCAGGTCAGGCAGCATCTGTAGAGAAAAGCGGGCAGTCAGTGCTTTGAATGGAGATCTGAATCAGTGGTGGAGCTTATCCTGTTACAAAAGGAAACAGTTTTAGCAGATCCTTGGGCTTGCGTTAGGTGTTGTTGCCCTTCACTTTGATTTGTGCAATGTTCTCTTTCTTCAGGTGAAATATTTGGGCTGCATTGGAAAAATAACTCACAACATTAAAATTGGGATATTTTAGACATGCAGGTTTTTCGGAAGGAATGTTTTATTTCAATGAACTCTGATTCTAAAGCATGTGACCTGAGCACCAAAACGCAGCTCTCTGAGAGTGCTACACCCCCTTGGCATTACTCTGGCAGTATTGCCTTGTACTTGGGGTGAAGCTCTGGAGTTGGACTTGACCCTGGAACCTTGGGACCCAAAATTGAGAGTAGACCATTTCTCTTTTGTGTAGGGCCAAGATCCAGGCAAACTACCAGTTTCTGCTCTCTTCCTCACTACCATCATTTGAGCTTCCCAGGTCTCAGTTCAAGGAATTCGTGATCTCTCCTCAACAACCTCCTCTTTCACCACATCTTTGGTCATCTTCCAACAGACTTGTTATCAAGATCTGTTGACACCCTGCTGGGGCACCCTGGTACGTGTTGCCCTTAATGTCATTGTACAAGGGGGAGGTTATTACAGTTTTGACAGTGCCTTGAGAAAATAGCTTTTGGTGAGCTGCAATCCCAAGAGATGACCACTGGTAAAATCAGTCAAGCCACTCTGTTGATCGAAGCAGATCTGTGCTTTGGTAGCACCAGACTTTCTTGGTCTTCTGACCCTTATCACTCACTGATGAAAACACTGGCTATTGTTGCTTTCTCAGGGCAGGAATTCCAGCTTTAATTTGGGAAGAGTCAGAGAACTACAGCACAGAAAAACAGGCCATTCTGCTCAAATCATTCATGCCAACCAAGGTGCCCATCTAATCTAGTCCCATTTGCCCCCATTTATCCCATATCCCTCTCTCCACGTACCTGTCCAAATGTCATAGAGTGTGGGAACAGGCCCTTCGTCCCAACTGGTCTATACTCACTAAGGTGCCTGCGTGAGCTGGGCTATTTGCTGCATTTGTCCCATTTCCCTTTGAACCTTTCGTATCCATTATTAAGGAAGTCCATTCAGGGCATGCCCTTTTCTCACTGTTACATAGAAAACCTACAGCACAATACAGGTCCTTCAGCCCACAAAGCTGTGCCAAACATGTCCCTACCTAGGCTTTACCCATAGCCCTCTATTTTCCTAAGCTCCATATAGCCATCCAGGAGACTCTTAAAAGACCCTATCATTTCTGCCTCCATCGCCACCACCGGCAGCCCATTCCACGCGCTCACCACTCTATGCGTTTTTAAAAGAAAACAAACCTCTGACATCTCCTCTGTACCTACTTCCACGCACCTTAAAACTGTGCTCTCTCGTGCTAGCCGTTTCAGCCCTGGGTAAAAGCCTCTGACTATCCACACGATCAATGCCTCTCATTATCTTGAACACCTCTAACAGGTCACCTCTCATCCTCCATCGCTCCAAGGAGAAAAGGCCAAGTTCACTCAACCTATTCTCATAAAGCATGCTCCCCACTCCAGGCAACATCCTTGTAAATCTCCTCTGCACACTTTCTATGGCTTCCACATCCTTCCTGTAGTGAGGCAACCAGAACTGAGCACGGTACTGCAAGTGGGGTCTGACCAGGGTCCTATATAGCTGCAACATTATTTCTCTGCTCCTAAACTCAATCTCACGATTGATGAAGGCCAATGCACCGTATGCCTTCTTAACCACACAGTCAACCTGTACAGCAGCTTTGAGTGTCCTATGGACTCAGACCCCAAGATCCCTCTGATTCTCCACACTGCCAAGAGTCTTACCATTAATGCTATATTCAGCCATCATATTTGACCTAACAAAATGAACCACCTCACACTTATCTGGGTTGAACTCCATCTGTCACTTCTCAGCACAGTTTTGCATCCTATCAATGTCACGTTGTAACCTCTGACAGCCCTCCACACTATCCACAGCACAGCAGGTAGGAAGTACAGAAGACTGAAGGTACACACTCAGTGATTCAGGAACAGCTTCTTCCCCTCTGCCATTCAATTCCTAAATGGACATTGAACCCTTGAACACTACCTCACTTTATTAATATATATATATATATATATATAATTTTTTTGCTTAATTTTAATCTCTTGAATATACATATACTGTAATTGATTTATATGTTTTTGTTTTTTTCTTCTAGATTATGTATTGCATTGAACTGCTTCTGCTAAGTTAACAAATTTCATGTCACATGCCGGTGATAATAAACCGGATTCTGATTCTGAAGTTGCTCAAATGGCTTTTAAACATAATTGTACCTGCCTCTGCCAGTTTTCTCCTCTGTCATTTCTGATCTCGCCAGCAGAGCAAGCGTCCCAGCAATAAGACACTACTAGAACAAGACGATATAATTTCTAATGACAATGTTAGCCCTGCTACTGCCTGGTACAAAGGGGGCATCTTTTAATGTTGTTATTGTACCTGCCTTCACCACTTCCTCTGACAGCTCTTTCCAGGGAGGGGGAAGGGGAGCATTATCCCTCAGGTTTCTATTAAAACTCTCCCCCTCACTTTAAATCTCTGCCCTCTAGTTTTTGATTTCCTTTTCCTGGGGAAAAAGACCCAGCCTCTCCATCATCTCTGTGCAACTCAGTAAATCCTGGCAGCATCCTTGTAAACCTTCCTGACATCATCCTGGAACCATTTGGTTGTCATTTAACGTTCCGGTGCAATTCCTGTACCTTTGGGTAAAATAGTCTCTCTCTATCTGACTGCCTGAATTCCATTCCCTGTTGCTTCTCTTCATCCTAACCTGTTAGCATTAACCTTCCTCTCAGTCACTCAGTGTACCTGTAACCTTGGCTGCTGTTCATCCGTTCTTCCCCTGGTCTATCCGCCCGCTATGTGGAGGAGTGACTCCATGTGTGTCATCTCTGCCCCTATTGCAACTTTTGAGGAGATGAGACCCTTATCAGAGCATCCCTTTGTGTGGCTACCATCTGCCTCAGCTTGAGTTCCATGGTCAGAAGCTGGAACTGAATGAGACAAGGCAATGCACAAGCACAAATATGCCAGAGGGGCCTGGGTGCTTGGAAATATTTACAGATGCCAGCTGCGTAATCCTGGTCAGCGTGGGTTTAACTCCTACATGATGTGTGCAAGGCTCGAGATTTCTTTTCATTCTCTGCACCTAAAACTAAAACAGCTTGCTAGATTAAATAATTGGTCAATTAAGAGTTAACTGTTGGGGTGTGGGATGGTGTTTAGCCAAGGACTTTGCAAGCCAGATGGATGTCACAACAATACTGTAACCTCATGATCCACTGCTAGTGCTTTGAAGGAGTAAATGTAAATTCCTTCACTGTCACTGGGATTTGAACTTTGGCTTGTGAGTCAGTGGTCTGCGCTTCCCAGTCACGTAGTGAAGTAACTTTATTGACATCCTCTGAAATATGTGCCAAATATCTTTTTAAGATCTACATACCTGAAGCTTCTCTGTGAAAATCTACCCGCTTTTATGCTTGGGATGCTTTTATTCTTTTAAGTACTGCAAAGCTTTGGTTTTATTTTTTTAAAAAAAGGTTCTGCTGTTAAGTTTCACACCTCAGACATTTTGAGGTTGAGCTGTTTCTGTGCAAAAGTAATTGTAAACCACAGCTAAATATGGATGGTTGTCTGTTACACAGATAAGTATGTTTCACCCTTCACTTTCACTTCTGCAATTCATAGGAGTTCTTTAGCACTGATGTAGGCCCTTTGGCCCATTGACTCCATGCTAGTTATCACCATCCATTACTGTAATGTTGTTACCCACTCCCTATGTTCCCATCAGCATCCTTCACATTGTATGACCCACTTGCACACTGACCTACACCTCTGTAGGATGTGGGAGGAAAGAAGGGTACCCACAGGAAATCCAGGTGCTGTAGTCATAGGGAGGACTCCACAAAGACAGCACCAGAGGCCATGGTTAAACCAGGACTCTAGCACTGTGTGGCAGTGGCTCTATCAGTTGTTCCACTATGCTGCCCAGTTCTTGAGCAATTAAATCAAAGTCAGTTTAATCAAGTATGTAATTAATGGCTAATAAACCCTCCAGCAAATTTGGGAGGAAATTCCTCTTTGAGATGTTGTGGAAATTGAGGGATCCCCGGCCGTGATGTAAACCTCTCCTCCAGTCCATCCTCTTGTAGCCTCGGTGTAGTGAGCTCAAGAATCCACAACCTAACCATCTCCTTATTTTAAAACCCTTTCCAAAATTTACTGAGCTGACTTTTAGTGACGTCCCTTCTTCGTTTGATTGGTCAAAGTGAGTTTGATACTGCTCTGATAAGACCAGAAGACAGAAGCAGAATTCGGCCCATAGAGTCTACACTGCCATTCCATTTAATTAATTAATTTATTGATTGAGCTCCAGCCCTTTGAGCCTCACCGCCCAGCAATCCCCCATTTAATCCTAGCCTAACCATGGGACAATTTACAATGACCAGTTAACCTACCAACTGCTACATCTTTAGACTATGGGAGGAAACCAGAGCACCTGGAGGAAACCCAGGCCATTACGAGGGAGGATGTACAAACTCATTACAGGCAGCAGTGGGAATTGAACACGTATCGCCTCTTCCATTGTGCTAACCACTACATCAGTTTTTATTATCCCTCTCAATCCCATTCTCCTGCCTTCCCCCTCTAACTTTTGATGTTGTTACTCCATTATAAATGTATCCAGTGACTTGGTTTCCATGGCTGTCTGCAGCAATAAATTCCACGGATTCACCATCCTCTGGCTAAAGAAATTCCTCCTCATCTTTGTTCTAAATGGACATTTCTCTATTCTGTAGCTGTGCCCTTTGGTCCTAGATTCCCCTTCTATATGAAATGTCCTCTCCATGTGCAATCTGTCAAGGCTTTTCAATATTTTATGCGTTTCACTGATATCCCCCCCCCCCCACCCCATTCCTCTAAACTCCAGGGAGCACGTCTCGAGCCATTAAATGCTTCACATACATTAACCCTTTCGTTCTCATCGTTCTCAGAATCATTCTCGTGAACCTCCTCAGGACCCTCTCCAATGCCAAAACATCTTTCTGCCGAGGGATCGTACACTTCTGTTTAAGGATTCTCTTCAGAGCTCGATGGCGGTAGTAGCAATCTCCCGGAAACACATCCAGCAGCAACTACTTTCCAGAATACTGGAAACTTGTAAGAAATTTAGACGAGTTTTGAGATTGGATGCATGGAATTGAACTGGGTAATTAGAATAAGTAACTCCCAGTCTTGGCAGCTAGGCTTTGGTTAAGAGGAGGATTCTGGTAGAAGATGGAGGGGATTGTGTTTCTCTGTCAGTGACCAGGGCAGCACAGCTGTGTTCAATGGTGTGAAGACTTTCATAAAGTCCTAATTGTTTTCAGATGAAAATCGAAGTTGCTGGAAATCTAAAATGTGAACAGGAAATGCTGGTAACACTTAGTGGGTGACCTGAGATGTTAACGACTCCCCTCTACAGATGCTGCCTGAGCTGCTGAGAGTTTCCAGCAATCTGCTTTCCTTTATGCACTTTACATGATGTAAAGATTGAGAGCGGGCATTTTGTATACAGTGAGCTCCCACAAACAGCCATATGATAGCGAGCACCCAATCTGTGGTGAGGTTGACTGTATTGAGAGAGTTTAATTGGATTTGTGCTTCGGGCCATGGAGCAATCTGAACACAGTCCCTTTGCCCAACCAGTTCATGCCAACCACAGTGTTCACTCAGCTGGTCCCAATTTCCTAAAATGATATGTGTTTTCCCCATATCCATCCAAGGCGCACCCTCCATCTACCTAAAGGGCTTCCTAGATTATACATTCGTACCTCCTCAATCAGTTTCTCGGGTTCACTATATTCGCCATTCTCTGCATGGTAAATGTTGCGCTTCAGATTCCATTTAAATCTATTCCCCCTTGCACTATGTCTTATTTCTCGTAACTTTGGGCACCCTTTCTGGGGTAAGGACTGTTATCTATGCCTATCAATTTTAACCATTTTTATAAGGACGTCCCTGCACCATGCACTATGTCTCCCCTCACCATTATCCTGGACCACACACACAAACAACACTTCACTTGTCTGTCGGGGTCATCTACTGTAGCCGGTCGGTGCTCCTGGTGCGGCCTTCTCTACCCAATACAGATTGGAAGGCTGCTTTGGAGACGTTTGCCAGTCTGCCTTAAAAAGCAGGATTTCTGGTGGCTACCCATTTTGATTCAGCTTTGCTTTCCAGTTCTGATATGTCTGACAATGGGGCCAAACTGAAGTTTGAGTAGCAGTGCCTTGTATTCATCTGGGTAGCATTCGGTCTGATGGCATGAACATCAATTTCTCAAACATCCGGCATTTACTGCTTTCTCTATCTATTTCCTATTCTGGTTACCTCGTTATCCCTTCTCAGCTCCTCTTTCTCTTTCTTTCATGGTCCACTTTCCTCTCCTATTGGATTCCTTCTTCAGCCCTGTATCTCTTCCATCTATCTCCTCCCAGTTTCTTACCTCATCGCCCCTCCGCCAGCCACACTCCTTCCCCATGTACCTGGTCTCAACTATCAGCTGCCAGCTTGTGCTCCTTCCCCTCCCCACCCCCCACGTTATTCTGGCCTCTGCCTCCTGCTAATCCAGTCCGGATGAAGGGTTTTGGCCTGAAAAGTTGACTGTTTATTCCCTTCTATAGATGCTCCCTGACCTTTTGAGTTCCTCCAGCATTTTGTGTGTTGTTCATGATTTCCATCATCTGTGGAATCTCTTGTGTGTATTACATGGTCAGCCTACATTTTCCTGCACTCCAAGGAGCGATGTGCTAGCCTGGCCTATTTCTCTCAATAACTCGGACTCTCTAGTTCTGGCAACATCCTGGTAAATCTTTTCTGCACATTTTCCAATGTATCCATGTCTTGTGTGCAGCAAAACTGTATACAGTACTCCCAGTGTGCTCTGACCAAAAGCTTGTACAACTGCATCAGGATGTCCCAACTCTATATAGATCACTGGTGTCAGACACAACTAATCTTTTCTCGTTCCTACAGCACAAATGTTAATCTTTAAGTCAAAGCCGTGCAAACCTGAATGGGCAGGTTCGCTGCTAGCCTCCAAAAGAGGATTGCGTGAAAGCTTGACAGATTTGAGGGGCCTGGGGTAATAGTTGGGAGTGTGGGAGGATTGGAGAAGCACAACGAATTGTTAAGGTTCTCAGAAGTAGGAATGAGTGTAGGTGTGTCAGAATGAGGGGCTGTTGGAGGTTTTCTCTTCTACTCTTCTCCCCTTTGAGGGATTTGGTCAGTTGAGTTGAGTAAATTGTAATTAACGTACTGTGATACTGTGAAAAACTCAAACGAGAAAATCTGCAGATGCTGGAAATCCGAGCAACACACACAAAATGCTGGAGGATCTCAGCAGGCCAGGCAGTATCTATGGGGGACAAAGTACAGTCAACATTTCGTATAATGGAGGAAAAAAAAGGATGAGTAGCTTTAAAAGGTGGGGGGGCGGAGAGAGAGAAACACAAGGTGATAGGTGAAACTTGAAGGGGAGGGGTGAAGTAAAGAGCTGGGAAGTTGATTGGTGAATGAGATACAGGGCTGGAGAAGGGGGAATCTGATAGAAGAGGACAGAAGCCCATGGAAGAAAGGAAAAGGGGGAGGAGCACCAGAGGGAGGCAATGGGCAGGCAAGGAGATGAGGTGAGAGAGAGATGGGGTGTAGTGAAAGGGGAGAGCATTACTGGAAGTTCGAGAAATCGCAGTTCATGCCATCAGGTTGGAGGCTACCCAGACGGAAAATAAGGTGTTGTTCCTCCATTCTGAGTGTGACCTCATTGTGACAGTAGAGGAGGCCATGGATTGATGTATCAGAATGGGAAGTGGAATTGAAATGGGTAACCACTGGGAGATCCCCGTCCGCTGTAGATGCTGCCTGGCCTGCTGAGTTCCTCCAGCATTTTGAGCGTCTTGCTTTCATTGTGAAAGACTGTTTTGCATGCCATCTGTGCAGATCATTTTACAGCATCAGTTCATTGAGATAGTACAAAGTGAAAAGCAGAAACTGAATTTTTAAAATTTTTTTATTCATTTATGGAATGTGAGTGTCGCCAGCATTCATTGCCCGTCCCTAGTTGTCCTTGAGAAGGTGGTGATGAGCTGCCTCCTTGAACCACTGCAGCCCCTGAGGTGTAAGTACATCCACAGTGCTGTTAGGAAGGGAATTTCATGATTTTGACCCCCCAACAACAATGAAGGAACGGCGATATGTTTCCAGATCAGGGTGGTGAGTGACTTGGAGGGAGATTTCTAAGTGGTGTGTTCCCAGGTATCTGCTGTACTCGTCCTTCCAGATGGTCGTGATCGTGGGTCTGGAAGGTGCTGCCTTAGGAACTTTGGTGTGTTGTTGCAGTGCATCTTGTAGATAGTACACACTGCTGTAACTGTTTGTTGAATGCACAATAAAGTGTTACAGCTCCTGAAACAGTGCCCACAGAGAATAGTGTGCAAGGGTCACGGTGAGATAGAGAGATCGAGGTCTGTTCGAAGCTCTTATAACAATGGGATAGAAGCTGTCCTTGAGCCTGGTCATGTGCGTTTTCAAGTTTTTGTATCTCCTCCCTATTGGGAGGGTTTAAAAGAGAGAAAGCCTAGGGTTGGTGGGGTCTTTGATTATGTTAGCTGCCTTTCCAAAGTAATGGCAAGTGTAGGTGACGTCATTGGAGGAGAAGCTGGTTTTCATGATGGACTGAGCTGTGTACACAGCTCTGCAATTTTTTTGAGGTGTTGGGCAGAGCAGAAACATTCTTTGTACATTCTGTGGGCCCCAGACTTAAATCAAAGAGTGGGATTCAGGACACTCTAGGGGGCTTGGGGTATCTCTACTGGAGATGCAGAAGAACTCTGGAGATATTGGGGATGAAGTTCCTTTCCTTGGCAAAAGATGAACAGTCAACTTGGGTGGATTGAGCCAGTTTGTAACAGGTGGACAGGAAGAAGTTGTTCAACTCCGAGTTGGATCATTTGGTCTGTGACTGAACTCCATCCTAACTGTTAGTAACCTTGAAGAAGAAAAACCTGTCACACCTTATTTTAACCCAGCCTCCAGCTGCTTGGGGATGAGCTCACCCCTCCGTCGGGTCACTCCCACACATCCAGGTCAAGGTGACCTTTTCTGGCTGCATTGGTTTGAAAGTTATCCAGAAGTTAACCTAAGATCCGTAGGCTTTTGCCCAGAGGAGGTTTGCGAGAGTCAGGGGCACAGACAAAGGTACCATATCAGGAAACAGCTGGAAGGACTGAATGGCCTCTATGGGTGAAGTAACTGAGGATTTGAAAAGAGGGTATCTGATCTGTAACCCTTCAGGTAAATAGAATGGGCGTGAGAGATTTGCTGGTGTTCGTGGAGGGTTGGGCTTGAGTCTGGACTCTTGCAGTGAAAACCAAAGTTGTTGTGGCCATTGGCCAAGAACTGATCATTTGCGATTGATGTAGACATCATGATGGTTACCACAGGAAGCACCAAATCCTGCTGGGAAGTTGAAGTTTGAAATGGAGTCGGTGGGCTGAAAAGCCCTCTCCTCTTCCTTCTAAACTTCAACCTACCGGTTTTGAAGGGTTGTCGACCTAGGACACTGACCCCTTTGTACAGATGCTACTTGACTTGTTGAGTGCCCCAGCATTCTGTTTTTATTCCAGGTTTCCAGCTGTCCTGTCAGGAGCAGTATGGGTCACCAAAGAGGAGAGGATGAAGGTTTAGTAATGGATTATGATGCTCCTCGTGACATTACCATTGCCCACCAGACTTTTCCAACCATTCAGGAGTTGACATGATTCTGTGATTTGAGTTTCATTCAGAACTCCACCTCTGCAGGTGCAAGATTGAACTCATCTGGGCCTCATTTTACTGTAGTTCCAGTAATAAAAACCAAGCTAGCTACTGAGGCGTTAGCCAGTTGGAATATCTGGCTTTGACATGTTGGCTTACGTTTCAGTAGATGTGACTTTCAACCCATCAAACATGTTCTGTCATTTGGTGAGATCATGGCCAATCTGCCTCCTGGCTCCATGCGCCCACCTTGGTCCGTTTCCCTCTGCAGTCTCATCTCGAGGGGCTCCGCACAAGCTCTGGTGATGCCGGAGAAATGGCAGCAGATTGGCACCTGTGACAGTGGCCCGATTGGTTTTATTGGTGCCACCAGCTGAGCTAAATACATTGGCCCATCTCCTCCTAACATCACCAGTGGAGCTGCCCGAGAGCTCAGGGAAATGTGTCTCATGGAAGCACCAGCCCTCGGATGGGGGAGCAGGGTTCGATGGGGGAGAGGCCTCCGCCAGAGAGGTTGGGCCTTTCTCAGTCCTGTTGCTGGAGTATTTGCTGAAGTTATTAACAGCGAAGTTCAGGAAGAGGCTGGAACCCCCCACGACTGATGTGTGAGTCTGTTCTGTTCCCTGATGCGTGAGGTCTAGAACAAGAGGCCTAGATTTGGGTGGGATGTTGTCGAGACTGTACCTGGGGCCATGGGTCTAATTTACATTTTGGGTTTACTTTGTTCCAGAATTGGGTGGTTTTCAGTGAGTGAGAACTGCACCGGTTTCTTAGAAACATTTAGAAGTTTCTGATAATAAATATTGCTAACTCCAGGAGTTCTGAGTTAGTTAGTTGTACCTGCTGAATACCTTCCAGTGCTTCAATCCTGATTCTGTTTTGATTTGTCTGTGTGATTACCGTGTCAGAAACTGGCGAGATTATTTGCATTTTATCTGTGTGATCTGCTGGAGGCAGACAGTTGGAGGAAGTACTGGGATTGTGAAGGGGAGGAACACTGGGATTTTTTTTTACTCTGACCCCCTCAGACAGTGCCAGGGGTTTCCCAAGACCAGTTGTGATCCAACAGCCCCTGAGAGAGGAGAACTGAGACCTTACACACACCAGTCACTGCCACATCCCAGACAGCCCCAACCCTGGACAAAGTAGAGCTGTTCCTGTTCTTGAGGTTTAAGCTTCTGTGTGACGTTTGTTTGCTTATGTTGAGGGATCAGGTTTATGGACCTTGGGAACCAAAACACACTTGAAACTCTGGTCAGGCTACTCTGGAGTATCCCAATGAGAGATTAATTTTAGGGCAGGTTATGCACAAAACTCAGGGAGAAACCGTGGCATTTAGAAAGAG
This sequence comes from Hypanus sabinus, assembly GCF_030144855.1. Classification (NCBI taxonomy): domain Eukaryota; kingdom Metazoa; phylum Chordata; class Chondrichthyes; order Myliobatiformes; family Dasyatidae; genus Hypanus; species Hypanus sabinus. The sequence goes on along the minus strand of NC_082708.1, from coordinate 160,364,764 downwards.
GCAGGACCATTTACTCATTGTTTTCTTTTCAATAGTGAAGTTATGGACATGGTTAAGAATCATTTGTATGTGAGCAGGCTGTTTGCAATTGGCTGTGGAAACTAAGAGTACATATGAATAGGAGTGCTCAGTAACCAATGGGAGGTGTAACTTCTGATCATGTGATAGGCCATGGGTTATGTGATGTCACCACCAGGAGTACACCCAGCCAAGACAGGTCACTGCATTAATGTACTGACGCTGTTCAGTAACAGAGAGTGTTACTGAGCTCTCCGATATTCTGATCGAGTTCTCTTGGTATCTGCTGCCCTGTGCTCACGATGTAAACTTTTCATAACTTATCCAATTTTTTCAGACCCCAAGGACCCCATTGCAATCGAACGGCTCAACTTGATGAACATGGCAAAGCTGAGCATAAAGGGTCTGATTGAATCGGCCTTGAACTTGGGCAGGTCCCTGGACTCGGACTATGCCCCTCTCCAGCAGTTCTTTGTGGTGATGGAGCATTGCCTCAAGCATGGCCTTAAAGGTGAGGTCCTCTGTATCGGCTGCTTGTCGAGGGCGATGTTTGTATATTCGTCATGGAAAGGGGATAGACAGATCAGTTAATCTCACTTTGCCTGGGTGGAGGTATGAGTAGGAGGGAGCGAGCGATGGAATGGAAGCATAGGTTGAGATGGTTGGTGCTTGAGGTTACTGCAGAGTTCAAGTTTAAAAGTTTATACACCCTGTGTATATATACAGGGTGTAAATGCCATGAAAATTAGTTTTTTTCAGCAACAAGAGTCAGAATTACACTGCATAGAATCAGGCTGTGTGGCCCAGCTGGCCCATACTGTCCAAGAAGCCCCAACTAATCTGGCTCCATTTGCCCATAACCTTTCATAAGAAATAGGAGCAGGAGTCGGCCATCTGGCCTGTTGAGCCTGCCCTGCCATTCAATAAGATCATGACTCACCTTCACCTGCCTGTCTTTTCCCCATGACCCTTAATTTCCCTGGTATGTAAAAACCTAACTAATTATGTCTTAAATATATTTAAAGAGTTACTCAGTCCAGTAAACCTGAGTAACCGAGATACTGGAAGTGGGGAATGTCAGCTGCTCCCCCGAGGTGAATGAGAGAAGATGGTGATTCTGGCGATGTGTGAAGTCTGCAGTGTTAGAAAGGTCAAAGGAAGCCTTTTCCAGGGGTGGGAGGATTACCAGAGGACACAGCCAAGGGATTGGCAGAAGAGCCAAAGGGGAGAGGTGGGAATGTTTCCACAAGGAACTACTGGGGACTTGGAATGTACTGTCAGTGGGAGCAGATTCGTCGGGAACTTTGGAGAAAAGAGTTGGATAAGGTGGGATATCTGTGAATCAGAGGAGTGGGATATGCTGGTTCTTCCTTTCAGGGGGAGGTCATAAGCATGATGGGCTGATGGCCTACAGTTCATTGTGGTGGAGAAGACCATTAGAACATAGAAGAGATCTACAGCACATTACAGGCCCTTCAGCCCACATACTGACCATGTAACCTGGTCTAGAAACTGCCTAGAATTTCCCTACCACATAGCCCTCTGTTTTTTTAAGCTCCATGTACCTATCTAAGAATCTTTTAAGACCTTGTTGTATCTGTCTCGACCACCATCGCAGGCAGTGCATTTCCACACACCCACAAATTGCTGTGTGGAAAAACTTACCCCTGACATCTCCTCTGTACCTACTTCCAAGCACCTTAAAACTATGCCCCCTCATGTTAGCTATTTCAGCCCTGGGAAGAAACCTCTGACTATCCACAAGATCAATGCCTCTCATCATCTTATACACCTCTATCAGGTCATCCTCCGTCGCTCCAAGGAGAAAAGGCCAAGTTCACTTGACCTATTATCATAAAACATGCTCTCCAATCCAGGCAACATCCTTGTAAACCATCCACTGTGTTCTGTTTGGGGTGGGATTGTCATGTTAGCTCCTGATGAGAGCTAAATCTCTGCCTCTGTGATTGCCTCCTCACCCATTTTACTGCTCACAGGGATGAGATTGGATGCGTGTCCACAACAACCAGGGGTTAACTTCCTCCATGATCTGCCTCGCTCTGTCCTGTGAAGCTGCAGATGCTGGGAATCTGAAATAAAACAGAAAGCCAGCAACATTCTGTAAGTCAGGCAGCATCTATGGAGAGGGGAATAGAGTCCATGTTTCAGAGATTAAAGGTCTTCCGTTAAGAACCCTCTGGAGTGCCATGGAGCCATACACCAGAGAAACAGCCATCAAGTTGCCCGTTGCAGCTTGATTTCATATTAAACAGGATGCTTTAAATCAAAGTGATGCACAGTATCTTCCAGTGGCAGAGTGGATTTGTTAACGCTTAGGGGGTACAGAATCAGCAATGGATTCAGAGACAGGTCAGCAGGTGAAGAAATTAAACTTATTAAGTAAACCCAAGTGATAAAGCTGGTGTTGGTTATAGTGACGACTATACTTTGTATTCTCAGTTCACTGAGGAATTCAGGGAGGAAATCTGCTCTTTCCTGGCCCGTGTCTGACTCCAGACTCACTGCCTTATCCACCCTCTGATATAGACAGGCAGGATGGAGGGTGAGAGATGAACACAGAAGTAGGCCTCTTGGCCCTGCAATTCTACCCCACCATTCAGTGTAATCACAGCAGTTCTACACAGGCTGCAAATCCTTCTCTGTACCCGTTCCCCTCAATTTCCTCCTCTTCCCTTTATTTGTCACCACCTTAAATATGTCCCAACAATCCATTCAGCCTCCACCATCCTCCGGGGCAGAGATTCACTTCCCTCTGCACCTCGGTTTAAAATGACTGGAGCCTTCTCCTGTAATGTGCCGTTGTTCCCGACTCTCCCTTACCGCTGATATACCCGTCTCATGAATTAATATATTTTTTAAGAAGATTCAATCCAGTGGTATAGCAAAGGACCAGCTATTTATCTCACTATTTCTGCACTGAACACTAGGCATTTAAATCAATTCTCTTCACTCTGCATGTGATCCATACCCACTACCTACATATTCATGTGTAAAAACTTCTTAAAAATCACTATTGTGTGTGCTACCTCTACCACTGACAGTGTATTCCAGGTATCTACCACTTCCTGTCCAAAGAAAATGCTGCCCCATTTTAAACCCATTTTAAAACTTTTCCCCTCTCACCTAAAATAAAGGTTCCCTAGTATTTGACACTTTACCCTACCTATATCCTTCATAATGTAATAAACTTCAATAGGGTTTCCTCTCCGCCTCCAACATTCCAGTGAAAACAAAAGAAGTCTGTCCAATTTCCCCTAGCTCGAACCTGCTAATCCAGGCAGCTTCCTGGTCAACAAGCTTAACCAGCTGGTGTTTCCTCTAATGACTTTCCTTTTTATAAACTAGTTAAGAAAACGTTCCTTGGGCAAAACAAGTCGTTCTGGGGGGCACTGGAGCTGGTAGAGAAGCTGTGTCCAGAAGCCGGAGAGATCACCGTCAGCGTTAAGGACCTCCCGGGACTCAAGTGAGTAACTAACGGCTCCAAGTGGCTGTTGGATGTACTGGTACAGAGAGCCATACGTTTTGTGACCCTCACTGCAACTTGTGCATTTATCTAGCGCGGCTGATGCTCTAGTCTCCCAAAATGCCTGGCGTGTGTTTTTTTTGTGTGGTGACTGACTCTCTTTCGTTGTAGGACAGCGGTTGGGAGAGGGAGGGCTTGGCTCCGCCTGGCTTTGATGCAGAAGAAGCTCTCCGATTACATGAAGGCACTGATTAATCGGAAGGATCTGCTGAGGTAAGTGACTAATTGCGCTGCGAGTCTCAGAGATGCACGCACTGGGTAAGGGGCTTCCTGCTGACCTTTCAGAATCTCGGCCTTTGCCAGTCTAGCAAGCTGGTCCGCTTCGGATTTACTAAACGAGAACAAACTTTGCGATCATCCTATTCATAAAAGCATGGGAACGGGATGGGGCCATTTGCCCTTTGAGTGTGTTGTGCTGTTAGTACAACCATGGCTCATCTCCTCTCCCCCTACTCAATGGTTCCTCATGGAGAAATCTCCGCCTCCTTAAACATGTTCATCAGATTCAGTTATTCACTCACTTCAGCACTGATGCACAGTACCAGCAGTGTGTACCATCCACAGGATGCACTGCAGCAGCTCACTGAGACTCTTTAGACAGCACCTGCCAAAACCAAGGACAAAGGCAGCAGAAGCACAGGGAGACCACCAGCTGGACACTGCCCTTCAAGCCCCACACCACCCCGTTCCTTCACTGGTGCTGGGTTCACCCTCCCTAACACCTCAAGGAGTGCAGTGGTCCAACACGACAGCTCACCACCAGCTTCTCAGGGGCAACCAGGATCGGGTAATAAACAGCTGTCTCTGCCTGTGAAGCCCACATCCCTTTGAATTATAAAAGAACATTGACCTGCTTCCTTCTGGGGGGAGAATTCCACAGGTTCACCACTCCTGGGTGAAGAACTTTCTCCTCGTCTCAGTTCTAAACTTTTTGGCCCATATCCTGAGCTTGTGACCCTGTGCTCTAGACCTCTCAGCCAGGCTGAACGCCACTGCTGCAGGCAGGCATTGAGCCTGTAAAAATTTGATATGTCTCAGTGAGATTTGTCTCATTCCTCAGCACTCTGGTGAACGCAGGTCTAGCTGACTCAATTTCTCCTCTTACGGACGTCTTCCTAGTGCATAAATTTTAGATTCAGGTTTATTTATCACACGTGTGTGGAAGGATTTGGTGAAGTGCGTGGTTCAATGTTAACACCTAACTGAGGATGTGCTGGGGCAGCCTGCACATGTTGCTGCACAGCCTTGCACCAACGTAACATGGCTGCAATACTCGGCAGCACAACACGCAACACAGCAAAACTGAACGCCAACAACGAAACAACATCAGCAAAGTAAGCCCCTTTCCTCCCTCCCACCCACCACACACAGACAGTCCTCCAACTCCAGGCCTCCTATGTCCTGACTTCAGCCACTGGGCTTTGACTTCCGGATTTCCAATTGACCTCTGGGCTTTCAACTTTGGTATTGGACTCTAGATTAGCTGCTGACAGGACCCCAGGCTTCAGGATTGAACTCTGAGCTTGCCAACTGACCGCCTCGCATGCCTCCTACCCGCGTGGGCATTGGATCCCGGGACAGCTTGACATCTACGGATGTCTTTCATCCCCCGTCCGTGTTGCTGGTCTTCGAGTGTGGAGCTGAGACCTGACCTTTTACTCCTCCACGTCCCACATCCCTGTCCCTGAACCTTAACCTGACCCCTTAACTCCCTTGTCTGACTCCAAAACTATTGAACAAAAAAAAGAGTTTGAGCCTTGGTCTCGGCTGAGAACACAGTTCAGCGCCATCCTGAGCGGAGGTTGTCCTGGTGAACCTTTGTGGCACTCATTTTTCTGACTGGCAGATCACTTTCTTAGGTAAGGAGTCTCGTGTGTTCTCACCAAGGCCCTCGAAGTGCAGCAAGTCATCCTTGTTCCTTGTGTGAGGGGTCTTAACCTAGCGGGCATGGGTTTCAGGTGAAAGGGAACCTAGGGTCAGGATTTTTCACAGAGGTGGTGGGCACAAGGAATGAGCTGCCAGAGGTGGAGGTGAGTACACTTACAACACTTAAAGCTAGAGGGATGTAGGCCAGACTCAGGCAAATGGATCTAACAGGAATATAGGCCAGACCCAGGCAAATGGATCCAGCTCAGGTGGGGAACTTGGTCACCATGGGTGAGTTGGCTGAAGGACCTGTTTCTGGGCTGTAATACTCTGACATGAAGACCATGGTGCTATTTGCTGCCTGAACTGCTTGCTGTTCCTGCATGTTCCTTTTCAGTGAGCAAGTGGGGAAGAGATCACTGGTTACTAAAGCCTGTGGGACTGCTGTTCAGATGGACGATTAGGCCATATCTGGTTGAATGTGAATGGCGGAACAGACTCAATGAGCTGAACAGCCTGCTCCTCCTCCTGCTCCTTGTGACCACTCATTTGACAGGTGGATGGGGAAGAGGGTCTTCACCTGCTCTTGAGGTATTTCGAGGATGTGGCCAATGGGTCTTTATTGGAACAAGCCCATCCCCCCCCACTCCCTGGGACTGGTGGGAGCTGGATTTCTGAAGAGTTCCGCTGCCACTGCTGCTGTGGGAGTGCACAGGGAGGTTCGGGCCAGAGTGAAGCAGCTTACCCCAGGGGTTTGCATGCGGCTCCTATGTGCTGTCTGTGCATGGAGGGAGTAGAAGAAGTGTCACCCTCATTGTTATTTCTGACACGTTTCATTGTGGCCTGATATCCTTAATTGCCCTTAAATTAGTGCAAGCTTGCAGTTGTAAAGCGTGTCACAGACTGTCAGCGATACAGCATGAAAACAGGCCCTTCGACCCACCGGGTGCTGCTAACCGTCTCCCACCCATTTACTGTAACTCTACATCTATCCTCGCTTTTATTCTGCACGCCCACGCGGAGTTTCCAACATGAAGCTTCGGTAAGTGTCCAAGGAGCATAGAAGTTCTGGAAATGGTCAGCAGGTCAGGAATCCCCATGGCGATATGTTAGATAGGTGCTTGGATGTCAAGGATATGGAGGTCTGTAGTCTGGGTGCAGGCCGATGGGACTAGGCCGATATTTCAGCACGGAGCAGATGGGCCGAAGGGCCTGTTTCTGTGTGGTAGGGTTCTGTAGTATTTATGACTATGGTAACCCTTTCATCAGAACTTAAGGGCCATAGTCTGAGTTACTGTGAAGTGTACGAGGAGCAATACAGAGACTGTTCCCTGGAGCAAGAGGGTACTTCAACTTCGAACATTTGTCCCCCAAAGCTTATGGGGATTCAAAGGAATGAGCAACAATATGACAACTGGTGAGAGGCTCAAGTTACCTCTAAAGCAGGGCCACGTTCCTGGATGCAGGTCAAGTGGGATGAAAGTGTATAACCCCTTTATTCGAGGTGGAGAAGCTTCTGAGCCCTGAGTGGGTTTTCAGTTGCTGAGTCTGAGATCGTTAGCCTATTGGTCAGTGAGCGAAGGGCAAGGATGTGGGGATTGATATGAATTAAGGGTAGGTTGGAGAGGGTGAACCTAACCTGTCAACTCTTTGACCTTTCAGTGAGTTCTATGAGCCAAATGCTCTGATGATGGAAGAGGAAGGGGCGGTGATCGCTGGGCTCCTGGTTGGACTCAATGTGATTGACGTCAACCTGTGTATGAAGGGAGAGGACTTGGATACCCAGGTAGGAGAGAGGGACACCCGCTTACCTCTGTCCCAATGGCTGCGATTGCTTCTTATCTGTACTCCAAAGTCCTGTCTTAATCCCTCAACAACACAGACCTTTTGTAAACAATATAAAAGCAATTCGATGAGTTTGGGAACTGTGTACCTTGTCCCAGAGACTATCTGTTCTGCAGTACACAAGGGCACGCACATTCAAGTGGTTAGCACAGACACTTGATAGCGGCAGGAATCAAACTTCAGTTAGTGTTCACTGGTGCTGTTAACCCTGTGACTGCGTGGTTTCCTTCACGTGCTCCAGCTTCCTCCCATGTTCTAAAGACGTACAGATAGGTTGTGGGCATGCTGTGCTGGTGCCAGAAGCATGGTATTACCTGTCAGCTGCCCCCAACTGGTCTGTAGACTGTGATGCAGAATGATGCATTTCAGTCTATGTTTTGATGTACATGTGACAAAGTTAATCTTTAAAAAAAAATCTTTATATTTCACTGGTGATCCCGCTGACTTAATTCGTGTTCTGTTTGCATTTCAGGTTGGTGTGATCGACTTCTCTCTCTACTTGAAAGATGGTGGACACAGCAGTAAAAGCTCGGAAGGGTGAGTACCTTTCTGTGCCGTTAGTGTCAGAACCCTCGCTCTGATCCTGGGTCCAGGAGACTGTCAGACTCCCCATCACAGCAGTAAAAGCTCGGAAGGGTGAGTACCTTTCCGTGCTGTTAGTGTCAAAACCCTCGCTCTGATCCTGGGTCCGGGAGACTGTCAGACTCCCCATCACAGCAGTAAAAGCTTGGAAGGGTGAGTACCTTTCCGTGCTGTTAGTGTTAGAACCCTCGCTCTGATCCTGGGTCCGGGAGACTATCCAGCTTCCCACCGTAACCGCTGGGCTGTGCCTGTACCGTTGCAATGCAGGCAGATGCACAGGGCGATCCCAGAACAACAGTGACTGTGTGGCGGTGCTCACTGAAAGAGACAAAGTGGCCAAAAGCGATGAAAATTCTGGTCATGCTGAACACTAGTGCTTGCATTAGTTCCTTTTCAATACTCTTTGGATTGTTTCATGAATTCTTAGAGCTAGAAGTTGTTGATATCTATAAACCCTTTGTACCTGGTGTGGAAAGGACTTGCCCTGTGAGAGCACCTCTCATCCCGGTGGGATGTGAAATTGCTTTACCAGAATGAGCCACTTCTGATGGGTAGTGTGGACGATCATTACAAGCTCCCAAAGATCTGTGACATCAGCTTATTGTAGGACTCCAGGCAGACTTTCTACCCCACCCTATCCCACTCCACCAGTAGGTGTACAGTGAAGCCACTGTGTGGCAGTGGTGGAGGGAATTAATGCTTATGGTGGCAGATAGGATGCCGATTGGTCGTCTATGTGAATCAGGCCTGCACTTATCCACGCCAGTGGAGCGTATACCATCACAGTCCCAACTTGTGCCTCATAGGTGATGGAAAGATCCTGAGCATTGGTGAGTCACTCACTGCAGGTTGCCCAGTTGCCGATGAACTTGCCACGTATTTCTGTCTTAAACTGATTAGCTTTCTACCTGTTAAAACAGCAAGTGCTCTTGTTTCTGCAACAGGGACGGGCAGATTACTGCCATTTTGGACCAAAAGAATTACGTGGAAGAGTTGAACAGGCACCTGAGGTAGGAAGCCGAGGAATGAGAGGACAAAGCTGAAGCTTGTTGAGTTCCTTTTCTCTGCACGGACTTGAGTGGTTTAAAAATAATAATCCTTCAGTGTGTCTGTGAAGATGGCAGGTGGTGATACACCCCGTCTTCCGAGTTTAACCGAGCTGCCGGAGAGGGTGTGGGAGGACTGGGGTGTGTGCAGACTCTGGGGACAAGAGGTGACATGGTTTAGGAAAGAGATTTGGGGAGCAGCCTCAGAATTCTTTGTTTGTGGAGGAGTTTTATTAGAATTTGACGTCTGTAGAGGAGAAAATGCATGTCAGATAGAGTTAAATTCCACAGCAAATACAGGAGAAGGATCTTTGTTAAGGAAGTTGTGGACAGGGGAAGGTTTGTGACCCCCTTCCAGTGGGAGAGTCGTGGAGAACTGCAGAGGCAGGCAGATGGGGGAAAGAGGAGACTGTGGGAGGGGTCTGGGGTGGTGCCATTATGGAGAAGGGTGAAATAGCCTTTATACATATTGAATGATGTTTACATGGAGAGTGTTTATCGCAGGAGGGACAGGAAAGATTAGAAGAGGTCCATGGATGAGGGTTTTCAGTGAAAGTGTTGTATCTTGTGTTTTCATTGGACATAAGCAGGCTGTTTGGCCCATCAAGTCTGTGCTTGTTCTCAGACCCTGACTGACTTCCCTGTCACTTGTTTTCTCTCTCTCTTACACATCTGTCAAGACCACCACTGGAGCAGTTTACGGCAGCTAGTTAACTCACTAGCCCGTACCTCTTTGGGATGTGGGCAGAAACCGGAGCACCCGTTGTGTCATAGGACAGAACATGTAAACTCCACACGGACACCAGTGGAGGTTGGAACTGAACAGGTTCACGGAAGCTGTGAGCACCTCCAACTGCACCAGTCCTGTCATTGTTCTCCACAAAGCAAAATAGGTTCGGGCTTCACAGCCATAGGACCAGACCTCTCTCTCGGCCCAGCTGGCCTATGCTGACCAACATGTCCCATTTGTAAGTGTTTAGTCCATGAGCTCTTAAACCTTTCCAATCCATGTACCTGTCCTGCTGTTCTTTTAGAACTTGTTATTGTACCTGCCTCAACCACTTTCTCCTGCAGCTGACTTCACATAGGTACCACCGTTAATGTAAAAATAATGTGCCACCCAGGTTCCTATTAAATCTTTACTCTCTCCCTTTACACCTGTGCCCTCTTGATAATCCCAGCCATGGGAAATAGATTGTGTGCATTCACCCTGTCTGTGCCCCTGATAATTTTGTACATCTCTGTACGATCATCTCTCAGTCGCCTACACACTATCCTGTCCAACAGCTACGTAAAGAGATGAAGGCAGCTTTGTGTTGAGTAGACGGTAGACAAAGACTAATAGTTGGAGCACTGGGGAACATGGTTTCCCCGTTCTGGGTAACGCTACATGGAGGTGTGAAGGAAAAATGTTGTTAACACTGAGGCATGGTGGAACTGATGGCACTGCATACAGCGGCCGTGTTGCGAGCTCCGTTCCAACTTTACAGTATATTTTTGATTTTGATTCTTAAGCCTGGAGTTGGTTCACTCAGGACTTAGATAAGGAATTAGGTTGGCAAAGGAGGAGTAACTTGCTTGGTTCTGGGGCTAGAGCAAGAGAATTACTGTCCTAGGGGCTATCACACACCCCATGGGCTGAATGGCCTGTACTGTAATCATTCTATAATTTTATTCCTCTTGTTTTTGTAGTTCCACTGTAAATAATCTCCAAGCAAAAGTGGATGCACTGGAAAAATCAAACACAAAGCTTACTGAAGAGGTTAGTGCCCTCAGTCCTTGATCCTCCACCAATGATGAATCACAGACTGTCCCTGAGGTGACTCTCGAGGAACTGACGGTTCTGGCGGGTGGGTGGATGGGTGGATCGTGATCGCAATGGTGATTTTGAGAGCAGCTGGCATTTGTCAGACAGCAAGTAACACCATCCTCGAGATCCAACTTGTCCAGGGACACCGAGCTCCCTGTCTCTAGGGAACCCCTGCGCCTGACAAGTGTCATTGACCTGGCTTAGTAGCAAGTCACACGGGACAGTCCTGTCAGGCAGCAAACCAGGAAGAAGGTGACATTGTCTTTAATATTTCAACCTTTTTATCGAATTTATAAGCCGTTCAGCCCCCTTGAAGCCTGCCCAACCATTCATGCTAATTGGTTTATTCTTGTCACATGACCGGAGTTAGAGTGAAAAGCTTTGTTGATTTTCCATCCACACAGATCATTCTGTAAACTTGCCTCGAGGTAATTCCAGTTTCTATGTTGACGTGGTACAAAGGGAAAGTGATGACAAAATTCAGAGAAAGTGTAGGGCAGCTAGTTAAATAAGGTGCAAAATCTTCAAACACATTTTTGTGGCCCATTCTCCATGTTCCTTGATCTTGTAATTTCCAAAAATCTACCAATCTCAGTTTTGAACACATTCAGCTCCCCAGCGTCAAGAATTCCAAAGATTCACCACCTTGGTGCAGACTCGAGGGGCCAAATGGTCTACTTCTGCACCTATTGTCTATTGTCTAAATGTCTCCTTACTTCTGCCCTTATTTTTCTTCCCTGCTTGCTCTATAAGTGAGCTATGGTCTTGTGCTCCTGCGCTATATGAATTGTCGTCCTCCTGTTGAGCTCTTTAATTGTATGTCTCAGTGAGGTCACTCTTCTAAAATTTTGAGAAAAGAAACCTAATTGACTCCATCTCTCCTCGTATAACAGACCCACCATCACAGGGGCTGGTCTGGCAAATATTCGCTGCGCTTCTTTGATCCCAAGTATATTCTTTGGTTTGGCGGGATCAAAACTGTGCACAGTCCTGCTGGTGTGGTTTCACCAGGGCTATGTATAGTTGTTATAAGACTGACCTATTCTTGCTCTCATATCATCTTATAACAAAGGTCCCCTAATTACTCACTACATCTTCTATACATTTGCTTTCAGTGGTCCACGTTATATTCGAGGTAACATTCCAAATTCATCTCCAAGTGAAGAATATGTTGCATTTTGATTTTTCACATTTGAAATGTATCACCACATATTCTCAACACTGCTTTTTGCCCAGTAGCTGGCGTCATCAACTCCCTCACCACCATTTGCATTCCCACTTAGAAATAAAGTTTGAATAGTGTGCAAATAAATCAGAAACTAAAATAGAAAAGTTTCAAAGTAAAATGTTTTGCAATAAAACTCTGAGGAAATCCCAATCTGTGTAAAAATTCCACTTTCTTCACTAATTCCCCACAAGTCTTTAACTCCTCTGGAAAGCCTAATTGGTTTCTTCAACCCCATGCGCTTCTCAAACTCCTTGCTGGGCAAGAAAAGCCCAGGTGGTTGGCCTTTGGCCATGAATTTGTTATTGATCTTTGGGGTTAAGAGAGAGCAACATTTCAGTGGCTTTCAAGGCCCCACTGTCCCTTTACAGTGTTGAGAGATAACGTGTTGCCTGCTGGCTGGTGTCTTGATTTGGTGCAAGGTCAAGACTAGGGTAGGTTTAGATTTGGGGGTAGGAGCCTCTCTCCACTGATGTGGGCAGTCTCCAGAAGTGTGTCCCCAACTGACCATCATGAGTGATGAGGCCAAGTTCTGAGCTTCACTTTGGAGGGGAGAGGGTGTGTGTGGATGTGACTAGCCCATCATCATGATCCTGCCCAATTCAGTGGCCAAGTTTCCTCTTGCAGCTTCTCCCAGATCCCTTTGTTAGAGCTGTGGAAATGTAAGAACATAAGAAATAGGAGCAGGGAGAGGCTATCTGGCCTGTCGAGCCTACTCCACCGTTCAATAAGATCATGGCTGATCTAACCATGGACTCATCTCCACCTTCCTGCCTTGTCCCCATAACCCTTAGTTCCCCTACTATGTAAAAATCTATCCAACTTTGTCTTAAATATATTTACTGAGGTAGCCTCCACTGCTTCATTGGGCAGAGAATTCCACAGATTCACCACCCTTTGCAGTTCCTCCTCATCTCCGTCCTAAATCTACTCCCCTAGTTCTAGTCTCGTGTGCCAGTGGAAACAACTCTATCCATCATTAAAAAAAACTGTTGTTTAATTGTTTTCTGTTTCTACCCTCCCAGCTGGCAGTGGCCAACAACCGTATCATCACCCTCCAGGAAGAGACGGAACGGATAAAGCAGGAGAGTGCACTCCAGCTGGAATCTACCTGGAAGAAGATGGAGGTGGGTCGAGTATGGAACTGCTGAGCTTCAGAGACTAAAAGGCATGAGTGGTAGATGCAGAACAAAAACCAGTCCTATCCAGTGACTGAAACATTGGCTGTCCATCTCCCCTCATAGATGCTGCTTGACCCGCTGTGTAATCCCACTCTCTCCCAATTTATTCTCCCTCATGTTCCCTTTAATTCCCTGCAGACTCTAGGGGTTCCCCACACACTGGGGTCACTTCACGTCGGCCTGTTAACCCGCAAATTCTGCATGTCTTTGGGATGTTGGAGGGTAGCGGATGCTGCAAGCTTAACTCAGACAGTGGTGCAGTTCGGGATCAAGCCTGGGCCTCTGGAGATGTGAGGCAGTGGCCCTATCAGCTGTAACGTTGTGATGTCCCTCTTCGCAGGTGTCGAAGGCAGATGGAAACGCCGAGGGACTGGGACAGAGACAGGGCCGGCAGGTTATGGAGGACGTGGATACTGAGACCAGGAAGCAGCTCAAAGAGGAGACACAGCTCAGGCTGGTAGGTCCTGGTGGAAATCCGCTCTCCCAACTCTTTTCCTGAAGCACAGCAGCTTTGTTCACCACGTTCTGGAGTGTGATTGGTTTCAGAAGCTGACATGCCATTGGTATAGGAGTGCTGGCTTCATCTGCAGAAACCTATCCTTAAAAATTACAGTAAAACTCCCATTAATCCGGCACCCTCAACGAGCAGATTTTGCGGACCATCCAATATTAGCTTGTTAATGGTCTAACACTTTTAAATGGCATTTTTAGAGGTGGTGCTCGGTGAGTTTAAAGGGAGTGTGGGAAATGGGGGAAGACCAGGAGTGCAGGAACTGGAGCCCTGTCAGAGGGAAGTGGGAAGCGAGTCCGGTGTTGAATCACTGGGATTTCCACATGGTTAAACGGCAGATTATTAGATAGTGATCTAATAAAGTTGAATTACAGAGTCATACAACATGGAATCAGGCCCTTTGGTCCATCTGCTCCGTGCTGACCAAGATGCTCAACCACATCAGTCCCATTTGCCAGAATTTGGCCCATAATCCATCTAAATCTTTTCAATCCTTGTTCCTTTGAATTGTTGTTATGGTGCCTGCACAAACCGTTTTGTCTGGCAGTTCGTTCCACTTGATGTTTTTTAAAAGAAACAATGTTGACCCTCAAGTTCCTATTAATTTTCTCCCCTCTCACCTTGTATACATGTGCCCCCTTGTTCTCGATTCCCCAATGCAGGGAGAAGGATCGTACATTCATCCTTTCTATGCCTAATCGTCGCCCAGTGCATCATAGTTCAATGTATTAATACATGCTCCAAGTTCACCTCCCTTACCCTTCATACTCCTTACATTAAGATAAATTACATTCCTTCCATCCTGTTGTGTCTATTGTTTTGCCCCTGCCTGTTCTTTCTTGCAGACTTAGCTAGTCATGACATTTACCTTCCCCTAATCCCCCCAGTTTCTAACCTGGTTTCTCTTGTACCCATTCAACTCGGTATCAATTTCCTGCCTCACTGCGGCTCCTGCCAACCTGGTGGGATCCTTAGTAGCAGTGAGCAGACTAGTGACAAATACCCCTGAATTCTGCGGCTTTACTATTGCGCAGTCCCTCACCTGCAGTAACTGGGGTTGCCAATCAAAAGGTTCAATAGAAACACCTGTCAAAGCAGGTCAGAGACTAGCTAGTTTACAGCAAGTGACTCAGCAGCTGACACCCCACGGTCTGTCCACCACTGGAGTGCTGTCCCCTTGCCTGGGTGAGGGCAGCTTCATCAGAACCCAAGGAGCTCCAGGCCAGGGGGCAAAGACTGCTGCAAGCACCCCCTACACCTCCCTCAGCATTCATCCAGGTGAACGACTTCTGTTTTCTGTAACGATTTGCGTTTTGTCATGCAGGTTAGAATGTGAAAAGTATTTTGCCATGGTCTCGTACGTAGTCTGAGACCCACAACCTGGTTAATATTCAGGAGTTATTTCAGGAATATAATTATCATAGTGTTCCCTGATTATTACAAGGTCGCAGGTTTTTGACTTGGACGTTGCAGAGACGCTGTCTCCACTGCAGAGATTGGTTGGCAGTCGGTAAGCAGTCGGTAAGAATTGTGCATTCACATTGAGTTGTCATCTGGAGTGTGTTGGCCAAAAAGAAGATAGAAGCAGACTGAGAAGGAAATTTGATAACTAAATAGATAGGCTCAGGGGATGCAGGGAAAGTGGGAATGATTGGGACCTCTCAGAGAGCTAGCATGGCTCGATAGGCTGAATGGAATGGAAGCGCTGGAGACCACAATTCCAGTGCAGTTCTGGTAGCTGTGCTCTTTTCTCGGACTCTGGTTTGGAGAGTGTGCGTGTCACGGTGAATGGTCTCATTGTGGCTGTCGTGTGGTCCAGGACGTTGAGAAGGAGTTGGAGGTGCAGATTGGGATGAAGCAGGAGATGGAACTGGCCATGAAGATGCTGGAGAAGGACATCTGTGACAAGCAGGACGTGCTGGTGACGTTCCGACAGCAGCTGGATGAGGTGCAGGCTCTTAACCAGGAGCTCTGCCAGAAGGTTCAGGTGAGGAGGGGAATGAGGCAGGAGGGTGGGTGCCAAGCGATGAGGAATCAGTCCATCCATCCACACTGAATCCCAGTGTCTAGAGCAGGGGCTATGGACCCCTACCGTTAACAGGGGAGTCCCTGGTCTAGAGGAACGACACCTTGTAATCTACCTGGGTAGTCTACAGCCTAATGGCGTGAATGTGATTGCTCCTATTTTAAATAACTCTGGTATGTTCTGACTCCCCCTTCCTCTTGCCCCTGTTATCCCTTTCCCATTTCAGATAGTATAAAATCACCTGCCCCTACCAGCAGCAGCTCCTTCCACATATAACCACTGTGGGAAAGATTACCTTTCGAGTCCCCTTTCAGGCTCGCCCCCCTCACCATCAGTTGTGCTGCCTGGCTTCAGACTTCCCTCCCCTGCGGAAAAGCTCATTCCTCGCCATTTTGCAAACCACGGTTTATTCATACAGGGCTCTGACAACGTGATCCGACAGAAGAATGAAATCATTGCCCGCCTGGAGGAGAAAGCTAATCAGATGAACTCCACTATCAAACAGTTGGAACTGAGGTAAACGGGCAGCCGTGCCTTTGGTGGAGGGGGGAGGTAGATGGGGCTTCAGCACTGGCTAATTGAGTGAGTAGTCCCTATGTTCCATGTGTAGCCGGAGTGACAGCAATTTCTTTTTTTGTAATTTATTTTTATTGAATTTCATCATCAAACAAACATTTCCATATGATGTATTTCAGACATTGTACATATCTATCATATAATCATATATATCACAAATCTCCACAAAGTTTTTATCTGAGGTACACACTTATAGAAAAGAGTGGAAAGAAAAAAACAAGCAAAAGGAAAGAACTATGCACAAATAGGGAGTGATCTTTTTTTACAACAGATTCATTGATTTGTGAGAATAAAATCAGGCCTATAGTTAAACCATTTTTCCCAGTATGAATCAAATTGTCCCAAATTGGATAAAAGTTCACTTACATTTGATTGGATTTAATAGCCCATTGACATTAAAAGAAATGAATTTTACCTTGTCCTTAGCCATCTGTATTTATCTGTCAATGTATCATTGAAATTAGAATAAAACTTAATCAATCTACTCCCTGAACAAATAAGAACCAAGAAACGCAAATAATAACAAAAATGGCAACGAACGTGTGATTCCAAGGCTGAGGTCTCTAGTAGATGACCCTGCGTTGAACTAGAGGAAATGTCTAGCTGTGGAGGATAACCCCTCCTACTTGTGAGTTGAAGGCCCCTATTGCAGTATCTTTAAAAGTCAGTGACCAAATTCATTACACAGAAAAGATTTCCCTGTGTACTCCTTTTTTTAATTTTTTTAATATATATATATATATATATTTTTATATATATATATAGAGACACACACACACACACACACACACACACAACATATATATACTTATTTTGGTGGGGAAAAAGGAGTAAGTGATCAAATAAAGAATAACAACTAAGTAATATAAAATCCACATTATAATAAGTATTTCTCAAGATAGGTATATCACCGTCTACTTTTGCTTCGGTTTAGCTTCTCAACAGTTTTAAAGTTAGCCAAACCTTATGCTCTTCTGAAGGGGGTGAGGACTGTCTTTGGGAAACTCCCGGTCTCTTCCTGATATATTTGAGTGACAGCAATTTCATCCACACTTGGTCTGTTCCCTTGCCTCTTGTCTTAGTAAACCTCCCCCCTCCCCTCGCCCCTCATTACTCTCTATAAACAGTGAAGAGCATTTGGAGGCACGGGTGTTTTCAGCTGCAGCACAGGTTCGATATGAACCAGACTTTCCAAAGAAACCTTTCTGTGTCCCAG
The DNA here is from genome assembly GCF_030144855.1 of Hypanus sabinus. Classification (NCBI taxonomy): domain Eukaryota; kingdom Metazoa; phylum Chordata; class Chondrichthyes; order Myliobatiformes; family Dasyatidae; genus Hypanus; species Hypanus sabinus. Next base: position 160,347,318 of record NC_082708.1, on the reverse strand, counting down.
AGTGCTGTATCATAAATCCCTTCTTCCCCCACGGAGCATCGCCCACGTGAGATGGTGCCGAAGAGAATTTACTTAAAAGGATGAAGCAAGGATGTCAGCGAGCGAGGGCAGAGTGTCATAGAGTTATAGAGCAATACAGCACCGACGCAGGCCTTGCAGCCCAGCAAGTCCATGCCGACCCAGCTACTCCCAATTTCCTGCTTTCTGCCCTTATCCCTGCAAGCCCCACTGCTCCCTGTGCCTATCCAGCAGCTTCCTAAGTAACACTAATATACTTGTCTCAACCATTTTCTCTGGTAACTCGTTTAATGTGCTCACCACGCTCTGCACGGAACGGTTGTCCCTCAGACACCTTTTAACTATTTTGCCTCTATGCCCCTAGTTTCGTACTTCCCAAACCTTGGGAAGAGACTGCTACCATTCACCTTATCTGTGCCACTAATGATTTTATAAACTTCCGTAAGGTTTATGGATTAGCCTTATTCTGCGCTCCAAGGAATAACGACCTAGTCTGGCCAACCTCTCCCTATATCCCAGTCTCTCCAATCCTGGCAAAACCCCTATAAAATGTTACTATGATAAAGTTAGCTGCATTTGATAAATGATAAGTTGTCCCTTACTTCTTATATTTTATACCTACAACAGCACAGAAGCTGGGCACTTGGTTCATCAGTCTCCTGCCAGCCGTTTCAAAGTTCTGAGTAAATTTATTATCAAAGTACATATATGTCACCACATACAACCCTGAGATTCCTTTTCTTGCGGGCATACGGAATAAATCCAATAATCATAACAGAATCAATGAAAAACCACACCAGCTGGGTGTACAACCAGTGTGAAAATGACAACAAACTATGCAAGTACAAGAAGAAAGAAATAATAATAAAATAAGGAATAAATATTGAAAATGTGAGATGAGGAGTCTGCGAAAGTGAGTCCATAGGTTGTGGGGACATTACAATGATAGTGCAAGTGAAGTTGAGTGAAGTTATCCCCTCTGGTTCAAGAACCTGATGGTTGAAGAGTAATAACTTCCTGAACCTGGTGGTGTGGGTCCTGAGGCTCCTGTACCACTTCCCTGATGGTAGCAGCGAGAAGAGAGCATGTCCTGCGTGGTGGGGCCCATGATGATAGATGCTGCTTTGCTGCGACCGTGCTCTGTGTAGGTCTTCTCAGTTGTGGGGAGGGCTTTACCTGTGGTGGAATGGGTCATATCCACTCCGTTTTGCAGGATTTTCTATTCAAGGGCATTGGTGTTTCAATACCAGGCTGTGCTGCAGCCAGTCAATATACTCTCCACCGCACAACTGTAGAAGTTTGTCAAAGTTTTAGATGTCATGCCAGATCTTTGCAAACTCCTAAGGAAGTAGAGGTGCTGCCGTGCTTTCTTTGTAATTGCACTTGCATGCTGGGCCCAGGACAGGTCCCCTGAAATGATAACACTGAGCAATTTAAAGTTGCTGACCCTCTCAGTCCCCACTCCCCCTCCCGCTGTTTCCCTGTGGTCCCGTGACTTATCTCACCGTCCCAGCAGTTTGTTTGACTCAGCCGATGTCAGGAGATGATCAGCATCCCTGTGGGAGGAAACAGGAGCACCCAGGGAAACCCATGTAGTCACAAGGATGACGTGCAAACTCCACACAGAAAACACCAGGGGTTGGGGATTGAACCCAGGTCTCTGCCACGGTGAAGGGGTGGATTCACTAGCTGTGCCATCGCCCTGGCCTCACCCTGCTGTCTCCAGTAATCAGTCCGCTGCTCGAGTGCAGTCGGGTTGTTAATTTTAATCCTGCTGGGAGCTTTGCTGGCATTGGTATCCAGATGATCACTTGCACTTTGTTTAAAAAGCAAACAAGCTTAAGTGTTTGTTCAAGACGCACATCATCAGGACAGCGCTGCAGCATTTCTTGACAAACAGGCTGGCCTTGTTGGAACCCTGTGCTGAATTTCTCTGCGATGATGTGTGTAATCACTGGTGCTGTAACATGGCAACGTACAGTTGATGAGTGAGGGGGAGGCTTCCCAGTTGTCTTCATTCTGACCGAGTCACGGCCTCAGTGCAGGCAGTGCTCTGTCTGTTTCATTCCTGGGATGCAGAGGAGGTTGAGTATTTCCCATCTCTAATGGTTCTTTCCTATTCCTGATGCCTTGGTTCTGGGAGAAAGGGACAGGTGACTCGGAAGCTTCTGAAGATGGTGGGGACAGAAGCACATTGGTTTTAATTGACAGACTTGCAGAGCTCTCGTAGGCAAGTGCTTCTGTGTGGGATTGTGTGTACACGTGCAGTATATGTACAGGTGTTCATGGATTTCTATGCTTTAAAAATAATGGAAAGAATATTTTGGCTTGCCAATTGTAATGAACTAATAGAACTGCTGTTCACTTTTTCCCCCCTTTTCCATCCCTTTTTCCTTTTCTTTCATCATTGTCTCCCCTTTTTGAACTTGTCAACGTCTTCACCCTGCCTGCTTTCTTCTTCTGACTGACCCTGACACGGACTTCTAATAAAAAGTGAAAATGATTTGGTAAAACAAGCTAAGTGTCTAAACATTGCAGCGGGGAAACTTGTCCAGAGACAATAGACATCGAGTGAAGAAAACCTCAAGTTTGGCCTTGGTTTTTACCATCGGAAAACCTTTAAAAGTTGTGGTTACAGTTTGCAGTGAAGCATGTAGCTTTTTTCCCAATTAAAAGTCAGCTACAGAAGTTGATTTTTTTATTATAATATTTGAATAATTCATGTTTCACTTGTGGCGCTTTCAGCCACTATTTCCACGGGCTGGTTTGTCTCTACTGGAATGAGCAGTGTGCATTCCTCAAGAATTCCTTGTGACCTTTAAATAGGAAGCTTCCTTTTAATGTCCTTGTCACTTTGGTTGGTTTAAAGTGAGCCAGTTTGAAGATTGATTCTGATTGGGTCACCTTAGGCAATTTAATACATTTAAAAATATTACAGACACAAAGATTCTAGAATTAACCCAAGATATTTGAGAAGGATGTACATAGTGGAATCTTCTTACCTTCATATACCTTGCTTTTGTTCTTGAAAGAGATTCACCTACTTAGAGTTTAAAACAATCTCTTCTGCTTTGAGTTTGTGTTGGAAACTTGACGGCTAATGGCCATAAGTACAATGGGTGCAAAGCTGGGTAAGAGGTTGGGCAGGTTGGAATTGATTGCAGGGGGTTGCCAGAGTCTGGACAAGTTGTATGGCAAATCGCAGAGATGACTAATATTCCTGTTGGTGTATGTGTGCTCTGCACTGTAAGCAGGGCTGCAATATTAACTGCTACTGGTGTGGATAGGATAGCGTTCAGAAAGTGTAAAAACATGAAGAGGGAGTTGAGTGTTGTAGGAGTGAGAAAATTCAGCTAAATCAGTTTTAAGAATGTTGTAGGCAAGGTAAGGGGAATGAAGATCAGGATACCGCTGGACCTTGGTGGTTTACTCTAAGTACAGGGCTGTGGAGGAGTTTAATACCTGGAGCTAGGGGTGATTTGCATTGAATGGTTTCCCAGTCCAGCATCCCTTGTTTGTCTGGAATGGTGTGATGATAAGCAGATCTTACATGTTGAATTACTGCAAATGAAAAGCTGTTTGAACTTGGCTCTCTGGGGAAGTGGCCTACTGCCCCAGAGCTTCTCCTGGTTAATTCAGTGGGAAAAGGTGCCCAAACAGCAGTGTGAAATCTGGCCCCCAGCTCCCAGGTGCTCCACCATCGTCAGCTGCTCAACGAGAGCTCATGGTTGCCTGATGCAAAAATGTAACCCCGATTTTTAGCAAGGATCCAGAAGTAAGTAGCATTAGTGGAATGAATTGTGAAGGGCATAGGGGATTGAAAGATATTGGCTTTTGAGGAAAACCAATTGTCTGCTAACTAGGAATACATTGTGCAGCCAATGTATGCTTTTGCACTATGCTGTTCGCAGTTATATTTTATTTAGATTGAATGTTTTAATGGGAAGATCTTAGAGTTAATTCCAGTGCAATGATATGTTTTTGGTGGGGTTGGGGAGAAGATGTTGAAGATAAATTTTGTTAATTAACCATCAATATTGTGAAATGTGTAGTAATAAATCAAAATAAAACACTTGGAAAGAAAGCCATCTCTCTGCCTCGATTCCCCATTTCTCAGCATGTCCGTCACTGGTTTTATTTTGTGTTTGATTTGGGCCATCATTGAGTTGTGTGTTTGCTTTAGTTGATCTTCCTCCATCCTTGCCCAGCCCTACCCTCTGTTCCCCTCCACCGTGGCTTTTTGTTGCTATCACAAACTCGTCTGGCTCACACCCAGATTGCGACGGGCACAGGGGAGCTGTCACTCGGCGGAGGAAGCAAACCGACTCTTCAAGCAGGAGTTCGGGGAGAAGATCGCCAGCTTGCAGCAAGAGGTGGACACCCTGAAAAGACAACGGTGGGTGCCCTTGGGAATGGGCGTCTCGAGGGTCACTGGGTTCTTAGCTTAGTGCAAGTGGATGGGTTTGTTACATGGACCAAATGGCAATAAAGCACAAATCAAATTAAATCTCCTTTCTGCAAGTCACCTCCTCTCGATCTTGACCTTTGGTACTGTCTAGGTGAAGTGTACATGTTCTCCGTGTGCCCTTGCACATCCCAAAGACGTGCAGGTGGCTCCAGGGAGATTTATTAAGAAGAAAAGTTTGGATAGTGATGGTTTCCACTAATTGGCTAGTTATTAGAGTGAAGCCCAGTTTCTGAGACTCGATGATCAGAATACAAGAATTCACATCATACCGTGACAGAGAGTGGTGAGTGGCTGGAAGTTGCTGCCAGTGTGGTAGCAGAGGCACTGGCATGTTGCCTGAATTAAAGGACTTTAGTTATGGGGAGAGATCAGAGAGACTGGGCTTGTTTTCCATGGAGCAGAGGGATGGCTTGTGGTGAATATACAAGCTAGAGAGGTACAGATAGGGTAGGTAAAACCTTTCTCCCCACTGCGGATCCAGAACGAGGGAGCCAAGATTTAAGGTGAGAGGAAGGAGAGGTATGAGTACTACACGTAGTGGTTCATATTTAGAACTCACTGCCAAAGGAGGTGGGGGAATGGGATACAATGACTGATACACTTAAACAGGCAAGGTGTCGAAACGTAGGTGAATGGGATTAGTGTAGATGGGCAAAAATGGTGAGGTGAAGATCCTACAGGTGTACGAGTCAGACTCGATGGCGCAGTCAGACACCCACGTCTGGGCAGCGCTTCATCACTTTAACCCTTCTAGTCACCAGATGCAAAGACCAACGCTCCTTTGCTTTGGACCAAGTGATGGGTAACCAGTGCCGATGGCCTTTATGATCCCGTCTGATCCTGTCGTTCTCTCCTCAGTGCCAAGTTACAGATGAGCTTAAAGGAGCGCAAGCTAAGCTCACCCGTTGACTACAGCCGAGATCTCAGCTCGGAGGCACAAGTAAAGAACAGCCAGCAAGAAATGGCGGATATCAGGAGGGTGAGTGAACAAGCGTGATCGTTGGCAGTGGCTCCACTCCTCCTGGTGTAGAGATTAACGAGAGTTGTTCCACGTTTTCTCTTGGTGTGGAGGTGGAAGGAATTTTTGTAGATAGGGTAGGTCGAATCCGTGGTAGTGGGGACCAAAAACAACAGGGCAAGATTTAAGGTGGGAGGGACTTGCATAATAGGTCCACCATAGGTGGAAGGACAACCAGAAGACCAAACACCCCATCAAGCCTGCTTCACCAATCAGATATCATCTGATTCCACAAGCCTTTCTCCAAAAATCTTTAATTCTGACAGTAAACAATAGAGGCATAAATACGATAACTCTGTGTTCAATCTTCTCAACTTGTGCCTGCCCAGTCCCTCCTCACTGACTTCACCAGAAACAGGTGAGATGTAGAAACAGTTTCTCGGTACCTGGGACACCACAGAGAAGGGTCTAGCTGCAGCAAGATTGTGCCTTTTTATTCTGTTTTAAAGCATTGCTAAATGCAGGGCCATGTCCAGGACCTCAGTGTAAAGACTAAACCTCAGAGTGCTGCTCTTTCTTGTACCGCACAGAATGAAGGTTTTAATTTAGTCTTGCAGTGGAATTTAAACCCATAAACATTGAACTCTTGAGGAAAGAGCACAACTAGCCGAGACACAGCTGAAGTTGTCTCTCCGTGTGCACTCTCACAATTACAGGCTAATCATGCATAGCCTTGTTGCATTCCATAAAACCATAAGATTTAGGAGCTGAATTAGGCCATCCCCCCCAACATATCTGCTCCAGCATTCCATCACGGCTAACTTATTTTCCCCCTCAATTCCATTCTCCTACCTTCTCCCCGTAACCTTTGACACACTTACAAATCAAGAACCTTTCAACTTCAGCTTTAAATATACCCAATGACTTGGTCTCCACAGCCGTCTGAGGCACAGAATTCCACAGATTCACTACCGTCTGGCTACAGATATTCCTCCTCTACTCTGTTCTTGTGGTTGTGCCCTCTGCTCCTAGACTCCCCTACTATAGGAGGCATTCTCCACGTCCACTCTATCTAGCCCTTTCAATATTCAGTAGGGTTCAATGAAATCATCACTCATTCTTCTAAACTCCAGTGGTACAGGCCCAGAGCTGTACCTTCACCAGGAGTCAGCGCACCTGGTACTCTAGTTTGTAGTGCAATTTGGTTTACTGTCTATTAATTTTTTGTATGAAGTGGGGTCTCTGGTAACATTACAGGAGCTGGAGAGGCTTCGAGAAGAAAACCTTCGACTCCATCAAGCAGAAGAGGGGAGGACTCCTAATGGGTCCCACAAATCAGACAGGTATTTTTATATTCGTGTCAAATGTTTGGGATTAATTCTGTGTAGCAGGTAGAACATACAACAGCACAGCTCAAGAACAGGCTCTTCGACCTACCATGTCCGTGCTGACCATGGTGCTTACCTAAACCCATCCCATCTGCCTGCACACAGTCTACATCCCAACATTCTCTGCCTGTTCATGTGTCTGTGTAAATGCATCTGCTTCCTCCACCTACCTGGCAGCTTGTTCCAGCCACTGTGTGTAATCTCATACATCTCCTAGAATGGAACATTTTTGGTGCACAAGTGCTGAACTAATTAAACTAGTAATTAAGACAAAGTAAATTCAACCCCGATGCCTGCACAATGTCTTTATCTCGGTTTGATGCATGATCGTGTCTAAATGCCTCTTAAGTGTTACTACTGCTTCCAGCTCTGTTCCAGGCACCCACCAACACAACTTGCCCCGCACATCTCCTTTAAGCTTTCCTCTTCTCACCTTAAATGTACATCCTATAGCATTTGACAAATCCATTTGGGGGTGGGAAAGACTCATATTATCTATCTCACATAATTTTAAACTTCTATCTGCTCTTCCCTCAGTCTCCACTGCTCCAGGAAAATCAATCCAACTGCTCCTTGTAGCTCGTTCTCTCCAATGCGGGCAGCATCCTGTCTGCCATTACAATTCAATGCCTGAACCTATTATTTTCAGTGCAGGTTATCTTTTGGAACTGTTGGGAGTGGGGGGGGGGGGGGAGGGTGGAATTACTGAGCAATGAGTACAGAGGGAGTATAGATAACTTGTTAAATGAATATGTTCTCTCCTATAAGTGCCATGTGAGCTGCCAGTTAAAATTAATGTATTTACCAAAATCCAAAGATGACGAAAGAAAGTATTTTGCTAAATTATTACGGAGCTTTTCTGTGCACGCACACAAAGGCCTCGAAATGGAATCTATTGGTGGAGTGGAGGCTGGAAGTTCTGGGTGGAATATTAAAGGGTCTCCACCCAAAACTTCGACTGTCCATTTCAGAATCAGGGTTATTATCACTGGCATGTGACATGAATTTTGTTAACTTAGCAACAGCAGTTCAATGCAATACATAATCGAGCAGAGAGAGAAAAAAATAATAATAAATAAAATAAAACATTATAAGTAAACAAGTCTGGCAGCGCCTTGGAAATCCCCTTCTGCCGCCTGCGTGGGATGACGAGTCTGTCGGGACCCTGAGGACTTGTGGAAACCGTGTGGTGGTTTCTTTCAAACTTATAGTCTTTTAACATCTTTGGACTATTTTTACTGTGCCCATGGTCTGTTTTTTTTTTATCAATTATGGTATTGTCTGCACTTTTGTAACTATATGGTAACTATATGTAACTATGTGGTTTTGTGTAGGTCTAGTAGCTTTAGTTTTTGGTCTGTTGGGTGGTAGAGTTGGTCTCCTGACTTCTTGTGTCTGGGTAGCCTTGTTTTGTCTGGTGGATTTTTAGCTCCTTTCCGGGGAACACGATAAGATGGTAGCGTGATATTAATACGCAGCAGTCTCTCCGGACTCTGGATTTGGGGATTGCCAAACGTTATGTGGTTTTTCTGGTGTAGTCTGTTTTGTCACGTGCTTTTGTGATATTCTGGAGGAACGTTGTCTCATTTTTTTAACTGCATTGCATTTGTGGTTTCTAAATGACAATAAACTGAAATTCAATTCAAGTAAATCAATTACATGTATTGATTAGATTATTAAAATATGCAGAAAAAACAGAAATACTGTATATTTTAAAAAAAAGTGAGGTAGTGTCCAAAGCTTCAAAGTCCATTCAGGAATCGGATGGCAGAGGGGAAGAAGCTGTTCCTGAAACACTGAGTGTGTACCTTCAGGCCTCTGTACCTCCTACCTGATGGTAACAGTGAGAAAAGGGTTTGCCCTGGGTGTTGGAGTTCCTTAATCATGGACCCTGCCTTCCTGAAACACCGCTCCCTAAAGATGTCTAGTGGTCAAGATGGAGCTTTACAACCTTCTGCAGCTTCTTTCAGTCCTGTGCAGTAGCCCCTCCGTACCAGACAGTGATGCAGCCTGACAGAATGCTCTCCACAGTACAACTATAGAAGTTTTTGATATGCCAAATTGCTTCAAACTTCTAATAAGGTATAGCTACTGTGTCTTGCCTTCTTTATGACTAAATCAATGTGTTGGGACCAGGTTGGATCCTCAGAGATCTTGACACCCAGGAATTTGAAGCTGCTCACTCTCTCCACTTCTGATCCCTCTATGAGGATTGGTATGTGTTCCTTCATCTTACCCTTCCTGAGGTCCACAATCAGCTCTTTCGTCTTATTGACATTGAGTGCCAGGTTGTTGCTGTGGCACCATTCCACTAGTTGGCATATCTCACTCCTGTACGCCCTCTTGTCACCACCTGCGATTCTACCAACAATGGTTGTATCGTCAGCAAATGCATAGATGGTATTTGAGCTATGCCGGGTCACAGTCATGTGTATACAGAGAGTAGAGCAGTGGGCTAAGCACCTACCCCTGAGGTGTGCAGTGTTGTTCGTCAGTGAAGAGGATATGTTATCACCAATCCACACAGACTGGTCTTCCGGTTAGGAAGTTGAGGATCCAACTACAGAGGGAGGTACAGAGGCCCAGGTTCTGCAACTTCTCAGTCAGGATTGTGGGAATGATGGTATTAAATGCTGAGCTAAAGTTGGTGAACAGCATCCTGACGTAGGTGTTTGTGTTGTTCAGGTGGTCTAAAGCTGTGTGAAGAGCCATTGAAATTGCATCTACCGATGACCTACTGTGGCAATAGGCAAATTGCAATGGGTCTAGGTACTTGCTGAGGCAGGAGTTCAGTCTCATCATAGCCAACCTCTTAAAGCGTTTCATCACTGTCGATGTGAGTGCTACCAGCCGATAGTTGTTAAGGCAGCCCGCATTATTCTTCTTGAGCACTGGTATAATTGTTGCCTTTTTGAAGCAAGTGGAAACTTCTGCCCGTAGCAGTGAGAGGTTGAAAATGTCCTTGAATACTCCCGCGAGGTGGTTGGCGCAGGTTTTCAGAGTCTTACCATACCCCATCGGGACCTTCTGCCTTGCGAGGGTTCACTCTCCTTCCATAGTTGCTACCTGACTCAGAGTTTCTTCAGCAGATTCCAGCACCTGCGGTTTCTTGTGCCTCTGGATTGTTCTTCCTGGCTGGTTGGTGCATGGTTTTGTCTTTGTAATGAGGACCCAGTGTAGAATAAAGCTGTCCTGCATCGCAACTGAAAAGAGGTACCTCCCAAGCACAGCCAATTGTACCTCCTCTTTCTTTGCCTGACCCTCTACCCTGCTGTCTCTTTTTCTCCTCCCCCTTCCTGCTTCTTTCCCTTCCTCGCTACACTTTCAATAGTTTAGCATACATCAACTATTTCACGGAAGTTCATTTGTCAAAAACAAATCTGAAATATTTTCTTTTGAAATTTTTAGGTCAAATTCAGAAACACAAGTAGAAACTGTAAGTACATTTTGTTTCTTTAAAATAATTTAACATTGTTATAAACACAAAGCTACAGTTTTTAACTTTTGTGTTTCTTGTCACAGGGACCCAGTGGCTCCAGACTGGAATGTGAAGAGAATGTGATTTGCAAACTCTGTCAAGAGGAAGCTTCACTGAACAGGCCCAAGGTACAAAACTGATTTGCAATCCATCTGCAACTCTGCCAGTCTGTTAAGTTCTGATCATAACCTGTATCGTTACTATCCACATGCAGGATATGCATTTACAATAAGAGGGGAAAAGCTTAAAGGAGTATTTAATGATTACTTTTCTTCACTACTTACCAAGAGAAAAATAATGGAGGACCAGGAGATCAGTGCTGAGTGTATAAATACGTTTGGGTGTTTAGAGGGCAAGGAGGAGGAAGAGTTGGGCCTCCTCATGAGTATTAAGGTGGTTAAGTCCCCAGGGCCTGATGGGATTGCTGAAGGAGACAGGAGACAAGATCGTTGGACCCTTGACCAATGCCTTCATGTCCTCTCAAGCCGCAGGCAATGTCCTGGAAGACTGGCGAGTGTGGAATGTTTATCTCTATTTAAGAAATGAACAAGGGAAAATTCTGGGTACTATAGACCATGAGTCTCATGTCAGTTGTAGGGAAATTGCTGAAGAAAATTCTTAGGGATAGGATATACAAGCATTTGGAAACCCATGAACTAACTGGGGACAGTCAGCACGGCTTTGTGTGTGGCAGGTTGTGCTTTGCTGACTCGATTGAGTGGTTTGACAAGATGATGAGATTGATGGGGGTAGGGCAGTGGATGTTGTCCACATGATTTTAGTAAGACGTTTGACAAAGTCCCTCATGGGAGGCTAATCCAGAAGCTTAGGATGCATGGGATCCACGGCAAATTGGCTGTTTAGATTCAGAACTGGCTTGTGTATAGAAGACAGAGGGTAGTGGTTGGAGGGACTTAAGCTGGTGGTCTGTAATTAGTGGTGGTCTACAGGGATCTGTGCTGGGACTTGTGCTATTTGTGTTGTATATAAATGACCTGGATGAAAATGTGGATAGGTAGGTTAGTAAGTTTATGGATGATACCAAGATTGGTAGAATTATGGATAGTGTAGAAGATTGGCAAAGAATACAGCACAATGTAGACCAGTTGCAGATAAGGGCTAAGAAATGGCAGATGGAGTTTAAACCATATAAAAGTGAGGCGTTGCACCTCAGTAGGGCATGTACAAAGAGACAGTACAATGTTAACGGCAAGATCCTTAAATGTTGCTGAGCAGTGAGATCTTGGGATCCAAGTTCATAGAGCCTTGAAAGTGGCTACACAGGTCGATAAGGTGGTTAAGAAGGCTTACGTAATGCTTGCTTTTATTATTTGAGGCACTGAGTTCAAAAGTCAAGAGGTTATATTGCAACTTTATAAAGCTCTGGTTAGGCCGCATTTAGAGTAATGCATTCAGTTCAAGGCTTTGGAGAGGGTGCAGAAGAGGTTTACCAAGATGCTGCCTGGTCTAAGAAGGCATATGCTATGACAAAAGGCTGGCTAAACTTGCATTGTTTTCTCTGGAGCACCAGGTGCTAAAGGGAGATTTAATAGAGCTTTAGAAGATTGAGGCATAGATAAAGTGGACAGAGAATATCGGTTTCTCAGGATTAAAATGTCTACTACCAGTGAATATGCATTGAAGGTGATGTGAGGGTTAAGTTCTTCACTCAGAGTCATAGATGTCTGGAATGTGTTGACTGGTATGGTGGTAGAAGCAAATATATTGGAAGTTTTTGATATGTTTGTCTAAGCACACGGATGTAAGGAAGATGGAGGGACATGGACATGATGCAGGTAGGAGGGATTAGTGAGTGGGTGTTTTTGATTTGGCACATTTTATTATGCTGTAAATGAAGGATTCTTTTTTTGGTGTATAGTAGGTGCCTGTGGTGGTAGTGATAGAAGCAGATACAATAGGAGCAATTGAGAGGCTAAAGTGGATATGTTGCTCCATAATTATATGGATCATGTACAGGAAGAAGATACTCAGTTTAATTTGGAATTTTTTTTGCAGACATGGTATGATATACTGTACTGTTCTATGCTCCATCTCCTTCAAGCCCACCATCATCTCTTTACCATCACACCTTTAATATGCTTGGTTATAGGAGTGGGGGAAATGTGAAATCCAAGCTCGACTCCTGAGCAGTCTCTACACCACTCTTTACTGTTGGTATAAACAGTGGCTTTCCCTCTCTTTCAGAAGCAATGCAAAAGCTGTCAAGGAACCTTCTGCAGTGCGTGTGCTCTAAATGAGCTGCCTCTCCCGTCCTCCCTGGAGCCTGTGTGTGTGTGTAATCCCTGCCACGTGATGCTGTTACAACAGTACTCAACACCACCCTGACAGACTACCACGTGGAGTGCGCAGAGAACCACTCTGTCCTCAATGTGAAGTGTTGGACAAATCAGCGTGCCATTCCTACTGTGCACACTTTCCCTTGAAAAAGGAACTACTGTTTTGATGCGTCATTGGGAACCTTGTTAATATTGTTTGTAACTTTCAGGAAGACATCCACCTGGACTCCTGCCACATCAAATGGCTGTTTTCTGGGCCATGAATGGTGTAACCAAAAAAGGTATCAGCTGAGGGGGCTGAAAAACAGATTAAATCAGTGTGGTAAAACTCTGAGACAAGTTTTAAAAATCATCTCTTTGAATTCTGGTAATGCTGTTTAACAATTCTAATCCCTACCAGATGAGGCTGGATTTCCTATCCAATGTGGCAGACACATGGGGATGTAGTCAAGGTGACCATGCCAACCTTGGATGTTCTCTAGTTTCCTACATCCATCCCTCTCACTGAGGGTATTGTTATTTTGACTTTTCATTCTTTGACCAAATGTGAATTTCAGTTGTGCGCCATTATGTATTTGAACCACCTCTCCGTAGGCTGGACTGAGCTGGAATTGTCTGTTGTCAAAAGAATCTGGATCTTGTCCTTGTGTCAGTGGACAGTTCACTTTGTAAACCAGATTAAACATGTGACCCACTGAGAACAGAACACTGCTGGAGAGAAACAGTTAAAAGTCAGATGTGTTTTCTGTCTGACCCGAGTATTGTCAGCTTTTTTGTTTTTGAATTTCAGCATCTGTAATATTTAGCTATCTTTTCAAAGCACTGATCAAAGATGACTTCTGTGATGGTGATCAAAGTGAGGTTCAAAGCTGTATGGTGTATACACTACCTCCTACTACAGTGTAGTTTAGATAAGCAAAGAAGTTTTCTTGACAAGTTCCTCATTTCACAGGACTTAAAAAATGAATGTACAAAGGTATTTAGTGACCAAATGAATTTTTATAGCCAGCTATTTTTCTTATTTGATTCAAGGACCTGATATACCCCCCAACAATAGTAGCATTTGTAAACTCCTTTATACAAAACTGGACAATTGTTGTAAGAAATTTTGCACTGCATTGGGGAGGGAGCAGGGACTAGAATATCTGTGAAGGAATACTTGTTTGCTGCGTATTCTCCCATTGCCTGGGTACAACTGGATAGCCTGTTTGTTGTATGAATAAACATTTGCTTTGTGCGTACGCACCTGTGATTGAATTTCCTCCAAAGTTGAAGTGTCAGGTATTCTATTCCCAATATTGCCACACTTTGATATTAAGGGCACAGCAAAACCACCTGTCTGTTAAATACAAAGTAATTTGGTATTTTTAACCTGGTATCTCTTCGGGAGGCGTGCTGATCTAGCGGCTACCACAATGATCACTAATTGCTGTTACCCGTAAGGAGTTTGTACACTCCACCCACATTGCAGAGATGTACAGGGTTAGGGAGTCGTGGGAATGCTATGTTGGTAACACTTGCACAAGTCTAATCTGTAATGTTTAGCTATCTTTTCAGTCAAAGCACTGACCAGAGATGACTTCTGTGATGGTGATCAAGGTGAAGTTCAAAGCTGTATGGTATACACTACCTCATACTAAATGTAGTTTAGATATAAATGTGAGACAAGTCTGATCTACATACTCCAGGATTTGGTCAGAAATGCAATCTCCTGGGTTACAGATTGTGTGGGTATTCTAAACAAACAGAACACAACCCAGTGACCAGCTTGTAACTTTCCAGTTCCCTTTATTTATTTTTAAAAAGGGAACTATTTTTGTTAACATTGATTGTCTATGATGATTTTTATTGTGGCTGCACTGCACATATGTTCAACCCATTTAATTATACTGTGAGGAAAAACTCCATGTATATAGCAAAGGATATCCTCTGCAGGTTACTGCAAACTTACATTTTTAAACCAATGCTACTAAACAATTCAAACTGTTGTAAAGCAATGTAAACTTGTTAAAATGCCTGGATTTATTTTATCAAGTAATGTAACATTAAAACGTGTTACAAGAGGCATAATTTGCAATACAGGCTACTTGGAGTACCAAAACAAAAATCAATTTCTTCTGTTAATGATATCAATGAGTAGGTCACAGTTGCTCCAACTGGTTTCGATACAACTTCAAGCTCCAAAACCAGGTTTGTTAGTTTTGCCTAGTGTTTAGGTATCCGCTCAAGTGGAAAGCTTCACTACCAAAGGCAGAGCCATTTCCAAATCAGTGATCGTTTACCTCTCTTCAGTACCTGAAACAAAATAAATGATCAGTTAGTGAATTATCTCACTTTCAGGTCACAGATCTGCAAATGAGATCAACAGATCTCAGACAACAGGTGATAAGCGATAATAGCGGAGACTACAGTATGGTGTATCTCTGGGTTTTGTGGACATGAAACAATACAAGGTCAATCCCATCCAGTAGGATTGTAGCTGATAATTCATCTCAGCACCATGTTCCTGCACTAACCCATCATGCAAAGGTATATTCATGGTTTTGAAGGAAATCAAAACTCCACTAATTTGCTATCCAACCATTTGGAAATTCTGGTGGCTCAAGTAAGATTTGCTGTACTCCTTTGGAAGTTTTATCATAAAGACTAAGTTAGTGAATTAAGTTTTTAAAAAATCTGTTCGTCAGGCACTAGCAAACTCAAGTCTGCTGCCTTATTGGAGTTTTATTGTTGCTCAGTCTCCATAGTACACTGGGGTAGTGAATTCTGAAGATTCATCGAGTAAAAAAAAATATTCCCCATTTGCATAGCCAACACTTGAAATTCTGATGCTAGATTCACTGCCCCTCAATATCCTGTTTTGTACCCTTTTTGGATTACAACAGTGTAATTTTTCCAAACTCCACCTGCTTAACTGCTCATCAGCAAGCAACTCATCCCAGCAATCAATCTGGTCAGTCCTTGTTGCGCTGCCTCTATTTAAAGGCAGTCCTTCCACAGGTAATCACCAGTGCACAATATTCCTGGTGCAGTCTGCTCTTTACAGCAAGATTTCTATTTCTGTATATATTTGGTACGTGACAGGCTGAATTGCAGTATCTGCTGGACATTGTCGCAGAGTCCTGGCCTATACAGTATATATTTTCTTTGAGTGAACGTGCTTCTTTGCTCCGTATTTTGAATGTTTTGCATCTTGGGCCCAGAGGAACACTGTCTTGTTCAGCTGTATCTATGTACGGTTTGAATGATAATTAAACTTGATTTTGATATCCGGTTGCAACAAAATCATTGTACTAACTGCTTTAGAAAGATAGAAAACCTACTGCACAATACAGGCCCTTCAGCCCACAAAGCTGTGCCAAACATGTCCTTAAATTACCTAGGGTTACCCATAGCCCCCCTATTTTTCTGAGCTCCATGTACCTGTCCAGGAGTCTCTTAGAAGACCCTATCATATCTGTCTCCACCACTGTTGCCGGCAGCCCATTGCACTCACTCACCTTTCTGAGTTAAAAAAAAAACTTACCCGACATCTCCTTTGTACTAATTTCCAAGCATCTTAAAACTATGCCCTCTCGTACTAGCCATCTCAGCCCTGGGAAAATGTCTCTGACCATCCACATGATCAATGCCTCTCATCATCTTATACACCTCTATCAAGTCACCTCTCATCCTCCATCACTCCAAGGAGAAAAGGCTGAGTTCACTCAACCTATTCTTATAAGGCATGCTCCCCAATCCAGGCAACATCCTTGTAAATCTCCTCTGCACCCTTTCTATGGTTACTCCAAGTGGGGTCTGACCAGGGTCAACCTGCACAGCAGCTTTGAGTGTCCTATGGACTCGGACCCCAAGATCCCTCTGATCCTCCCCACTGCCAAGAGTCTTATTATTAATGCTATATTCTGCCAACATATTTGACCTACCAAAATGAACCACAATCACTTAACTGCATTGAACTCCATCTGCCACTTCTCAGCCCAGGTTTGTATCCTATCAATGTGCTGCTGTAACCTCTGATAGCCCTCCCACACTATCCACAACACCCCCAACCTTTGTGTCATCAGCAAATTTACTAACCCATCCTTGCACAACCTCATCCAGGTCATTTATAAAAATCGCGCAGAGTAAGGGTCCCAGAACAGATCCCTGAGGCACACCACTGGTTACGACCTCAATACAGAATATGACCCATCTATAACCACTCTTTGCTTTCTGTGGGCAAGCCAGTTCTGGATCCACAAAGCAATGTCCCTTTGGAGCCCATGCCTCCTTACTTTCTCAATAAGCCTTGCATGAGGTACCTATCAAATGCCTTGCTGAATCCATATACACTACATCTACTGCTCTACCTTCAATGTGTTTAGTCACATCCTCAAAATCCATTCAGGCTCATAAGGCACAACCTGCCTTTGACAAAGCCATGCTGGCTCTTCCTGCCTTTCCAAATGTTCATAAAACCTGACTCTCAGCATCTTCTCCATCAACTTACCAATCACTGAAGACTCACTAGTCTATAATTTCCTGGGCTATCCCTACTCACTTTCTTGAATAAGGGAAGAATATCCACAACCCTCTAATCCACTGGAATCTCTCCCATCCCCATTGATGATGCAAAGATCATTGCCAGAGGCTCAGCAATCTCCTCACCTCCCACAGGAGCCTGGGGTACATCTCGTATGGTCCCAACTTGATGCTTTCCAAAAGCTCCAGCACATCCTCTTCCTTAATATCTACATGCTCAAGCTTTTCAGTCCACTGCAAGTCATCCCTACAATTGCCAAGGTCCTTTTCCATAGTGAATCTGAAGCAAAGTGTTCATTAAATACCTCTGCTACCTCCTCCGGTTCCATACACACTTTTCCACTTGATTAGTCCTATTCTCTCATGTCTTATTCTCTTGCTCTTCACATACTTATAGAATGCCTTGGGGTTTTCCTTAATTCTGTCCGCCAAGGCCTTCTTATGGCCCCTTCTGGCTCTCCTAATTTCTTTCTTAAGCTCCTTCCTGCTAACTGCATAATGATAGATAATCTATCATTATCTAGTTTTCTGAACCTTTTGTAAGGTTTTGTTTTCTTCTTGACTAGATTTACAACAGCCTTTGTACACCACAGTTCCTCTACCCGAATATCCTTTCCCTATCTCACTGGAACGTACCTATGCAGAACTCCATGCAAATATCACCTGAACATTTGTCACATTTCTTCCATACATTTCCCCGAGAACGTTTCCAATTTATGCTTTTCCCTTACTCCAATTAAACACTTTCCCAACTTGTCTGTTCCTATCCCTCTCCAATGCTATGGTAAAGGAGATAGAATTGTGACACTATCTCCAAATGCTCTCCCACTGAGAGATCTGGCACCTGACCAGGTTCATTTCCCAATACCAGATCAAGTACAGCCTCTCCTCCTGTAGTCTTATCTACACATTGTGTCAGGAAACCTTCCTGAACACACCAAATAAACTCCACCCCATCTAAACCCCTCACCCTAAGGACATACCAATCGATATTTGGGAAACTATATAATCTCCCACCACAACAACCCTGTTGTTATTACAACTATCCAGAATCTGTCTCCCTATCTGCTCCTCGATGGCCCTGTTACTATTGGGTGGTCTATAAAAAACACCAAGTAGAGTTATTGACTCCTTCCTGTCCCTAACTTCCACCCACAGAGACTCTGTAGACAATCCCTCCATGACTTCCTCCTTTTCTGCAGCTGTGACACTATCTCTGATCAACTGTTTCCTCTTTTACCTCCCTCCGTCCTTCTGCAAGTGCACTTCATCAGATACCCAGGTGTGTCTGAATACAAACATCTCCCAATCTCTCAAAATTAAAAACTTTTCTATTTTTCCTACTAGTATAGAACTGCACATTTTTCCCCCACAATGCATTCAATCCTTACCCATTCCTTAGTAAACTGGTTTACTGTTGTGATTTGTACTGAAGTGCAGTGAAAACCCTTAGTTTTGCCTGCTATCCATAATCTCATTACAGCAGTATATTGAGGCAGTAGAGTAAAAAATGCTGAATAAAGTGTGACAGAGAAAGTGCAGTAAGGTAATAAGGTAAAAGAACATTATTATTGATTCCTGGTGTTAAGAGTTTAGATCTGAGAGTAGAACCCTTATAAAAGTAATGAGTAGATCTGCATAAAGTACTTGCAAGGGGTCGCCATGCTTAATATAACCCTGAAACCATCGCCTTCAACAAATCACAACTAGTTTTTCATTAATCTCTCATTGATAGATTCCTGGGGCTCCAGAAGTTAGCACTGTCCCTGTGGCACCCCTAAACATAGCCTCCCAACCCAAAACGACTCCCTAATTTGTTTCCGCCTTTAACTAAGCTCCATTACCATGCAAAACTCAATACACACTATGTTCTAATTTTCATTAGTAACTTGCTATATGTTACCTTGCAAAAAAAGGTCCTAGAGTCCCAAAATACATTGGTTCCCTTTATACACTTAGCTGGTTGCAACCCCTATGGTACCACTGTTGGGAAGAAACAGACAACACCAACCAGTGCTTTCCTCCCCGCTGGCTCTCAACTCTACCAGAATGATTTCATTCCTCGACTTTCAAAGCCACATTTCTTTCTGGGTCAGTGCCCCCTCCTTGATTTTCCCTCTATCTGAAAGTAACCTGGAATATCTAACTCAATGAGGTTACTTTGCAACAATAGCTTCTAACTAAACTGCATCCTACTACTACACTCCCAACTTGGGGTCAGTTAGCTGGCTGACTAGCACTACAGTCCCTGCTCTCATTAACACAGCCTGTAATATCCAGTACCTGTAGCATATATCTGCCAAACTTGTAATCACACCCTCTTGCTGAGCGATTCTCCAGTTCCTTATCAATAAGGTTATGATTGCCTCCGGAACAACACACCCAGATCTTAACCCCACGCCCAAATCTTGATGCAATATTTAAATCTTGGACCCCAGTAATGAATTAAACACAGTTCAAGTTGTAAATATTTAAAATGCCATGGATTGCAGTGCTCTCCATCAACTTGAGCATACTGCATTGGCATCATATTACCTGTCTTCACTTGCCTACTGCAATTATCCTATGTACAATACAATATGCTCATTCAAAACACTTGGTAGACATTGCACTCAATGGGCCCCACACCTCATACTACTGTGCTCACCACAAAGAACAGCCCATTTAGCCCAACAGGTCCATGCCCATAATACCAGCACAAGTACTCCACCAGCAAATCCTTCTATTTCTCCCTCTCCCTCCTCTCTAATTCTTGCAGATCTTCCTCTTTTGAAGACCTCTGATATTTACATTGTCCCTTCCCTAAGATTACAGCTGTACAGAGTTGTGAAGAGTTACTCACCACAAGGTGAGCTTTAAAAACTCTATCAAGTTATTCCTCAGTCTACTTTATTTTAGAAAGACAAAGCCCATTCAATTGCTCCAGTATAAACTAGTGGATAGCTTGTGTGGACACCATTGTAGCTTTCTGCATGAATACAAAACACACTACAGTGTCAACCTTCTGTTCTACCGGCACGCACACTTGTACAGATGAAATGCTGCACATAATGAATGCTTGACATCAACTAGATTGGCTGCAGGTAGCAATCAGGTATGAAGGATTAACGGTTAGCCCACCCAAGAAAACTGCATTGTTAAACAGCAACAGAGCCCCATGAGCCCCAACCCACAGGAATGCAAAATGCTGCACAGTAGTGGACTCAGCCCAGATCATGGGAGAACACCTCCGTCCACCATTATTGCTATCTATTTGAGGTGGCAACAGCTATCATCTAAGATCCCCACTATGCCATCCACAGCTACCACTGGGCGGGAAGCACAGAAGCCTAAAGTCCCACACCACTAGGTTCACGAACAGCTACAAGAATTTAGTTCTTGAACCAACTGGCAAAACCCTAATTATCATCTCAGTACTGACACAATGACCATGTTGCATAGAATGGAATGTTTTAATTAAAAAATGTATATAATTTATGTTTTTGTTGTGTGTTGTATCTCTAATACCGTGTGTTTGTGACATTGCTGCTGCAAGTTTTTTTTTGCACTTCTGCATACATGTATGTTCATTTGACAATAAAGTTGACTTTGGAGAGTTCCCAGTGTTTGTCCAAACCTGCTCTTAGTACATCAGGGCTGGGAAGAAATTAATCAAACAATTCACAGACAAAACCACTTGTGTAAAAAGGAAAGCCACATGCTGAATCAAACTAATCCAGCAATAACTCCCTGCAGCCTCTTTTTGTACCAAAATCTTGGCATAGAGATTGTAGCTCTAAAGACATTACCTTTCTCTTGATTTCCTTGATCATTATGTCTGACAGGAATCCCCGAGCAAAACGAGTTCAGGTAGAGTTCTATGTAGCGATGTTCTGCATCAAAGAGAATCAGAAGCCAACAGCTGCAGTAAATGAACCCAGTAGTTATTAAGTTAATGCCTGAGCAAGATCCAGCATGACCAAGTACAGTAAGCATGCTGTTAGAACTCAACACCTTACTGATGACATAACACTTCCTCTTAACAATCCCTACTCCATCATCAAAAATGAAACCAAAAGATGGGGGTGGGGGGAAGCTATGGCCAGTTTCAACGATCATAACACCAAATATAGAAAATAATAATTACATGGTTTTGTGTATTATATTACTAAAACCCCTCCAGAGAATATAGGGACAATCAACACCTATACATTTTGAGGGGAGTGCAGAAGCCCCTGTAACACAGCAGGAATCATCTCATTTGTGTGAAATGGGACAATTCTTTTCCCCAGGATGGAGAGAGAAGGCAGCTAGAAAGAATTGGGATACTGATCAGTTCCACTCTATGGACTCTGGGCACAAATTCCCTGCCACACTGTCACATCTTTCCTGTGATGAGTTTTTTCTTACCAGACTGAGTGTAGCATGTACAGATTTTCTAGTTTCACATAAACGAGAAATGATCCTTGGCAGGATTAGGTGCTGAGAGTGTATCTAGAAGATGATCATGGGGAGCTCATGTAGGATTGAGATAAGAAGAAATTTCTTCACTTGGAGGCTCGAATTTTCTGAATTCTTTACTCAAGGGCAATGGACACAGTCATTGAGTATAGATAAGGCTGAGATCAAGAGTTTGTTGGGAATCTAAACAATGTGGAGGTTCAGAAGGGTTACAGTGTGGATGATGGTCATTCAACAGCTGTTTTAGGTCACAGCATTCCAGCTAGGTCCATCCAACTATCCTGTCCTACAAATTCTCTCTGATCAGAATGCTACAACTGAATCCATTAACCCTCATTTTGCAGAATTATTTTCCTCATTCCCATTTTGGTTTTCTTGCCAATCATTTTTATTCCCCATCTCTTGAATCTTTGTTCCTGTACCAATGGGGATCAGTTTCAATTATCACTTTACCTACATGATTTTAAATGCTTTATCAGATCCTCCCAATTTTTGTTCCAAGAACAAGCCCCAAACTTTCCACCAGCCATTTCAGTTCCACCACATTCCCACACCGACATGCCTGTGAAGATTCCTCTTCTCCTGGCTCTCAAAAACTAGAGGACCACCTCATAATTCACATGTATCAAACCTGGTGGCATGAACAAGCTCCATTTCCCCCAATTTTCTTTCTCTCTCCTCTTGACTCAACTGCCCCCCATCACTCATTCCCCTTCCATAATCTTTCCAACTGCCCAAGACACTCACACTCCTCCCCACCTGTTACCCCCTCAACCTCCTTCCTTTTATTTCATGTTCCATCATCCTCTCCTATCAGATTCTATCTTCTTCAGCCCTTTGCCACTTCCACCTATCACTTCCCAGCTTCTAACATGATTGCTATAAGCAAGAGAATTGCTTCATCTGCCCATTCACTTCCTACATCACCTCCATTCAGGGCCCCAAACAGTCTTTCCAGGTGAGGCAACACTTCACCTGTGAAACTGTTGAGGTCGATTATTCTGTCTGGTGATCTTGGCAGCCACCTCTACATTGGTGAGAACTAACAAATTGGCGGACCACTTTGTTGAGCATCTCTGTTCCATCCATCAACAGCAGAATTTCTTTGTGGCCAACCATTTTAATTCCTATCCCCATTCTTACATGTCAGTCCATAGCCTCCTCTTTTGCTAAATAGAGGACATTCTCAGGGTGAAGAGGCAACACCTCATATTCCAACCTCATGACACTTCTTCCTTAATCTCCACATTGTCCAGCATACAGGCCTATTCTATTTCAACCTCACCCTGATCAAGGTCCTTTTCACTTGTGAATACTGAAGCAAAGTATTTACTTAGGACCTCCCCAACCTCCTCCACCTCCAGATACACGTTGCCTTCTTTATTCTTTAGTGGCCCCACCTTCCTTCTTGTCATCCTTCTGTTCTTCACATACACAATAGAACTTGGGATTCTCCTTAATCCTACATGCTGAGGCCTTCTCATGCCCCCTTCGAGCTCTCCCAAGTCCTTTCTTAAGCTCCTTCCTGCTACCCTATATTTCTCATGAGCCCCAGTATACAAGGTATTGTCTAATCACAATGGTCTGGGCACCTTGGTATGGCACAGTGCTGATATACTGGTTAATAAATTTCTGTCTTTTAGTTTGTCAGAAAAAAAATTAGAACTATTTTGATGTATTATGGGCTCTGATAGAGAACACAGGAGGGAAACAGATTAGCAAAATGAGCAAATGGCAGAGGAAGAGCACTTGTTTTTTTTGAAACGCAGTGAGCTGTTGTAATCTGGAACATGTTGCCTGAAAGACCAGTGAAAGGAGATTCAAAAGGAACTTTCAAAAGAGAACTGCTGAAGTTATTGCAGTTGAAAACCTAGCATGCTGCAGAGAAAGATCAGAGGAGGGAGATGATCGGATGAACACTTTCAAAGCAGTTGGGACAATGGGCTGAATACTACTGTGAATGATCATGTGAAATAAATGGTCTGCATAAGACAGTCCATTTCAGACTTGAGATGCAGTAAAGTTCTTACGCATGTGCGATTTATCTTTTGTCATGGCAGCAACAGCATCTTCATGTGTGGCAAAATGTACATCTGCTTCTCCAGTGGCTTTTCCGTCAGGTCCGTATTCCACAATAATCCGCACTGGCTTCAAAGGCTGGAAGAACTAGAAGACAAAAGATGTTTCACAGCAACACCTCCCAAGAGACTTGGTGGCACAAGATTGAAAATATGGCTTTCGGTTTCTTGCATTAAAAATATAACAGAACACGAAACTAATAAGCCTGTAGCCTCCCTGCAATTCATTACCCCTGAGCAGGACTCTGCAGATTTTTCCAGTATTTGCAGTCTGTCTTACTTCACTACATTGTACACTACCTTACCATTACAATGTTAAAGTGCTATAGGGCTATTACAACAAAACTTCATGCCAGTTAAAAGTTTCTTCCCCCAGGCAGTTAATCTGATCAACCATTCTAGTTAGCCCTCCCCCATACCCCTCTATTACCCCAGTCATTATTGTATATGCTTTACACTGTAAATGTGTGCTGATATTTATGTATTTCTGCACACTTAATTCCAATCTGTACATATTTTTGTATAATTCTTTATTCTTTTGAATGCGGTCTCTTGCATGCGATGCAACACACCTCAACAATTTCCTAATACATGTAAATAATGAATAAAGTTGATCCTTGACCTGTGTTATCATTCAAAATATTTTAATAAACAATGGCACCTCGTGCAGTGCTCATTTAACTTCCACAACAGATCAGCCTTTTCAAACAAATAAGCTCCTTTTAAATTAGTACCACACATGCCATTAAGTCAAGTTGTTGGCTTGAAATCCACACACGTCTATGTATGTGTTACTAGCACTGCAGTAGTGGATGACCAGTGATGGAATAGCAGGTGTAAGGATGCAGAACAACTCCAGTTAATGTGTAGCTAAAGATGACCAGATCCACATCTAGTAACCAAAGGATGCAGCTGTGGCAGAGGGTTGAGGGATGGTTAGGAGTTAAAGCCACAATATGTAATTGTCACAGAGTTCAAGAAATAGTTGATAAGTGTGGAATAGTTGCAGTGGTGTCCATTATTGATATTTGTGATGACTAAATTGCTGGCAGTACTCACAGGCAGCAGACTGTTAAGAGTTTAAGTGTATAATACAGGTGCTGGGCTGTACCAGTAGTTTTTCGAAATTAATCTGAGATAACACTGGCAGACCTGCACCTGACGTACACAGTGAACATACTGAGTACAGCAAAGGAACAGGCGCTCAGCTCAATTGTGCTGAAGTAAGTTAGAAATAAGTTAGAAATCAAATGTCCAATCGGACTAATTCCTTCTACCTACCATATGCATACACTTCCACTCCTGCACATTCATAAGCTTATCTAAGAGCCTTTGGAATACCTCTATCATACTTGCCTCCACCAGCACATTCCAGCCATCCACCACACTGCAAAAAAAACTTGCCTGACATCTCTGAACTTATCCCCTCTCACCTTAAACACATGCCCTCTAATACTAGACATTTCAATGGGGAAAGGATACTGACCATCTACTCTAAATTGCTCCTTGTCAATTTGAAAACTTATGATGGGGCAAGTGTTACAGATAATTTGTTTGAAAATATGAACAAGGCAAACACTTACTTTAACAACATCCTGTCCATTAACCCGAAATGGTAGGCCCCTCATATGCACATTATGTACATCAGATCTTTGAATACAGTGATTAGATTCCAAATCATTTTTTGGCAGCTGCACTATTAACCAAAGAAAAAGAAATCACAATTTTGAGAGAAAAGAGTTCAAGTTGTTTACATTAAAATATCAAATATTTTGGTCATGCACTACGAACTATGCACATCAGTTTACATGGCACAGTGTACCAATATAGTCAAGTCTTTGTGCAGTCTTAAAATTGCACACATTTGAATCTTATGCAAAATTTCACAGCTGTAGAACTGCTTTGAGGCACACTTTATAAAGCATATCAAGAAGTGAAAGTCAGGCTTATATTTATAACAAGACAGAACAAATGCAGAAAATGTGGCCTATTCAGCACCTATAAACTGTCAACATTTTATGAAATCTGAGCAAATCTGTCTTAATTTTAATCACTTGCTTCGATTTCATATCCCTTAATATTTTTGTCTAACAATAGAAACAATAGAACAATAGAATATGGACTTTTTAAAACTTATAACATTTCAGTGTTAGTTAATTCACCAACATTAATTCCTCAATTACAATAAAGTCTTTACTAACTGATCAAATTACACACACGATTTTAAAAAAAGTCTTGCCGGAACTGCAATTCAATCAACTTTGCAGATAGCAGGAGGCTCTGCTTGTGAGTGGTATCCTTACAGAATCAACAGCTTTCACAACATGTGTCTTTCATTCCTGTTAGGCAACAAGGTGCCTTACCATTCTGGACTCTACCATCTCTTTCCATCATATCTCCATTATCACTGCTACTGTTTACCACAGTACAGCTCTCATTGTCAGTTGCAGTTTCCTGTGCAGTAGGACAGCGAGGCATTTTCTTCGAGGGACGGATGTATAAACGAAGATCACTCTTGGTGCTTCGAAATATTTCAATGTACCTAGCCAAGAAACAAAACTGATCGTCAGTGCTGGATGGTTATTTTCTGGTTTGACATCATCCAAAGTAGAAATTGTTGACTGCATGCCCTTGACACACTTTCCACAGATTGAGCGAAAATAGCTTGGTACTATAGAACTAGTGAAACAGGCTATTGGAACATTTGGACAGAATTTGCAGAACATCACACTATTAGAATAACTAACTCAAATGTAGGTTTTATTCCAAGAATATTAATACTCAACAGCAAATGTTGCAACTATGCAGACTTAAGGTATTGATTAGTATAATGAGCTCAGTAGTGGCTCAGGAAAAAATAATGAGGTAGTTCAGCTGTGTGGTTTGAAACATGAAGGAATATAAGAAAAAAAACAATTCAGATTACCAGTAATTTACCAGAACTCACAGAATGATTGCTTACACAAATTGGTGCTAATAAATACGGTCCCCACAAGCCTTACCCCCACCCTTTTAAATTATACTCATACTGTACTTACACAAATGCATCAATTGGTTCCTTTACTGAATTCATTGACACCCCCTTTCCTGTCTTCTCTTTGTCCTTCAATCTTCCCGTCTCTCATCTCAAATTAGCTTCATCCTTTTCTTCCCTGCTCATTTTCCCCACCTCTGTACTTTCTTTGAATGGTAATTAAAATTTCTTGCATCCCTAACTTCTCTGTCAGGGTAAGAGATATTCAACCTGTCCCCTCGCTACCAATCTGAGGTACTGAGCATTTCCAGCATTTTCTGATTTTATTTTCTATTTCCAACATCTATGCGCAGAAACACAAGTCACTTGGCCATTTAAGCTTGTTCTGCCATTCAATTCAATACCACATTCTACTCTCTCCACATCCTATGATTTATTTTTGTATCTAGAAATTCTCCTCAAACTTGCAGCATTTCAGTCTTCACTATTTTTCATATTAAAAAGTTCAATTCACCATCTTCTAAGTGAAGAAGTTTCTTTGCATCTCTGTCCTAAATGTCTTATCCTCCATTTAACCTTTATACCCAAGGGTGACCAATTAGACTGCAAGAATTTTGCTTGAGAAACAAAATACTGGAGGAACTCAGCAAGTAAGGCAACAGCTATGATCTTTTCCTATCTCAGTCTGCATACATTGACGATGTTTTGTCTCAGCAATTTAATCAGAATAGTTACTCCCACCAGCCATTTCCTAAACCAACTACAGCACTTAAATTGTTAATTAAGTACATACCTAGATCCTATCATTTCTCGGTCTTTTGCCAGGGCTCTCTCTGCCATTTCCTGAGATGCAAACTGAACAAAAGCATCCCCAGTGTTTCTGCCACGGTGATCCCTGGTTAGAGTCACACCATCTTCTACGATCTCCAAACCTGCAGTTAGTGATGTTCAGGAAAGAAAACAAGTTTCAACAACAGCTGTTGTCAAAGTGCTCACAACATACTCCCTTCCTTGGGTGGCCCAGAATTTGAAGATCTCTCTTCTCTGCTGGCTGCAAAATGAGTTAATCTGAACTTCAATTCCTGATGAAATCACAACCCAGAACCCAATTCAGCTCAGTTGACAATGTATACTGAGATGCATGCTCCTAGACCTTAACAATTCTTGCAGGTGTACTGCTGAAGCTAAACCTAGATGTGTAAGAGCTTGTTGAAGGGAGTCTTGGGGGGAGAGGGGAAGCGCTAAACACTATAATCAAAGTACAATGAGAAACTGGTTGTCAGCAGAACAATGTCAAAACAAGACAACCATTTTCCAAGATCAATTCAGTTGAAAGTACAGAGGGACAATTAGAATGTCTTTACTGGTGAAACTGTTTAATAAAACCATAATTAATTACTATAGCAACTTGGGACTTCCTTCTATGTTTTCCATTCCCTCTCACAGGGAAAATACACAAATTTACAAATGCTTTTTTGAAGCTCCAACCATTTTTCCTCTGCTCCCACCGTCCCCAAACTCTTTTCCCAGACAAGATAAATAAAACTGTGTAGATATATATTAATTTAAAAATTCTTGGATGGTAGGATGGAGATGTGTCTCTACCAAAGGAAATGTAAGATGCTCCATCTCTCTGCCAGCCTGCAGGTCACCCTTGGGCAATGTGTAGTACCTACTTAGCCCCTGATCAGTGTCATGTGAAGCCATGTGAGCAGCTAGAGGGTATCACAAGTCCTGAGGATGCAACCACTGATGCCAGGCAATCTCTGAATAGATAGTGGCTGGGGTCACCCGTCCCGTAAAGACACTGCCCAGAAGACAGCAATGACAAACCACTTCCGTAGAAAAATTTGCCAAGAGCAATCATGGTCATGGAAAGACCATAATTGCCCATGTCATGTGACACGGCACAAAACAAACAAATGCAATATAAACAGTTTGGTATTTTAAATAAGAACAAAGAATCAGAGAATCACACGTTAGGTTAGATCGAAGTCTCCTCACAGGTGACAACCAGTACTGTTGAAGGTCACTGATTTGAAATGCCATCTATTTTCCTCCTCAGGTGCTGTGTGACCTTCTTGATGTCTGCAGTGTTTTCAGTTTTTAAACTTGTGAAAACATACTATTACAGGTAGTCAAAAAAAACCGGAACAGTTCAAGAGACTACACTTGGATTATTTCATGTATTATAGGAAGACGTGATTAAGCCAAACAGGGTGCAGAAAAAAAATTGACAAGTATATTCCTATGAGTGCAGGGTTTCAGTGATAAAGAGAAATTGAATATCCAAGACTCTTTTCACTGGACTGATGGAGGCTGAGAGGTGACCTTGTTAAGATTTATGAGATCATGAGAGGCATAAATAAAATGGATATTCTTTCTTTTTTTGCTGTGTAGAGGCATAGGATTAAAGTGAGGGAAAAGATTTAAAGAGCACCCAAGGGCAATTTTTTCCCATACTGAAAGTGGTTGGCATATGAAACAAGCTGCCAAATGAAGTTGTAAAGGCAGATTGTAAAGGCAATTACAATGACAGGTTCACGGACATGAAAAGTTTAGAGGAATGTAGACCAAACAGACAAATGAGACTAGTTCTGAGAGTTATGGTCAACATGGAAGAGATGTGCCAAAAGGCTTGTTCACGTGCTATGTAACTCTATGACATTAAAAGAACTAAGATTTACTGTGGAGAAAGATGGTTTTGATGTCTTTAAAGCATTGCTTTGTATTGACCAAGCAGCAGCAGCCACAGTTATTCTAACACTGAAAAATGTCAATGTCTGCCCCTCTGATGTTGAACAAACCATCTGGAAGAGTTCAATAAAAATTCTGATATTTTTCAGTGATATAGAAATAAGTGGAAACATTTAAGAGAGTAAGGGAAGAAATTGGAAGGAGCTGCATTGTAATATGGACACTTGTCAATGTTTCTGAACCAAAGGAACGATAATGCATAGAAGGTATCAACAAACCAGCAAAGAAGCGAGTGATATCCTCCATTGTGCAACTATATGGAAGGCCTCTCAGGCGCACGGTACTACCATCAATCAGCTCTTTACCACTGGAGTGTAGTCGCTTCAGAAGGAAGTCCACATCACTGTTGGTTAGTTCAAACACTAAGGCAATTAAGAAAAAAAGTTAAGTCATTATCCATTTCCTTCCACACAACCTTCTCCCACCCTCTTCTTAGTAAATCCTTCTGTTCCTTTCTCAAGCCCAAATGCTAAAAAGGCTTTCACCATTGGGAGAATTCTCCATAATCTCACTAATCTCTCTGTATCAAACTTTCTCCCAAATTTGTTACTATATTTATTAGAGTCTACTTTTCAATTTGGTGTTAGTTCCAGATTACCCTACAAACATTGAACAGTTCAGCGCAGGAACATGCCCATGATATGACAAAACTAAGCTAATGATATCTAAATCCCTTTTGTCTACACATTATCCATATTGCTCCATTCTTGGCATATCTAAGAGTCTCTTAAACACTATTAACATTATGTGCTTCCACTATTACTCCTGGTAGTGCACCTCAAACACCCAACACTGTATAAAACTATGCATTACACATCTCTTTTGAGCTTCCATTGTCACTTTACATGGATAAATTTGCATTGCCTAGTTAATTCAGCACTGATCTTAATTTAAACGGGGCATCATATATAACCATCTCTTACCCTTCTCTACTGTAGAGATAATACCACAACCTGCAGATCCCTTCCCATGAACTGTAATCTTTCAATGCTGCTGCCCTGTTTGTGGCCATTTGCGAGCACTGGACTGGGTAATTATATAAAACCACCATTGCTGTCAGCAAGTTAACAATGAACTGCTTAAATACAGACAATGTACTGGGCTCACTCGAGACAATGAAATACTGTAACATTGCAATTATCATTGCCTTTATAAGTCTGAAGCAAACAGTTTGGTGTTTGACAGAATTACAACCATATTCAGGTTCACTGAATAACATACACAACATCCAGGTCTTTCATCCCATCAGCTCTCTGATTACCACATCACTAGCCTTCGAACCTCGGCAATACTGTGTTATCAAGCAACTATTTAACTTCCCTTGTCATGGGATTGCTGAATTCTGGTTTACACAGGACTCCTCATCCTCTGCAAAAGAGCAGCGAAGGAGAAAGTGTTCCCATTTCCCCACTTCTACTTCCAATTTATTGCAATGCAGCCAGTAAGAACAAGTCCATGAGATCTTTCCTCTGTGTAGGGCCTCAGGCAAGATTCCCTTACCCAATCCCAATTCAAGGGAGAGGAGAACAATATTTATATTAGAAATTAGTGACTTCACATTAGATGCCAACACTACCTCTGGACTAGCTGTTCAGAACTGCAGTGTACAAAGGCATTACATAGTCTGGACTGCCCTTTGGGGTAGAACATAGAATAGTACAGCACATTACAGGCCCACAATGTTGTGCCGACCCTCAAACCCTGCCTCCCATATAACACCCCCCCCACCTTAAATTCCTCCATATACCTGTCTAGTAGTCTCTTAAACTTCACTAGTGTATCTGCCTCCACCACTAACTCAGGCAGTGCATTCCACGCACCAACCACTCTGAGTGAAAAACCTTCCTCTAATATCCCCCTTGAACTTCCCTCCCCTTACCTTAAAGCCATGTCCTCTTGTACTGAGCAGTGGTGCCCTGGGGAAGAGGCACTGGCTGTCCACTCTGTCTATTCCTCTTAATATCTTGTACACTTCTATCATGTCTCCTCTCATCCTCCTTCTCTCCAAAGAGTAAAGCCCTAGCTCCCTTAATCTCTGATCATAATCCATACTCTCTAAACCAGGCAGCATCCTAGTAAATCTCCTCTGTACCCTTTCCAATGCTTCCACATCCTTCCTATAGTGAGGCAACCAAACTGGACACAGTACTCCCAAGTGTGGCCTAACCAGAGTTTTATAGAGCTGCATCATTACATCGCGACTCTTAAACTCTATCCCTTGACTTATGAAAGCGAACACCCCATAAGCTTTCTTAACTACCCTATCTACCTGTGAGGCAACTTTCAGGGATCTGTTACAGACATGTACCCCCCGGATCCCTCTGCTCCTCTACACTACCAAGTATCCTGCCATTTATTTTGTACTCTGCCTTTGTCCTTCCAAGGTGTACCACCTCACACTCTCTGCAATCTTCGACAATCCTCTACACTATCTACACCACCACCAACCTTTGTGTCTTCTGCAAACTTGCCAACCCACCCTTCTACCCCCATATCCAGGTTGTTAATAAAAATCACGAGAAGTAGATCCTTGTGGGACACCACTAGTCACAACCCTCCAATCTGAATGTACTCCTTCCACCACAACCCTTTGCCTTCTGCAGGCAAGCCAATTCTGAATCTACCTGGCCAAACTTCCCTGAATCCCACGCCTTCTGACTTTCTGAATAAGCCTACCATGTGGAATCTTGTCATATGCCTTACTAAAATCAATGTAGATCACATCCACTGCACTACCCTCATCTACATGCCTGGTCAACTCCTCAAAAAAATCTATCAGGCTCACACTCCAGGGCCTCATCCCTCTTCCTGCCTATGTCGTTGGTACCAACGTGTATCACGACTTCTGGTTGCTTTCCCTCTTGTACCAGGATGTCATGCACCCGGTCAGACGTCCAGGACCCTGGCACCCGGGAGGCAACAAACCACGCTGATGTCCTTTGCACATCCAAAAGATCTCCTGTTTGCTCCCCTGACTATAGAGTCTCCAATGACGACAGCTCTCTTCTTCTCCGTCCCATCCTTCTGCACCACTTCTGCCCTGCCACTGTGGCTCACACCTGGTCAGCCATCCTCACCAACAGCATCCAGGACAGTAAACTTATTATTCAGGGGAATGGCTATAGGGGTGCTCTGCACTACCTGTCTACTCTCCTTTGCTTTCCCCCTCTGACTGTCACCCAACGACCTGCTTCCGGCAGCCTAGGTGTGACTACCTCCCTGTAGCTCTCATCTATGACTGCCTCATTCTCCCTTATGAGTCGAAGGTCATCCAGCTGCTGCTTCAGATTCCTCACACGGTCTTCCAGATTGCCCAGCCGCATGTAATTCTGGCAGATGTGACTCTGCAGGAGAGGGGAGTTCCCCCAAGACTGCCACATCTTACAGGAGAGGCAGATCACCATCTCAGGAGGCATTGTATAGACCGGGGGTCGGCAACCCGCGGCTCCGGAGCCACATGTGGCTCTTTTACGTCTGTGCTGCGGCTCCCTGTTGCTTTGGGAAATAATTGGTCAGTATTTAATTAAAATGTATTTTATGTTAGTTTGTTAGTTTTTGAAATGTAATTCTAAATTTGAAGATTATGGTGATCTTGTACAATCTAAATAAGACATTGTGGCGACCCATTTCCTGACACATCCGAACCGGCTCACAATTAGCCAGTGTTCAGGCTAAGGGAGATAGCCTACGGGGGTTTGTGAGTATGTGTCTTTTGCAGCATCCGCGCCCATGGGGGGCGGGTTGAGGGAGGCTTAAAAGCAAGGCTGTTTAGTTCGAATAAAGCTATCTTTGACTGCAGTTTACTGACTGCGTGTAGCACACCGCTACAACGTGTTTTTATCGCTGAGGGAAGGTGCTGAAACGCTTTGTCGCGTGTCTGGAAGAAGTGAAAACTTTCCTGGGCAGCAAAGGGCTCACCTTTCCTGAGCTGGAACAGCCAGAGTGGCTGGAAAAGCTACACTTCATGGTAGACATGACAGCGCACCTGATCACGCTGAACACAGCTCTTCAGGGGTAAGGACGTACAGCCCTGCACATGTTGGAGGATGTTTTGGCATTCGAGCGCAAGTTGACAGTGCTTGCCAAAGATTTACAGAAAGGCACATTGTCTCACTTCCCCAATTTGAGAGAGTTCAAACAAGGTCACGACATGATAAATTCGGAGTATTTACATTCTGCAATCATCGCAATGCAAACATCGTTTGGGATACGCTTCTGTGAGTTCAGAGAGGAAAAAAAACACATTATCCTTCCCGGTCACTCCCCTAAGCATCGATCCATCCCTACTGAATACGACTGCATTGTCAGGTGTGAGTCAACCTGACCAAGTATGATAAATATTTTAATTGCCTATTATTTTACGTATATTCATATGTTTTCATTGTTCAGTGAAATAGTCCTTTTATTTTTCAGGTTGACAGCTGGCTGACGTTATTTTTGGTTTGCTGCTGGCGGCAAATTTAAGTTTGGCGTTTTTCATAAATACAAGAAGGACTCAAATAGACGTTGAGTATTTTACTTAAAAGTAACCTTCAACCCAACGTCTTTTTTTCGGAGTTCAAAATGTTTTTGTTGCCTGCAGAAATGTAATTTCGTTTTCTCTGCAGGAGTTCATCAATTTCATAAATGCAACACATTATAGTTTGTTTATACATAGCATAAAGGCAAAACAAAACGTTGTATGCAGTGTTATTTCATTTTAAATGTCAAACGGGTTTTGCGGCTCCCAGTTTTTCTTTTCTGTGGGAAACGGGTCCAAGTGGCTCTTTCAGTGGTAAAGGTTGCTGACCCCTGGTATAGACAAACTGGGAACAAGCTCGTCCTCTGCCTCTTCTCGTCAAAGCTCCACTCTTTCACTGGCCCACTCACTCACTGGCTGCTCCACTTGAGCTACCCCTCTATTTATTTGTCCGAGCTTTTCAAACTGCTTGGTCACCTGACCTCAATTGCCCAATCAGCTGCTTTCTGCCGAGTCTGAGCTATTCAAATCTTGATTGACTTGAATGCACAGTCCGACTGCCAAAACTGCCAGAATCTCTCGAGTCAAAGCCTCAAAGCTCCACTCCTTCACTGGCTCACTCACTCACTCACTCACTCACTGGCCGTTTGTGGAAGAAAAGATTCCACATCAAAACCAGTCAGGGAGTTTGCTATTGTTTACCTTGCAATAGTTATCCCTGAACCTTTATTGTTTAAAATAAAAATGACTTTCTATGAAATCTAAAGCACTTAAGCCAGAACCACAGAAATCCAAAACACAAGAGCTTCTGCAGATGCTGGAACTACAGAGCAAAATACAGAAAATGCTGGAGGAACTCAGCAAGTTAGAGAGCATCCATGAAAATGAATTAACTGCCGACTTTTCAGGCAGAGACCCTTCAACAGGCCTGGAAAAGTGGGATGATGCCAGAAGGAGGAGTACAAGCTGGCGAGTGATAGGTGGAGCCATGTGGATGTGGATGGGGAGGTAGGGGGATGAAGCAAGAAGCTGTGAGGTGATAGGTGGAAAAGATAAAAGACTGAAGGAGGAATCTATTAGGAGAGGAGAGTAGAGTAGACCATAGAAGGGAAGGAAGAGGAGTACTAGAGGGAGGTGATAGGCAGGAGGGAAGAGGTAAGAAGCCACTGGGGAATAGAAGAACATAAATCAAGTCTTCCTGTAACTATCACCCTCACTATATAACAAATGCATGCAGTTCTTAAGAGCTTGACCACGCCTGTAAATGCAGAACATAATATGATACAGACACATCTTCAAGACTGTTACTTATTATAATCAGACAAGTCAGAACCCGCAAGCACACATCTTCCATTTCCCTCTTTCTTCAACAGCAACCACACACTGCTTTAAAGATCCAGCAGCGCCCTCTCAAATCCCAGGCACCCAGTTCCCCGGCATTGGTATAATAAATGCTGACAAAATCTTCCTATAGATTGTCATTATTCTACAACCTCACGCTATGACATCTGACTGTCACAGGGAGGAAACTCTCCAAACTAGACAAGGGCTTAGACTGCACCACATAATGGGATATTATAGTCACCCAATCAGGACTATGCCACTCCTTGGAGACACAAGGTGAATATCAAAGGACAAGAGAGGACATGAGGGGAACACTGCTATGATCTGTAACACTATTATAAATACTAGAAGGCACAGCAAAAACTTTCAACAAGGAACAGAATAACTACTTGAAGCATCATTAAAACTTCAATGATTCTAAAGAAAGCGGGAGCGAGCTTTGGAAAAATCTTATACAAAGCTTATACCGTAATGTATGGAATGGCACTTCTGCACAATGAATCATTCTACACAGGTCCTCAGATGCAGAGTTCTGGAGTTGATTCAACTTGCCTTCAATGTAACGTTGTCCCAGGTACTTTCTGTGCTTCTCCAAAGCTTTCCGAACATCTTCGGCAGACTGGAGTTCAATAATTGCTTCTCCACTTGGCTTGCCGGCTCTGTTACACAGGAAGTGCACACCTCCAACACCATTCACCACACCGCAATCTGAGACAAGAAACAGGCAGTGTAAAAACGTTCACATTCCCTGCCAACATTAGATTCCGCACAAGGAAGTCCGGAGATCTACAAATGCCTTTCATGAACAGAATGGAATTTAGTCACATACAAACATGCACAGAAAACCACCTCCCTCCCTCACAGATATGCAAAATGCATTAATGACAGAATCTGGAAATACAAAGTTGGCCGGGAATTGTCAGTGGAGGAACAGGGTGTCCATTCATCAGATCAATGAGCATTCACTAGAAGATTATGGTTGGCTGAAGGGATCTAATGCCGATGGGCTAATGAGGTAATACGAAGTCCAGCTGCAGCAATAACTGCAGCATGGATCAGTTGGTTGAACAGCTTGTTTCCGTTCTGGTGATCCCATTCTGCCCTTTAATCTCTGATGAACCTTTTAAAAATTACCAGACTGGTTCCACAATCTTCTCAGTCTTTTCCACGCTTGCTTGTTTGGTATGTTTCACAAAAAAAATGAAACAATACAAGAAGCTCAGTGCAGCCTTTGAGAAAGACCTTGAAAAGCTTTTCCACCT
Organism: Hypanus sabinus; assembly: GCF_030144855.1. Classification (NCBI taxonomy): domain Eukaryota; kingdom Metazoa; phylum Chordata; class Chondrichthyes; order Myliobatiformes; family Dasyatidae; genus Hypanus; species Hypanus sabinus. The sequence goes on along the minus strand of NC_082708.1, from coordinate 160,310,873 downwards.
CCCATCCTAGATCTCTGTAATTTACTTCAGCTGCAGCTGAGACAGATTTAGTGCAGATAATATTGCCTCAATTCACACTGGTTGCATGTGTTTTAGCTAGAGTGATAAACAAGCTCTCTGATTTGTATTGTGGTAAGTGTCCCTCTGATCCAACCCGATGAAAGAATCCTAGCTTCCTGTCCCAGACTTAATGTCAGAGGTTTGACTAAACCATTCACTATCTCAATGTTGGGCTTAACTCCATGTTAAGCCCATGTTCTTAACTCCATGTTGGGCTTCAGACCACCTATCCTTCCCATTACTATGGCAGTCAACTTCAACCTCCAATAATATCTGTGCCTCAGCTCAGCTCTCCATTAGCTCAAGTAACCATCAAATCTGACCATTCCTCTAACTCATTTAACCCACTCTTCACCCTCTGGGAACCGGAATTCATCAATAACACATCTCCTACTCTACTAAGTTTGGGCAATGCCTTGATTTTAAATATCTCCATGGTTCTCCCTTGGCCTGATGTCTAATTAGACAACAATTCAACCAGTACCAGATTTACCCCTCCTTTTTCCAATTTTGGATCTCACTGGCTAGAGAGGTGCCAGCCCCAGTTCTCAGCCCAATGCTCACTTCCTTGAGACACAGTCTTATTAACAAAGGAGACCTTCAAAACTGGGCTGTGAACATATCGCAAATATTCTGCTATGAAAAGGTAGTATACAGCAACGAGAATGCTGAGGTTACTGGTCTCCCTGCAAGATAATATGGGGATATGTACAGGGGATAAAATTCCTGTAGTTTGAGTGCCCTACAGAACCAAATGCCAGACTCCACCTTCTGCCTCCATTACAACAACTTACATTTATTAAAAACAGAAACAGCAAAAGCTCAAATATTCAGCAGGTCAGGTAGTATCTGTGGGGAAAGAAACAAAGTTATCACTTCTGGTCAACACCTTTCATCGGGACTGGGAAAAGTTACAGAAACAAGTTTTACAATTCTGGCAAGAGGAAACAAAAGGTGAGGTTTATGATGGGATGGCAAGAGATCGGCAGAAAGGAGAGTTGGATAAGGCAAAGAAATCGAGTTTACTGTCATCTACCCAAGTACATATATGCTCAGGTGCAATGAAAAACTTACCTGCAACGGCATCACAGACACATAGTGTTAAGAGACACAAGGAAAACAAATTACACATAAAACAAAGGTAAAAATAAACAGCATTTTCATGAGGAGTGCGCACTTTGAAACCAGTGTGAACACCAGGTAAATTGCTTTCTGGGGTTATAGTGGAGCTGAGCGTTGTCATTGTACTCATCACCCTGACCAGTGGTGGAGAACATTTCCTGTGCCTTCTAGCAGCCAGGCTTCTGCCTGCTGAAACTACATCAGCTGTAACCTTGTGCAGATGCAGCAATGTCTTTCATTACACCCAAGAACATCTATGAAGGAGAAACCTATGCAAACACTAGAGAAATTTTATTCTAATGAGGTGAATTTACTTAAGTTTTTAAGTGTTTTAGTCTGCTATTAAATCTTACTCAGCAGATGTACTGCGAGTTTGTTGTGACCATACCAGGTAATGGGATGGCTTTAGTGAGGAAACTAACGCTGGGGAATCCATACAAGGTACACCTGGACTTGGTGAGTGATGTGCAGCCGGAGTCCAGACAGGAAATTCGGGGCCGAAGGACCTGTCTAGAGGAAGTGTAAGCAGAGTGAAAACCGAAATTAAACGAGAAAATAACAAAAACACTGATTTGAAATTTCTGAACCTAGTTCCAAAGGTTGTAATATGCCAAGATGGAAACTGATATTATTCCTGGAGCTTTGTTGAATACATTCAGGAGCCAAATACAGAAGGTTCAGAGTGGGAATGAGATGAAGAATTAAAGTAACAGGCAACTGAAAACTCAGGGTGATCCTCACGGAAGTGAAGGTGAGTTGCAAAGTTGTCCAATGTGTATTTAGACTCCTCATAGTAGGGCAGAGTGAGCAGCAAGTATAGCACACAAAACTGGATGCAGTATCACTAAATTACTGTTTTACTAATCAGTATTTCAAAGTCACGGTAAATTTATTGTCAAAGAACATATATATTACCACATACAACCTTAAGATTCATTTTCTTGTAGGCATTCACAGCAAGTACAAGAAACAAAACAAAAATATTAATAATAAATAAACATTGAGAACACAAGATGAAGAGTCCTTGAAAGTGAATCCACAGCTTGTGGGAACAGTTCAATGCTCAGGCATGTGAGTGAAGTTATCCCCCTGGTAATAACTACTCCTGAACATGTTGGTGCAAGTCCTGAGGCTCCTGTAACTCCTTCCTCATGGCAGCAGCGAGAAGAGAGCATGGCCGGGATAGTGGGGATAGTGATAGTGGATGCCTCTTTCCTGCAACACCACTCCATGTAGATGTGCTCAATAATGGGGAGGGCCTTATCCATGATGGATTGGGCTGTATCTACTATTTGCAGAATTTTCTGTCAAAGAGCATTTGTGTTTTCATATCAAGCTGGGATGCAACCAGTCAACAGACTCTCCACCACATGTCTACAGAAGTCTATTAAAGCTTTCAGATGACATGCTGAATCTTCAAAAGCTTTGAAGAAAGTAGAGGCGCTTCAGTGCTTTCTTCTATAATAGCACTTGTGTACTGGACCCAGGTTAGATCCTCTGAAATGATAACACTAAGGAATTTAAAGTTGCTGACCCTCTCCACCTGTGATCCCAATGAGGACTGTAAAAGTCCAATCCAGATAAAATCACTCAGAGACTGTATAAGTACAAACTCTTTATTCAAAGGACTCAGGGCTTACTCAGTTAGTTGCTTAAACAGGAACACTCTCTGACTGTTCCTGCCCAGTCCACTAACTAACTCATAATTCCCCTTACAAAATGGATATAGTTGTTCAGATACCCCCCACACGTACCAAGCTGGTGTCAGACTTATCTATTGCTTGACAGTACTGAGAGACAAAATACAGAATAGGTATAATGGCCCCATACACAAACAGGCCAGAATGGTCCTATCTATGTGCATGAGTGCACAAAGAAACAAGGATCTTGAAACACTGCCTAACTCCGAGAAGAAATATGGCTCAGCATGGCTTAGCACATCTGTTGATCATCAGCGATTTCTTTCAGAAAAACAACCTGCTATGTTTAACTGTCCATGTTAACCCTTTACATACTTTATCAGGACTGACTCATGGATCTCTGGTTTCCTCCTCCTGAAATCAATATCACCTCCTTGGTCTTGCTCACATTGAGTGAAAGGTTGTTGTTGTGCCACTACTCAGCCAGAGTTTCAATCTCCCTCCTAAATGCTGATTTGTCACTAACTTTCATTGAGTCAACAACAGTAGTGTCTTCAGCAAATGTAAATATAGCAGTGGAGTCGTGCTTAGCCTCAGTCATAAAGTGAGTAGGGCAGGGAACTAAGCACACAGCCTTGTGGTGCACCTGTGCTGATGGAGATCAGGGAGGAGATGTTGTTGCCAATCCGAACTGACTAGGGTCTAGGGTCTGCAAATGAGGAAATAGAGGACTGTAAACACAAAATACTCTGCAGATGCTGGGGTAAAAGCAACACGCACAACACGCTGGAGAAACTCAGCAGGTCGGGCAGCATCCGTGGAAACAGTCAGCTTTGTTCATTGCCACAGATGCTGCTCGACCTTGAGTTCCTCCAGCGTGTTCTGAGGAAATAGAGGATCCAGTTGGATAAGTATTGAGGCCTAGGTCTTGGAGCTTATTGAATAGTTTTAAGGGGATGATAGTAGTGAATGCTGAGCTGTAGTCAATAAAGAGCATCTTGATGTATGCACTTTCATTGTCCACGTGTTCCAGGATTGAGCGCAGAGCCAATGAAATGGCATCTGCTGTCGACCTATTGTGACAGTAAGCAAATTAGAGTGGACCCAAGTCATTTCACACTTCTCAGACAGGAGTTGATGTGTTCCATCACCAACATCTCAAACTATTTCAACACAGTAGATGTAACTTCTACTGGATGATAGTCACTGAGACAGGTTACCACATTCTTCTTAGGCACTACTATAATTGACGCCTATGTGACTGGGGTGGGCACCTCAGACTGCCGAAGTGAGAGGTTAAATATTTCAATGATCACATCAGCCAAATGATCTGCACAGGTCTTCAGTACTCAGTGAGGTACCCCATCTCAGCTGAATGCTTTCACTCTCCTAAAGGATGCTCTCACGTTGGCCTCAGTATTTCTATGCAAGGTATAACCTAGTATCTCATGGAAACAGTATCATCAAAACTTGACAACAAACCTCAAAAGATGATTATTAGGAAAGATTGAAAGGAATCATGAAGTAGGAAAGGGCAGTTTTTATCCCATACATTTAGAATCATTTACTCCATGTGATCATGGAGGCAGGTACTGCTCTCCATTACTAAGAAGCATATAAATACAAAAATCACCAAGGTACAGATCAAAAGAAAGTAAACTGGATTATAGGAAAGTAGTGGTCCATATGGACATGTTAGATCAAAAGGCTTGTTTCTGTGACTTTCAATGGATGTCGAGGTTCATGCTATTTCAGGGAAGACAGGGCAGTTATCGCTGTGTGGTATCACCATTAACACAGAAATCATTGCAGCCAATGTGTACACAGGAAGCAGACTGATATTGTGTGTAAACACTGGCTCCAAGTCAGTTTGCACACACAGGTAACTGCACATATACTTCTCAGCCAAATACTCTAACATCAAACACACTGCTGAACACATTACAGGAACACATCCCTTTATTAACTAGCTGTAGGAGAGAGAAAGGTGAATCAAAACCACATCTAGATTTTAGTAAATCCCTTACCTGAGAAAAAGTCCAGCACATCCTCCGCAGAGCAAGACCAGGGCAAACCACGAGCCTTCACAACAAACACATTTTGATCCATTTCTAATAGAGAGGGCTCATAGTCAGGAAGTGGGGGATACTCCTCGTCTTGGAAAGGCTGCTGCGACTCCTGTGAGGCATTAAGAATTAATGACCAAGACATTTCAGACAACTACCATCAACACAGTAAAAGACCACCATCCAGGCCATGCCATTTTTTCATTGCTACCATCAAGCAAGATGTACAGAAGTCCAAAGTCCCAGACCAAAAGGTTCAAGAACAGCTACTTCCTTTCAACCATTTGGTTCTTAAAGCAATCAGCAAAAACCTAATCAATTACTACAGTTTACAAAACTATGACCACTTTGCATTAAAATGGACTTTTGGTTCTGTGTTTCTTTGTAAAATAAAATGTGTATCAAGTTTTTGTTATGAATGCTGCTTATATAATATCATGTGCCTGAAATACTGCTACAAGTTTTTCATTGCACCTGGACATACAAGTACTTGTGCATGTGACAACACACTTGACCTTTACTGAAGTGGGAATGTATTGCCACACTGCCAGATTCCTTCCATCAGGATCTTTCAGTATATAGGCACTGCTGACAATGTCAACATATACAAGGTACAGCAAGTTGGTTTCATTATTGTCACATGTACCAGAGTTCAGTGGAAAAAATGTTTTGAATTGAGTTAGTACAAGAGAAAACAGTAGAATGCAGAATAAAATATTGTAGTTCGAGAGAAAGTAAAGCATAAGCAGGCAATAAGGTGCAAGGCCATGAGGAACACTGCACGGTCAGAGTCCATTCTACCATACTAGGGAGATGCTCAATAGTGTTATAACAGTACAACAGCTGTCCTTGCACCTTGTGGCACATGTTGTTGTGCTTTATAATTTTTTTCCCTGGGGGGGGGGGAGAGATTGAAGAGAAATTGCCAAAAGTGGGTGGATTTTTTTGATTATGCTGGTGCAGATCCTCGGGCATGACATCTACTTGATTGGACCAGGACAGGCTATTGTTAGGAACTTGAGGCTCAGATTCAGAACCATCGATGCAAATAGGAGCACGTGCATCAACATTCTACTCAAAGTCAATGACCAGCTCTTTTGTTTTGCTGCCATTGAGGGAGAAGTTGTTATCCTGATGCTGTAACACTAGGATCCCAGTATTGTACATCCCTCACTGGGCCAGAGGTGGTAGTGAACCATCTTCTCAAGCCGTTGCAGTCCCTCTAGTCAAAGTGCTCCCAACATGTTTTTGGGGAGGAAGCTCCAGGGGTTAGATCCAGTGATGATGACAAGAGACATATTTCTAAGTCAGGATGATGTACAATCTACAGAGAAATCAGTGGGTGATGGTGTTCCCATACACGTGTTGCCCTACCATCTGTGAGAAAGGCTGCCAAGATAAGAAGCCTGTAAGACTGACCAGCAATGCACTGTAGTATATTTTATTGTGCACCCGCTCTAGGATAGTGTTAGAGAGAGTGAACATTTATCATGGTAAAATGGTACCAGTCAATTGGGCTGTTTTGTCCTGATTCATGCTTAACTTGTCGTCAAGGTACATTCATCCAGGCAAGCAGAGAGTGCTCCATCACACTACTGACTCGTGCCCTGTGGCTGCAGGACAGGCTTTTGGGTGCCAGGAGATAGAAACATAGAAAACCTACAGCACAATACAGGCCCTTTGGCCCACAAAGCTCTGCCGAACATGTCCCTATTCAGAAATTACTAGGCTTACCTATAGCCCTCTATTTTAGTAAGCTCCATGTACCTATCTAAAAGCCTCTTAAAAGACCCTATCATATCTGCCTGCACCACCATTGCTGGCAGCCCATTCCACGCACTCACCACTCTCTGCGTAAAAAATTTACCCCAACATCTCCTCTGTACCTACTCCCTAGCACCTTAAACCTGTGTCCTCTTGTGACAACCATTTCAGCCCTGGGAAAAAGCCTCTGACTATCCACAAGATCAATGCCTCTCATCAACTTATACATCTCTAATCAGGTCACCTCTCATCCGCTGTCGCTCCAAGGAGAAAAGGCCGAGTTCACTCAACCTATTCTCAAAAGGCATGCTCCCCAATTCAGGCAACATCTTTGTAAATCTTCTCTGCACCCTTTCTATGGTTTCTATATTCTTCCTGTAGTGAGGCAACCAGAATTAAGCACAGTTCTCCAAGTGGGGTCTGACCAGGGCCCTATACAGCTGCAACATTACCTCTTGGCTCTCGGAGAAGGGGTCCCAGAACAGATCCGAGGCACACCACTGATCACTAACCTCCATGCAGAATATGACTCGCCTACAACCACTCTTTGCCTTCTGTGGTCAAGCCAGTTCTGGATCCATAAAGCAATGTCCTCTTAGACCCCAATGCTCCTTACTTTCTCAATAAACCTTGCATGGGGTACATTATCAAATACTTACAGAAAAGATGTAATTAAATTTAATAGAGTACAGACAACATTTACAAGGATGTTGCCGGGACTGGAGGACCTGAGTTGTTAGGAAAGATTAAATAGGTTAGGACTTTATTCCTTGAAACACAGAAGAATGAAAGGTGATTTGATAAAGATATCCAAAATTATGAGGGGGTATTATTGGGGTAAATACAGACTTTTCCCACAGAGATTGGGTGGGACTACAACCAGAGATCATGGGTTAAGGGTGAAAGGTGAAACGTTTAAGGGGAAATGGAGGAAAATTCTTCATTAATATGTTATGAGAGTGTGGAACAAGCTGCCAGCACAAGTGGTGCATGTGAGCTTGATTTCAAAGTTCAAGCGAAGTTTGGATAGGTACATCGATAGTCAGGGTATGGAGGGCTACGGTGTCAGTGCAGGTTGATGTTGTTGGCATGGTCTAAATGGGCAAAAGGGCCTGTTTCTGTGCTGTATTTTTCTATGACTCTATAACTTTACAAAACACTGGTTAGATAGCGCTTGGGAGTTCTGTGTGCAGTTCTAGTTGCTGTAATACCGGAAGGAGTGTATGGGAGAGAGTGCAGAGAAGGTAAGCCTAGTAATTTCTAGGGTAGGGACATGTTCAGCACAACCTTGTGGGCCAAAGGGCCTGTATTGTGCTGTAGGTTTTATATGCTTCTAAATTCCATCTGCCATTTTTCAGCCCATTTTTCCAGCTGGCGCAGATCCCTCTGCAAGTCATGATAGGCATCCCCACTGTCCATTATACCTCCAATCTTGGTGCCAACAGCGAATCTGCTGATCCAGTTAACCACATTATCATCTAGATCATTGACATAGATAATAAACAACGAACCCAGCACAGATCACTGAGGCATTCCATTAGTCACAGGCCTCCACTCAGAGGCAACCATCTACTACCACTCTGACTTCTCCCGCAAAGCCAGTCTGTAATCCCATTTACTACTTCATTTTGTTGTAACATAAAATCCCAATTTTTATATTCAATGCTCCAACTATGAAGGCAAGCATGCCATTTGTCTCTTCACCACCCTATACACCTGCTTTGCCATTTTCCTGGAACTACGAACTTGAACCCCAAGGTCTCCCCATTCATCAACATCCTACCATTTACTGTGTTTGTCCCACCCCTACTGAACTTCTCAAAATACACAACCTTGAAGGGATGAAATTCCATTTGTCAATGCTCTGTCCAACTTTCCAAATGATCCATATCCCACCGTATCTTCAGACAACCTTTATTACTATCCCGATGTCAAAGTTTACGTCACCCGCTAAGTTACAGATCATACCTCCTACATTCACACCCATCACCTGGTTTTCCACTACGTGGTGTTCGTTGCTGTTGACTGTATATTGCTGCAGGGGCACAGACTGCTTCACAAACACGCTACCCGTTTCCACCACTCCTTCACATGCCTGATCCTTCAACTGTTTGACTGTTCACACAGTCAGAGGGCGTGAAAAGCTGTGAGCGGTAGCAGATTTTAACAGAATGCTGCCCCCTACTGCATCAGGTCTGTCTATTTGCTGTGCAGCTTCCTTCAGTTCAACATTTTAGTTCTCAAATGCACGTGGCACAGCAATCGTGTTTTAACACTAAAAGTAAAAGAACTGAATTTGCAACGAACTCTGCAATTCATATATTTCATTCATATAAAAATCACAGAGGGTAATGGCTGGGAATAGTGGACAGGTTTAGGAAATGGAACAGATTTGCAGATGAGGCAGAGGGTATTAAATTCAAACTAACTCAAAAGTGCTCAAGGAACACAACAGTTCAGGCAGCATCTATGGTGAGGCACAAAAGAGTCGATGTTTCATGCTAAGACCCTTCATCTGGACTGGAAAGGAAGGGGAAAAGAAGCCAGAATAAGATGGTGAAGAGAAGGGAAGGAGTACAAGCTGGCAAGTGAGAGGATGGGGTGAACTGAAGCCGGGAAATGAGATGTAAAAGGTAAACGGCTGAAGGAGGAATCTGATAGGAGAGGACAATGGGAAGCTTCTCACTTCAACCCCTCTCCCCAACTGACCCATCTTCCCCTCACCTGATTTCACCCATTACCTTCCAGTTTGTATGCCTACCCCTCTCCCCAACTTCTTATTCCGGCTTCTTCTCCCTTTCTTTCCAGTCCTGATCAAGGGTCTCAGCCCAAAACACTGACTCTTTATTTACTTTCCATAGAGGCTGAGTTCCTCCAGCATTGTGTGTGTTACTCTGGATTTCTGGCAGATGTAGAATTTCTTGCGTTTAAAAGTCAAACTGGTGGGAAACAGAGTGCATTACTGAAGGCCATTAAATCTATTGCAGAGTAAGTTGTAGGGAGCAAATATCGGGAAGTCTGGACAGCAAAGGGATAGTCAGGGCAGATAATCCTTTTCATGATGGACATTACACACTTGGGAAGTATTAGGGATAAGGCAAAGCAGAAGATAGCAACAGAAATCAGGTAGGAGTGATGGAGATGCTGTACATTTTGGCTGTGAAGCTTGTTTCGTGATCAAAGAAATTAGGAAATTTCTAAAGTAATGTTGTAAGAAAAAGATTTCATCTCAAGACCAAAACAAAAAACTGCAATCAAACAGTACATGAAATAGAGCAACACACAAAAATCTGAAGGGACTCAGGTCAGAAGAATCTATAATTCAGTCAATATTTTAGCTTGAGATCCTTTATCAATATACTGTTTGATCTGCCATTATATTCCACAATAAGCTAGTTAGATGTGGTAGCTGAATACAGAATAATCAGCTGATTATGTGACAACTGATCACTGCCCTGGTAGCAGTGGAAACACACACACAAGTGCATCAGGATGATAGGTGGTAGAGCGAGTTACATAGAACACTATAAGCCTTTCGGCCCACAATGTCGTGCCAGCCTTCTACCTACTAGAAGATCAATCAAACCCTTCCTTCCTACATAGCCTCCCATATCTCTAATATCCATCTCTTTTCTTAAAAATTTCTAAAATATCTCTAATGCATCTACTTAGAAACATAGAAAACCTACAGCACAATACAGGCCCTTCAGCCTGCAAAGTTGTGCCTAACATGACCCGACCTTAGAAATCACTAGGCTTCCTCATAGCCCTCTATTATTCTAAGCTCCAAGTACCTATCCAAAAGTCTCTTAAAAGACCCTATCGTGTCCACCTCCACCACCATTGCCGGCAGCCCATTCCAAACATTCACCATTCTCTATGTAAAAAACTTAACCAACATCTCCTCTGTACCTACTCCCCAGCACCTTAAACCTGTGTCCTCTTGTGGCAACCATTTCAGCCCTGGGAAAAAGCCTCTGACTATCCACACGATCAATGCCTCTCATCATCTTATACATCTCTAATCAGGTCACCTCTCATCCGCTGTCACTCCAAGGAGAAAAGGCCGAGTTCACTCAACCTATTCTCATAAGACATGCTCCCCAATTCAGGCAACATCCTTGTAAATCTCCTCTGCACCCTATCTAATGGCTTCCACATCCTTCCTGTAGTGAGGCAACCAGAACTGAGCACAGTACTCCAAGTGGGGTTTGACCAGGGTCATATATAGTGGCAACATTACCTCTCGGCTCCTAATTCAATTCCACGATTGATGAAGTCCAATACACTGTATGCCTTCTTAACCACAGCGGCAACCTGTGCAGCTGCTTTGAGTGTCCTATGGGCTCGGACCCCAAGATCCCTCTGATCCTTCACACTGCCAAGAGTCTTACCATTAATACTATATCCTGCCATCATATTTATCCTACCAAAATGAATCCCTTCACACTTAGCTGTGTTGAACTCCATCTGCCACTTCACAGCCCAGTTTTGCATCCTATCGATGTTCCGCTGTAACCTATTACAGCCCTCCACACTATCCACAACACCTCCAACCTTTGTGTCATCAGGAAACTTACTAACCCATCCCTCCATTTCCTCATCCAGGTCATTTATAACAATTATGGAGTAAGGGTCCCAGAACAGATCCCTGAGGCACTCCACTGGAACCGACCTCCATGCAGAATATGACCTGTCTACAACCACTCTTTGCCTTCTGCGGGCAAGTTAGTTCTGGATTCACAAAGCAATGTCCCCTTGGATCCCATGCCTCCTTTCTTTCTCGATGAGCCTTGCATGGGGTACCTTATCAAGAGCCTTGCTGAAATCCATATACACTACATTTACTGTTCTTTCTTCATCAATGTGTTTAGTCACATTCTCAAAAAATTCTATCAGGATCATAAGGCTTGACTTGCCCTTGACAAAGTCATGCTGACTACTCCTAATCATATTATACCTCTCCTAATGTTCATAAATCCTGCCTCTCAGGATCTTCTCCATCAACTTACGAACCACTGAAGTCAGACTCACTGGTCTATAATTTCCTGGGCTATTTCCCTACTCCCTTTCAGTTTCAGATTTAGTTTATTGTCATTTAGAAACCACAAATGCAATGCAGTTAAAAAATGAAACAACGTTCCTCCAGAATGATATCACAAAAGCATATGACAAAACAGACTACACCAGAAAATCCACATACCATTTGGCAATCCCCAATCCAGAGTCCGTCTTAGCGCGTTCCATTCTTTCTTGAATCAAGGAACAATATCCACAACCTTCAAATCCTCTGGAACCTCTCCTGTCTTCATTGATGATTCAAAGATCATCACCAGAGGCTCAGCAATCTCCTCCCTCGCCTCCCACAGTAGCCTGGGGTACATCTCATCCAGTCCTGGTGACTTATCCAACTTGATGCTTTCCAAAAGCTCCAACACATCCTCTTTTTTAATATTTACATGCTCTAGCTTTGCAATCTGCTTCAAGTCATCACTACAATTACTAAGATCCTTTTCCATAATGAATACTGAAGTAAACAATTCATTAAGTACCCCTGCTATTTCCTCCGGTTCCATACACACTTTCCCACTGTCACACTTGATAGGTCCTATTCTTTCACGTCTTATACTCTTGCTCTTGATATACTTGTAGAATGCCTTGGGGTTTTCCTTAATCCTGCCTGCCAAGGCCTTCTCATGGCCTCTTCTGGCTCTCCTAATTTCCTTTTTAAGCTCCTTCCTGTTAGCCTTATAATCTAGATGCCTAACATTACTTAACTCTCTGAACCTTTTGTAAGCTTTTCTTTTCTTCTTGACTGGATTACAGCTTTTGTACACCACTGTTCCTGTACCCTACCATTAATTCCCTGTCCCATTGGAACGTACCTATGCAGAACTCCACACAAATATCCCCTGAACATTTGCCACATTTCTTCCATTCTTTTCCGAGAACATCTGTTCCCAATTTAAGCTTCCAATTTCCTGCCTGATAATTCCCCTTACTCCAATTAAACGCTTTTCTAACTTGTCTGTTCCTATCCCTCTCCAATGCTACTGTAAAGGAGATAGAATTATGATGACTATCTCAAAATGCTCTCCCACTGAGAGATCTGACACCTGACCAGGTTCATTTCCCAATACCAGATCAAGTACAGCCTCTCCTCTTGTAGGCTTATCTACATATCGTGATAAGAAACCCTCCTGAACACACCTAACAAACTCCACCCCATCTAAACCCCTTGCTCTAGGGAGATGCCTATTGATAATTGGGAAATTAAAATCTCTCATCATGACAACTGTATTATCATTATTCCATGATCTGTTTTCCTATCCGCTCCTCGATATCCTTGTTACTATTGGGCAGCCTACAGAAAACACCCAGTAAAGTTATTGACCCCTTCCTGTTCCTAACCTCCACCCACAGAGATTCCGTAGACAATCCCTCCATGACGTCCACCTTTTCTGCAGCCGTGACACTATCTCTGATCACGAGATCCATGCCCCCACCTCTTTTGCCTCCCTCCCTGTTCTTTCTGAAACATCTAAAACCCAGCACTTGAAGTAATCATTCCTGTCTGAGCCATCCAAGTCTCTGTAATGGCCACAGCATCATAGCTCCAAGTACTGATCCACGCTCTAAGCTCATCCGCTTTGTTCGCAATATTCCTTGCATTAAAATAGACAAATCTCAAACCATCTGAGAGCGTCCCTTCTCTATCACCTGTCTATCCTCCCTCCCACACTGTCTCCAAGTTTTCTCTATTTGTGAGCTAACCTCCTCATCCCCAGTCTCTTCAGTTTGGTTCCCACCCCCCCCCCCCCAACAATTCCAGTTTAAACTCTCCCCAGTTATCTTAGCAAACCTCTCTGCCAGGATATTGGTCCCTCTGGGATTCAAGTGCACCCCGTCCTTTTTGTACAGGTCACTCCTGCTCCAAAAGAGGTCCCAATGATCCAGAGATTTGAATCACTGTCCCTGCTCCAATCCCTCAGCCATGCATTTATCCTCCACCTCATTCTATTCCTATACTCACTGTCGCAAGGCACAGACAGTAATCCCGAGATTACTACCTTTGCAGTCCTGCTTCTCAACTTCCTTCCTAACTCCCTGTAGTCTTTTTTTCAGGACCTCTTCCCTTTTCCTACCTATGTCATTGGTACCAATATGTACCACGACTTCTGGCTGTTCTCCCTCCCACTGCAGGATATCTTGGATGCAATCTGAAACATCCCAGACCCTGGCACCTGGGAGGCAAACTACCATCTGAGTTTCTTTCCTGCGTCCACAGAATCGCCTGTCTGACCCCCTAACTATAGAGTCCTTTAATCTACTTCTAGTAGATTACGCTTGGTAGAGTAACCTATGCACCTAAAAATACCATCTGTGTAAAAAAAAAGACCAATCCCCCACCCCTATATTTCCCTCCAATTCCCTTAAAATTATGCCCACTGATAATTGTCATTTCCACCCTGGGAAAAAGTCTCTGGCTATCCACTTGGTCTATGCCTCTTATTATCATGTACACCTTTATCAAGTTATCTTTCATTCTCTTTAGCTCCAAAGAGAAAAGCCCTAGCTTACAAACTAGCAGAATAAGACATGCTCTCTAATCCAGGCAGCATCCTGGCAGATCTAATCTGCACCCACTCTAAAGCTATATATTTCTTTTTGCTGTATTGGACAGCGTTGAAGGCTATCAAAGCTTTCAGTGGAATGTGGACCAGCTGGAAAACTAGGCAGAAAATGGCAGAAGTAATTTAATGCAGTCAATGTTGCACCTTGGGAGAACAAACCAAGGAAGGGCTTACACAGAGAATGGTAGGGCACTAAGGAGTACAGTAGAACAAAGGGATCTGGAAATACAAATCCATAGTGCTTTCACAGTGGCAGCAAAGGTAGACAAAAAGAGCTTTTGGCACAAAGGCCTTCATAAGTCAAAGTTTTGAGTACAAGAGTTGGGGTGTTATGTAGAAATTGTAGAAGACATCGGTGAGGCCAAATATGAAGTTCTGTGTGCAGATCTGGTCACTAACTGACAGGAAAACTATTGAAGTGAAAGAGTATAGGTAAAATTTACGAGGATACTGCTGGAATTTTAGGATCCAAATAATAGGGGCAGGTTGAACATGCAGGGATGGAGGGGGGAGGTGGAGGTGAGAGGAATAGTCAACTTTGCTGGTCAAAACCCAGTATCAATCTCCACAGATGCCCCTCAACCTGTTGACTTTGTCCACAAGACTGTTCTTTGCTCTACATTCCGGTATTTTAAATTCCTTTTTCCATTTTATTCATCGATACTGATCATGGTGCCCGTCTACACTAGTCTATTTGCCTGTATTTTTGTTCTACTGATCAACCAATGTTGTCATTAAGACTTTATCCACCTATCAGCCCATCTCAACTCTTTATATTATCCCCTCCCCTACTCTCAGTCCAGAAGCAGGGTTCAACCTGAAATGTTGGATGATTTGGATACAAATGTTCTGCAGGAAATTGCAGAGTTGTGGACACCTGTCAGTTCAGTTCAAAAATCTGCCTCATCTTCATGACCCATCCACAAATCCCGCTACCTCAGTAAAGCAGTCAAAATCAAAGACCCCTCCCCCCCCAGTCATTCTAACTTCCATCCTACCATGGAGCAGTAGATTTTTTAAAAATTGTGAGAACCCTACTAGACTAAGGACAGCGTCTAACCCGCTGTCATTAGACTCCTGAACGGTCCTCTTTTACGATAAAGAATTCGGTCTCTCCATCTGGTCATGGCCGTTCCGCCTTATTGTTTGCTGTCACTGCACTTTCTCTGTAACTGTAACACTGTATTGTGCATTCTGTTATTGCGTTTCCTTTGTACTACCACAGTGCTCTGATGGGATGAAATGATTTGTATGGATAGCATATTAAACATAGGAGGCAGGGCCTGAGGCGCCCGGCCACCGAGTGACCGTACATGTCAGAATATTAAATCTATTTACCAATGATAATACCTTTGCCCCCTCGAGTGCTACTCGACCCGCTGAGTTCTCCCAGCAGATTGTTGCTCCAGATCCCAGTATCTGCAGTCTCTTGGGACTCCAAAACCCCAGTGTACCTTTCTGCATCTTCTCCAGCTTCACACTAGATCCGCTCCCATTCCGACTCAGACACTCCCAGTCTCCCTCGCCCCACCCCATGGTTCCAATCTCTGGGGTCGCCCCCGCCCCCAAACCCTTGGCCTTCAGGCCTGTGAGCTCCATTAACAGCGAACAACCCCTGGGTGGGCACTGGAGCCGACCGTCCCACTTGCCCTTCCCTCCGCTCTCCCAGCGAGTAAGCGCTCCGTCTTGTTCGCAGCCCCTCCTCACCTGCTGCGTGTATGAACGCTGCGGCCCGGCACTCGCTCTACTCCAGCCCGCGGCCCAGCCTCGGGCCTGCGGCTCCCTCAGCGGCGGCAGAGGGAAGCAGGGCCTGAGGCGTCCGGCCACCGAGTGACCGTAAGCTCGCGACACGGCACGAAGGTTGAGAAAGGCGCCGAGTCTGCAGCTGACGGCCATGGAGACCGGGTCACACCTCGTAGCCGGATCTCTCGCCGCCAGCAGTCCTGATCCTCCCTCACGTCGACCGGCCCGGCACTGCGGCAGCAGACCTCCAGCGACAGCGCTCCCTGTGCGGACCTCCGGACACAGCGCCTCCTGTAGTATGGGTGTCCAACGACAAGGCAGCGTCGCACACATGCATTGGCATGGCTTTATTATAGTGAAATCTACTTGGTTAACCTGAAAAAGATTTGCATGCCATCCATATACCTTGATTACTGATGCTCAACCACAGCTCCGCCTCCATTCGGAGTTCTGCGATAGTAACCTTCATAAACAGCGCCACCTATAGTGGCAGTCGAGAGACGGCGGACCTCAACACACAAGCAGAGAGAGGGTGGACCTCCGAGCACAGCGTCGCCTGCAGTGGTGGAGGTAGAGGTACGGCGGATCAACACGGACGGCACCTCCTTTTGTACTCACCCGTTAGGGCGCCCACATTCAGGTGCGGATAGACCGCGCCACCTGATAGCAAGTGGTGGTGGTTGCATGTTCCATTGTTCACGTATTCCTGCAAAATCTCAGCCTCCGGTAACAAAGCTTGGAGGCAGTCAATACACTATAAGCTATTCGCTTCCGCTCCTGTGTCAGAGGGAGCCGCTGAGTCCACAGTCTCCCCTGAAATCTGCGCAATGCTAATACTGAATCCTACCGGATCGCTCTGAACTTAGGCTCTTATTCTCTGACTTTATTGCACTTTCTCTGTAACTCGTCATGCAGTTTTTTGTTCTCCTTTATAGTACTTTAATGCACATTTGTAATAAACCGTGTGAACGGTATACAAGGAAAGTTTTCTGAGACAATAATAAATCTGTTTGCCAATTTAACTGTGTCTGCAATGGTGAATCTGACAGATCATATGACAATTATTTTTCCAAGTGCCCCCTTTATCCTTCCGGTCTCAAAATCTAAACCTGTTGGTGAAACATTTTCCGTCATTTATCGTCCCCCCCCCCCGCAAATTATCGTTATTTCAATAGGCGCAACATAAGCGATTGCATTTCTAAAGCAACCACTTGTGTATGAAATAGTTTGAAATGCCAAGAGTTCATTGTTAACAGCTTTGTAAAAATAAATGCAACAGAACATCAAACTCAGCGGGCCAGACAGCACTTTGCGACGGGAGATGGACTAAGTTTCGGGTCGAGACCCCGTTTGATTGTTGATCGACCCCGCTGCGTTCCTGCAACGATCTGTTTTCATTTGCTCCAGCATCCAGCGCCTTGCACACCTTACTTGTGCTTCTGTTTGGGAATGCAAACATTGTGGAGCGAATGAGAAACATGCCGACAGTTAACCTTTTTGACACGAGAAGCTGCAGCCGCCGGAATCCGGAGAAATTTCAAGAGATGTCCTCTGCCATTTCCCTCCTCGATGCACTTCGCTTACGAACACGAGATTCTGGCGCACAGAACGCTGGAGGAACTCGGCAGATCAGGCAGCACTTATGGAAATGAATAATGAGTGGACGTTTCGGGTCGGGACCCTGCATTGGGACTGTGCTTGTTGCCCTGTAGTTTATTGTTGTTTGCATTTTCAAAACCGTTAATCACAGCCTCTGCGCATTTCAAACTAGTCAACCCCCAGTGGGTTGCTTTAGAAATCCATTCCCTGATGCAGAATTAAAAGTTTGAACGCAGAGCGAGAAAAAAAAAACTCAAAATACACTCACCAAATGCTGGGGGAACTCAGTAGGCCAGGCAGCATCCGAGGTGAGGGTTCTGATGAAGGGTCTTGGCCCGAAATGTCGACTGTTTACTCTTGCTATTAGATGCTGCCTGGCCTGCTGAGTTCCCCAGCATTTCGTGTGTGTTGCTCGGATTTTAAGCTTCTGCAGATTTATTTTTCTCTCTCTCGTTTCAAAATGCACTCTGCAGAATGCAACGGGCAGGTCAACATCTGTGAAAGTGGAGGTGGGAAAGCTTGCAGAGGGCGCGGGTGGTTAGCAGACTCCGGGGGCTGTAGGCGACTGTGGGGAGGTCCATCCGGCCGTCATCCACATGTTGCAGGCAGGGCCGGCAACACGAGAGAGCAAGTCATCTGACTCGGGCAGGGGAGGTCAGGCGGCAGCGGCGGAGCGGGGTGCAATCTCGCGAGTGTCGGGTCTGTCGACCGCAGGGCGGAGAGGAACCCGCTGCAACAGCGCCGGCTGCATTCCACCCATTACTGCCGGCTGCGAGGGAGGCCAGGCGGGGAGCATGAGCTTTTTATTGTGAGTACGGTGACTGGACTGCAGGTTCCACCCCGAGCGAGTCTCCTCACTGTCCACCACATTGCGAGATGCTGGTTTCGAGCGCAGCGGAGTGAGCTGGAAAAGCACTGGCGTGTGTCCGCACCGGAGACTGCCAGGACGGTGGAGGATTTAGGAACTATGTCAGCGAGATTGGCAGGCTGGACTGGAATGTGTCAGAATTCGAGTTAGAACTGCATCAGGTTGGAATGAGTCGGCGTCCAACAGTGTCAGGTCTAAAATATGGCACGCCTCGATGTATGAGGCCGGCATGCAACATGTATCTATCCGACAGGAATGTGGTGGGAGGTACAGGGTAGGACTAGGATTGGATTGAATGCATCGTAATTGAATATTTAATTGATTAGGATGTATCCAGTTGGAATGAATTGAATTCGAAGATGTCAGTATGGAATGTTTGGTGTCAGATTGGAATGCATTAGATATAAATGTATCTAATCGATTGGAAGGTATCCTATTGGAATAAATTCAGATGGATTGAAATGTGTGAGATTAGAATGTATCTGGAAATCTATCCATTCATAATATATCGGTTTGGAATATCTTGGACTGGAATACATCTGATTAGAATCAGAATCAAAATCAGGTTGTCAGTGACATGTCGAGGAGTTTGATAAAGGGAAGTGCAAAATTCACTATAAAATATATAGAAAATAATTAAGAGCGAAACGTGGGGTAGTGTCTGGGAGTTCACTGTCTGCTCAACGATTTGATGGCAGAGGAGAAG
This sequence comes from Hypanus sabinus, assembly GCF_030144855.1. NCBI lineage: Eukaryota > Metazoa > Chordata > Chondrichthyes > Myliobatiformes > Dasyatidae > Hypanus > Hypanus sabinus. The sequence continues at coordinate 160,291,671 of NC_082708.1, read as the reverse complement.
AAACTGGTCCTAAAACACTGAGTGAGTGTCTTCAGCCTCCTGTACCTCCTCCCTGATGGTAGCAATGAGAGAGGGCATATCCCTGATGATGATGGATGTTGCCTTTTTGAGGCATTGCCTATTGAAGGCGTCCTCAGTGGTGGGGAGACTAGTGCCCACGATGGAACTGGCTGAGTTTGCAGCCCCCTACAGCTCCCCCCCACCCAACAGAATGTGTCTTTCAGTTATGTGTCCGACTGGAATGATTTGGATTGGAACGTGTCAGTATAGAATGTGTCAGACTGGATTGTCAGGATGAAATTGGCGGGTTGGAGTAGAGTAGAATTAGAATGGATTGGATTGGATCAATTGCAGTGTGTTAGGTTCGAATCTGTGGCATTATTTGACATCTTCGCATACAGTCACAGTTGTATCATAGATAATTTTCGCATAATTTCTCATCTTGGAATATGCTGTAGAATTCAGTCAATAATTTGGGATTTGGGGAACAACTAGATGTAGAAATGTGGACTAGAGAACTCAGGAATGTCAGAAAGGCCCACGGTGTTCACTGATGGCCTTCAGGGAGGGAGTCTGATCTCTGTGTGAGATGAGACTCGCCCCATGTGGGTGACCGTTAAGTAGCACCCTGAAGTGTTCCAACTGGTTATAGATGCTTCCACGGACTTTCTCATGGGCTCTGGGGCTGGCCTTGTCAATGATCCCCAGGTTCCCAAATATGAATAAGCAAACTTAAGAAATGCCTCATTCTATTTCTGTCAGTGTGGTGCAGAGTGAGGTTTATTGCATGTGAATGCCTGACTCGATCTCTGAGAACATGTAGAGTGGGGCTTACCTCTGAGTTACAGAGGACTGCGTTCCATCACATCCCTCCAGTTTACAATTCCCAGCTTCCACAGTCTGATGGAATTCTGGAAGCGCTCGGCAGCATTGTAACGTCAGTTGGAAGTAATATTTCAGGTTGGGGGCTCTTTTCTCAGAGCCGGGAAAGTGAGAAACACAGGACTGGTATCTGGAGCAGTACGCAAGGTGTGGAGGAATTCCGAAGGTCAGGCAGTATCTCAGAAACCACTTGTTCTGAAACGTTCACAGTGTATTTCCCTCCACGGACGCTGCCTGGCCCACTGAGTTCCTCCAGCATCTTGTGTGAAATGAGAAAACAAGTATAAATTGCAAAGAGCTTGGGGGAGATTGAATTAGAATCAAGTTTATTATCATTGATGTATATGGTCTGAGAATAGTACAATGCAAAGGTATAAAAATTACTATAAATTACCAAATAAATAAATAGTGCAATTAAAAAGAATTTGTGTTGTTCAGAAATTTGATGGCAGAGGGGGACAAACAGATCCTGAGTCATTCAGTGTTGGTCCTATGCAGGCTGCCCTTGAGCCTGGCAGTAGAGTATGCGCTGTCAGGCTTGTGTGTCTTCTGCTCAGTGGAAGGGGGATGACTGGAGTGGGCTTTTTGATTATACTGACATGGAGAGACACATGCCAAAGGACTGCAGATGCTGTAATCTGGAGTAATTCACAAAATGCTGGAGAAGCTCAGTGGATCTGGCAGCCTCTGTGGAGGTAAATGAGGAAAATGGATAGACAATCAATATTTCAGATGGAGATGCTTCATCCGGACTGATGCTGGCTGCTTTCTCAAAACAGGCTGAAGTCAGAGTCAGGTTTATTATCACTGAGACATTATGAAATTTGTTGTTTTTGTAACATCAGTACAGTGCAAGGCATAAAAATATTGTAAGTTAGTTAAGTATAGAGGTGGCTCATTTTGCTAGGCCAAATATGATGGCAGAATACAGTATTAATGGTAAGACTCTTGGCAGTGTGGAGGATCAGAGGAATCTTGGGGTCTGAGTCCATAGGACGCTCAAAGCAGCTGCGCAGGTTGACTCTGGGGTTAAGGTGGCATATGGTGCAATGGCCTTTATCAATCGTAGGATTGAGTTTAAGAGCCAAGAGGTAATGTTGCAGCTGTATAGGACCCTGGTCAGACCCCACTTGGAGAACTGTGCTTAATTCTGGTTGCCTCACTACAGGAAGAATGTGGAAGCCATAGAAAGGGTGCAGAGAAGATTTACAAGGATGCTGCCTGGATTGGGGAGCATGCCTTATGAGAATAGGTTAAATGAACTTGGCCTTTTCTCTTTCGAGCGACAAAGGGTGAGAGGTGACCTGATAGAGGTGTACAAGATAATGAGAGGCATTGATTGTGTGGATAGTCAGAGGCTTTTTCCCAGGGCTGAAATGACTAGCATGAGAGGGCATAGTTTTAAGGTGCTTGGAAGTAGGTATAGAGGAGATATCAGGGGTAAGTTCTTTACTCAGAGAATGGTGAGTGAGTGGAATGGGCTGCTGGTGACGGTGATGGAGAAAGATACGCTAGGGTCTTTGAAGAGGCTTCTGGATAGATACATGGAGCTTAGAAAAGTAGAGGGCTATGGGTAAGCCTAGTAATTTCTAAGGTAGGGACATGTTTGTCACAGCTTTGTGGGCTGAAGGGTTTGTATTGTGCTGTAGAGTTTCTACGTTTCTATAAATGAATGAATAATTAATTAATTAATGCAAAAGAATAGTGAGGTAGATTTAATAGAGAGTTTAGAAATCAAATGGCAGAGAGGAAGTAGGTGTCTCTAAATTGCTGAGTTTGGCTGCTCGGGCTTCTGTACCTCTTCCTTGGTGGTAGTAATGAGAAGAGGGCACGTCCCGGATCGAGAGCTGGCCCAGTCTAGACAGAGTCAGTGGAAGGAAGGCTGGGTTTCATGTAGGTGGATATATTCTGGCAGATTTTCCTCCCCTCTTGTGTCCGGATGCAGAGAGCCACACCCTCTGTCAGTGGCTGGAGTGGATTTGGGGGTGGAAGTGGCACATGGTGTACCGTGGGTAGGCGGCTGGAACAATCATTGTAAAAGGTTTAAATCAGCAATGCTAGTGCTACAACTGTACTGCAAGTAATTAGCATTACTTTCTCCACTGGATGCCTTGCTTTGAACAATGACTAACCCTCCCAGTGGAGGGTGGTTAAGATTGGGGACTAGGGGAATTTCTGCAAAGCACATGAGAGAGGAATGATGTGAAGTGAGAAAGTTAAATTAAGGCATTGTCAGTTCACTTTAGCATCTGTGGTTCTTGTTTTTCAGCGGGAATCGTTCCTCCCGGACGTTCAAACCAAAGAAGAACATTCCAGAAGGGTCTCACCAGTATAAATTGCTGAAGCATGCTGAGGCCACACTGGGCAGTGGCAATCTGCGATTGGCTGTTATGTTACCGGACGGTGAAGATCTGAATGAGTGGATCGCCGTCAACAGTGAGTGATGCTGCCACACCTGAGCTCAGCAAGGCTGAGGAGAGGCCGGGGTTGGGTGGCAAGGGGAGGGGTCCTCTAGCTGTAAGTGAGGGCCGTACTGGAGGCTGTAGCAGCTTAGCTTTGGGTGGGTGCACGCTAGTATACAGCGGGAGAAGGGTGGGCGGAGGGGATGGGTGCTGAGCTTGGCCTCAGCTTGATGTGGCTAGTTGTTTCTGTACGTTTTCCAGTAGTATAATTATTTCTCAAGTGACATCATTAAAAGAAAAATCATAATACATTGGTGTTGATGGGAGCTTGGTGTGTGCCAAATGGTGGCTGTGTAAGCCAGCTCGTGGGGTAGTGGCATCAGCACCAGACCTCTAAACAAATGGTCACAAGTTCGAATCCCGCTGGCTCCTTGCACGCTTTCCATCTGTGCTGGGTTGAGCAACGAGCTAGCAACTAGGCCTCGTAAAAATAACAGACTAATGCCATGGAAACAGCAAAAATGCCACCCAATGCACCCAAAGTGCAAAAAGGAACAACGGATGGTGGCTGTGATTCCTGAATTGCGATTGGGTCTACACATCCACAAATGTTGCTTTGGGTGGAAAACATGTTAATGACACCCTCAGGTTGTAAAAGTTGTTGCATCCATCCCTCTTTCTCTACTCCTCTTCATTTTCTCCCCACCTTCCTCCCGTCCACGCTCAGAAGCTTGTAGTCACCGTTCTGCCTCTCACCTTGCAAGCTTTTAAACTGAGATTAAAGTTTCTTAGTATCTCCTGGAGTTTATTCTGAAACGTGGGCAATCTATGTCCATGTTTGAGACACACCAAGATCCTAAATGTAGGCGTCAAAGAAGCGGGCAGTTGTTTGTTATCTCTTGATAGTCTTGCCTGAGGGAAGGGCACCTGTGGACAACAAAAGCTTTATAAAGGTGCAAGACAGGGTTTGCTGATTTATTCATGGTGGCCAGAGCAGATTATGTGATATCGTTCAAAGGAAACAGGATTAATACACAGAGAAGGAATATATACAACATTCTAAGCATGAGACAAGAAGAAGGCTAACACAGGCTCAAAGACTAAGGGCAATCTGACATTTGGCTCTGATTATTAAATGTTTCAGAGGTCAGGCAGCATCCATAGAGAAAAAATAAAGCTGGTAATGTTTCAGGTCAAGGGCCCTTCATCAGAGCCTGCTTATAGAATGTGGAAGCTAGCTAAACTGACAAGTATTAACTGAAGTAATCTTTGTCTTTTATCCAACCAATGAAAACCCAGCGGTGGACTTCTTCAACCAGATCAACATGCTGTACGGCACAATAACAGACTTCTGCAGTGAGGAGAGCTGTCCGGTTATGTCGGCTGGTCCCAAGTACGTTACCGCTTTAAAGCCCTGATACTTCATGTACTCTTCCAGCATGTCACTTTTTCTGGGGTTTAATTAGGCAGCTGTCTTGAGCAGATAGTTCATATTTCAATGGTAAAAGTGAATTTATTATCAAAGTACATATTTGTCACCATGCACATGATTCATTCTCTAGCGGGCATTATCAGTAAGTACAAGAAACACAATATAATCAATAAAAGACCACCCCTCCCCCCAACAGTACAGGCAATCAGTGTACAAATACAAATAGATTACCGGTTAAAAAAAAATCGTAATAGTAAGTAAACAAATAAGCAATAAATATCGAGAACGTGAGATGAAGATTTATTGAAAGTGAGTCCATAGATTGTGGGAACAGTTCAGTGATGAGGCAAGTGAAGTTGAGTAAAATTACCCCCCTTTGGTTCAAGTGCCTGAGGGTTAAGGGGTAATAACTCTTCCTGAACCTGGTGGTGTAGGTCCTGAGACTCCAGTTCCTTCTTCCAGTGAGAAGAGAGCATGGCCTCGACAGTGGGGGTCTCTGATGATGGATGCTGCACTCTTGCGACAGCACTCCATGTAGATGTGCTCACTGGTGGAGAAGGCTGTATCCATGATGGACTGGGATACATCCACTACTTATTGAAGGCTTTTCTGTTCAAGGGCATTGGTGTTTCCATACCAGGCTGCAATGCAGCCAGTCAATATATTCTCCTCCACATATCATTAGAAGTGAGTCAGAATTTTAAATGACATGCTGAATTTTCACAAACTTCTAAAAAGAGGGAGGTGCCGGAGTCTCTGTGGGATTCAGACATCATCTATTCTACTGTGCTGCGAAAAACGAGTTTCCAAAGTCTGGTCAAACTCGCTTTATTTTGAGAGGAAGGAATTGGAATTGGAAGACCATTAGACATAAGAGCAAAATTAGGCCATTCTGTCCATCTGGTCTACTCTGCTATTCCATCACGGCTGATTTGTTATCCCCTCAACCCCATTCACCTTCCTTCTCCCCATAACCTCTGACACCCTAACTAATCAAGAAGCTATCAACCTTCTCTTCAAATATACCCAATGACCTGGTCTCCACAGCCATCTGTGGCAATGAATTCCAAAGATTAACCACCCTGTGGCTAAAGAAATTCCTCCTTATCGCTGTACTAAATGGACGTTCCTCTATTCTGAAGCGACACCCTCTTGTCTCGGACTCCCTGGATATATGAAACATCCTCTCCACATCCACTGTATCTAGTAGGACTTTGAAGATTTGTTAAGTTTCATTGTGATCTTCCCCCTCCTCATTCTTCTAAACTCCAGTGAGTACAGGCCCGGCCGGAGCCATCAAACGCTCCTCGTTCATAACCTTTCCTTGCTGAAATCATTCTTATGAATCTCCTCTGGACACTCTCCAATATCAGCACATTGTTTCTTAGATAAGAGGCCCAAAACGGCACATAATACTCCAAGTATGGTCTAACCAATGCCTTATTACATCCTTGCTGTTATTTTCTAGTCCTCTTGAAATGAATGCTATCATTGAATTTGGCTTCCTTACCACTGACTCATCCTGCACGTTAACCTTTAGGGAATCCTGCATAAGGACTCCCAAATCCCTTTGCACCTCTGACTTTTGAATTTTCTTCTTGTTTAGGAAATGAGAGGTCTGTAAACAATTCTTGTAACTGGGATAGAAGCTGTCCTGGAATCTGCTGTTGCTTGTTTTCAAGCTTCTGTATCTTCTCCCTGATGGGAGGGGGAGAGGAGAGAGTGGACGTTGCTGACAAAACTCGGCAACCTCCACTTCCTGAATGACAGTGGACAATCGGGACTGGCGTTTAGTGATCAGACAATGTGGGTCTTAGGCTGGGAAAGTGTGGGCTGATGTACTGTTGTCAGGTGGGTCATGACCCAGTCACTGGGGGGGTCGGGTGAGATTGCCTGCGCTCTCTGAGCTGTCGGGGTTGTGTGGTAGGAGGGTCTGGAGTGGGCCGGGGGCTTTGCATGAGCTGTGTTGAAGATGGTAGAGCGAGAGTCCAGAATCAGTTTGAAATTTGATGTTTTCTGGCAGCAGTAAAGTGCAAAGTTAGATTACAAATATCAGAAAGGGAGTGGACTGGGAGAGTGTTGGACTGCCTCAGCCGGAAAGCAGTGATGAGCCCAGCCTGTGTCTATTTGTTTTCACTGGCTGAGGTTCTAAATCCCAGATCGTCCCTTTCCCAATCACTGACTTGAGGCAAACTGAGCTCTGAATCCATCCTCCCCACCCTGACCTTACCCCAGTTACCCCACCAAAACTTCGGGACACAATCCTGCTTTGACATCATCCCTTCTCCTGATTGCCTCAATTCCCTAAATCCACCCCAGCTGCCTCCATCTCCACTCTCACAGGCACTCTCCCCGACACCCCTCCACTCTCATTGTGACTGTCCGTAGACCTCATGCCCTACAGTGGCTCCCTGTACATCTCGTTGCAGGTTGCTCCATGCACTGTGAGATCAGATTTCAAGCAATGAATCTGTGCACAGTTCAGGCACCCTCAGCTCATCCAGTAAAATGAAAGCTTCCGTACTAAAGCCAGATGCTATTTCTGGAGGTCAATGCCACTATTCGTCCACTGTCAAGACTGTGGGGGTGGGGGTGGGGTGGGGCGGAGGTTTTTCTCTCAGCAGACTGACCCTCAATGCACGCAGTTGGGAACTTGAGTTCAAGTCTCAGCTTTCACATCCTGAAAAGTATTGAGTCATTTGGGGAAGCAGAGATCTTGCAGGGAGGCTGCGTGTCCAGTCCCACACTAAAGACCGACAGCAGAAATCCGAGCTGACGGTACGTGGAGGAAGGGGGTGTTGTCCTGTCAGAGGAGGTGGGGGTCCCGCAGCTCAGTGAGGTTCCCTTATCTCCTTCCCAGTTCTAATGAAGGGTCGAGGCACAAGAAACTGCAGATGCTGGAATCAGGAGCAACACACAAAGCATGGAAGAACTCAAGTGGGTCAGGCAGCATCCACAGAGGGATATGGGCAATCTGTATTTCAGCTGAGATCTGAACTGTTGGCTCTATTCCTCTTTTCACAGATACAGACTGACCCTCTGAGTGTTTCCAGCTAATTTTTGTTCTTGTGGTGGAAAAGCAGAAGTGTGTCCTCTGTGTTTCAGACAACTGCAAGCAGTTGTCAGCACATTTGCAGTCCATTAGCAGGCAGCATTGTGATCAGGAGTGTCACGAGAGTGCCCAGAGTTACTTCAGACTTTGCTAATAATACAGCTGTCTTCCCCAGTCCATAGATCTCAGCTGACTACACAGACCCAAGTCTCGTGGTCGCCAGCAGGGCCAAAGATTTGCATGTACGTTCTGTTCAAAGTCAAATTTCGAGTACAGTCAGCGGACTTGACATGAATTGTCAACTATCCCTTTGCCACAGATGCTGCCTGACCCACTGAGTTTGTCCAGTTGTTTACATGTTGCTTCAGCAGACTGTGCTGTTTCATGGAGGATGGGTTGAGGAGCTGGGCCTTCAGACATTCTGTGCCGCGTTATCTGATTCAATTGTCGCGATTAATGGAGCTTGAAGCAGGCTTGGCCCTGGGCCCTAAGGTCCAGCTCCCTTCCAGCACCATAGCGAGGCAGGCGTTCTGATATTGTGCAGCTGGAGGGATTCCTTATCCGGGGTCTGTTCCTTGCCTGAAGCAACAGTCCAGAGGCTGTCTGAACCTCTGAGTTCCTCCAGCAGTTTGCTTTATAGCCCAGATCCCAGCCTCTGCGGTCAGAATCACCAAGTCGTACAGCGCAGAAACCGAACCTTCAGCCCAACTTGTCCCTGCAGAAAAATTCCCAGCAGAGCTAGGTGCATTTTTCCGCATTTGACCCATATCTTTCTTACCCTTTCCTTATCCATGTACCTGTCCAGTTATCTTTTATATGTTAATGTTCCTGCCTCAACTCTTTCTTTAGTAGCTCTGTCTATATGCTGACTTCTCAGTTCATGATTTCCACGTGCAGATTCCTGTGTCTCTCAGGAAACAGCACCCTGCATCTCCCCTCTTACTACTGTGGAGTGCACCAACTAATTCCCACGTTTGCCTCAAATACAGCAGTGGCCACACAGCCGCAGTAGTCTGCTGCCTGTAAAGTACAGCTACAGATATCAAAGGTGCTCTGGAAATCCAAGTCTTTGGGTTAGCTTTCTCAGTTTGGATGTGAGCCAGGAACATCCGAAGTGATTGGGATAGACCAGGCAGGATGCATGTTTTTCCTGATGCTGATTGAGGGACAGCTCTTCAATTGGGACACTACAGAGAATGGAGACAGGCACACCCCTATTGACATCAATGGATCTGAGGTTGAGAGGGTGAATAACTTCCAGTTCCTCAGCATACACATCATCGAGGATCTCACGTGGTCTCTACATACCGGCTGTGTGGTGAGAAAAGCACAACAGCGCCTCTTTCACTTCAGACAGTTGAGGAAATTTGGTATAGGCCCCCATATCCTGAGAACTTTCTACAGGGGCACAATTGAGAGCATCCTGACTGGCTGCATCACTGCTTGGTATGGGAACTGTACTTCCCTCAATTGCAGGACTCTGCAGAGAGTGGTGCGGACAGCCCAGCACATCTGTAGATGTGAACTTCCCATATTCAGGACATTTACAGAGACCGGTGTGTAAAAAGGGCCCGTAGGATCATTGGGTACCTGAGTCACCCCAACCACAAACTGTTCCAGCTGCTACCATCTGAAAAAATGGTACCACAGTATAAAAGCCAGGACCAACAGGCTTCGGGATAGCTTCTTCCACCAGGCCATCAGACTGATTAATTCATGCCCAAAGAATTCAGATCTCTGGGCACACAGCCAGCAGCCAGCTTGCTGCTTTCAATCAACACACACAAAATGCTGGTGGAACGCAGCAGGCCAGGCAGCATCTATAGGGAGAAGTACCGCTGACGTTTCGGGCTGAGACCCTTCGTCAGGACTAACTGAAAGGAAAGATAGTAAGAGATTTGAAAGTAGGAGGGGGAAGGGGAAATGCAAAATGATAGGAGAAGACTGGAGGGGGTGGGGTGAAGCTAAGAGCTGGAAAGGTGATTGGCAAAACTCTTTTGCCAAAACAAAAATTGGCAGCAGCAACCATAATTGCTGGAAAATTCATGTATATAGATAATTGTATAAAAATAGAAGTGAGCATAGGAAAGTTAAACTACAGGGAAATTAAAAGGAAAAGAAGAGTTCTAATCCAACACTATCATTCCTCTCTCTGTTGACGATCAGATGCATGTTTCTAGCACTTGCTGTTTTATTTCATGTTTCCAGCATCTGCAGCAACTTCTTTTTGTAAGCACACATGATGTGTAAACCTGTGGTTGATCAGTAATTGCACCAGAAACAATGTAATTGACTGTCCTCCTGAGGGTGCACTCAGATACTTATCATTTTAAAAATAGATATTATAAATATGACATGTCAGTACTGGTATATATCTCTTCCAATGCTGACATGTATTTGGCTGTGAGCTGGGAGATATTTTACGCTTGCATTTGGCTGTGGTTAAATTGGAAATATTCTCTGACTTTGAAGGTTGAATCAAGTCCCACTCTGGGCAACTGAGCACAATAACCTGAAGAGAACACTGCAGTCCTTCATTCCACTCTCTGATAATAGTCCCCAAGTCCCTACCATTCATGGTCAATGTCCTTGCCTCATTACGATTCCCAAAATGCATTATTTCATATCTCTCTGCCATCTCTCAGCCCATTTCAGCAAACACAGAACATAGAAATCTACAGTACATTACAGGTCCTTCAGTCCACAATGTTGTGCCAACCGTGTAACCTTCAGAATCACTCTGTAGTCTAAGAATGTCTTTGCACATCCCTACCAATCTTGGTGTCATTTATTTGTGTTCCAGCCATTTTCATCTGGTGATAACACTTTGCTCTATAGAAAGCTGACCTGTACTATCCCCCACCACTCTCCATGGGAGCAACGTCAGTGTTCAACCCTCAGCAGACGTTGGCCAGGCTGACTTCATTCCAATGGAAAAATGAGGATGGGAACTTGAACAATGTTGCAAGCTAGGGCAGCCTGATGCAGAGATGTTCCTGTTTGCAGGTGAGATAAGAGCAGGGGGCCATTAATGTCAGACTGACCCATAAGGAATTTAGAAGAAAGCTCTTTATCTAGAGCCCTGCTTGGTGGCGCAATAATATCAGCGCCGGACTCCGGAGCAAATGTTCCCGAGTTCGAATCCAAGTCGGGTTGAGCGTCGAGCTAGCAACTCAGCCTTGTGAAAACCAGAATAGCTTGCTACAGACATCATGGCGATGCCCCGATAACTCCACTGCCGAGATAAGGGCTATTCTTCTTTTTCTTCTTCTTTATCTAGAACACAGGAGGAATGGAATCCTCTCCCACAGGGAGTGAATGACATGAACAGCAAGGAACAAGGAGAAGCTGTGTAAACACACAAGGAACAGAGACTCACACTAGTGAATTGAGGCCTAACTGGCGCTTAAGTGTTAACTAGATTCTTGCTGTGCTTTCCATTCCTTATATAATTGTAGTTTCTCCTGTTTACCCTGGATAATCTACAGATATGAGTATCACTGGGCTGATGGAACCAATGTTAAGAAGCCAATTAAATGTTCAGCCCCAAAGTACATCGATTACCTGATGACCTGGGTTCAAGAGCAGCTGGATGATGAGACCCTTTTCCCGTCAAAAATAGGTAAATATTTGACCATGCCAAATATTGTTGCAATGAATTAAAGTCATAGAGTGATATATAGCACAGTATCCATGCCAACCAAAGTGCTAGTCAGATTTACCTGCCTTTGGCCCATCTCCCTCTGAACCTTTCCTCTCCATATACTTAACCAATTGTCTATTAAATGTTGTTAATGTAGAGTGTATACATCAACCACTTCCTCTGGCAACTCAGTTTATACTAACCACCCTCTGTGTGAAAAAACTGCCCCTCAGATCGCCTTTAAATCTTTCTGCTCTTGCCCTAAAGCTGTGCCCTCTAGTTTAGGTTCCATTTCCCTAGAGAAAACGTTGTGTGCATTTACCCAATCTATGCCTCTCATGATTTTATGTATCTCTGTAATTTTTTTCCCCAAGACTTCAAAGATCATGGGGATAAAGTTAAAATGTGGTGTTATTCCCCCCCCACCAGATTCATGTTGAAAGGTCACATGACATTTGTTCTCAAGCTGACCAAGTTATATTGGTAATAATGTGAGAACCAGAAAGGCCTTTCTGGCCCTCTAGGTGACCCTATCAGTGAATCATATCTGACCTTTGTGCCATGCCTGTGATCCCTGTTGTTCCTTCTCCTAAGATCAGGATGTCACTGATTAGGCCAGGATTTATTGCACACCCCTCTTTGGTTTTGGATTGACTGACTTGTTGGGCCATTTCAGAGAGTATGTAAGAGTAACTACATGCTTTAGGTCTGGAGTCACATATGGGCTCAGACAGGGAAAAACCAGCAGGTTTCTTCTACCTACTGAAGGACATCGTGGACCAGACGGGTTTTATATCTATTCTGTAGTTCTTGAGCAAATACCATTTGATAACTGAGATTAAACTGCAGTTGCCACTGTGTGATTTGAACTCAGCTCTCTGGATTGTTGCTCCAAGCCTCTGGGCTTCTAGTCTGGAAAGCTAATTACTAAGATTTTCCATTGATCTGTGAACATCTGGCTTGAGCATACTCAGTGCCTAAGTGACCACAGCACTCTGGATGAGGGAATTCAGAGGGTTTGCACTATCTTCATAAAATACTTCTCATCTTGGCCTTATCCTCAGGCATTGTGCCACTCTGTCAAACCTTCACTGAACCATCATTAACCTCACCTCTTCTAACCTCCAGACCCATTACTCAAGTCTTCTTTATGGGTCAGCCCTTCCATACCAGGAATCTAGTGTTCCAGAGATCCATAAATCCAGTATTACAGGAGTCCAGAGAGCAGTATTCTAAGAGCTTTGTCCAAGGTCCTTGTGTTCCAGTATTCCATGTAATACATGTAAAAAGCTTCTGAGGGCAGAAGCATTCATCTCCCAGACAAAACTATAGACCTTTGTCAACCTGATGCTTGCAATTCTAGTGATGCGCATTGGGGATGTATCTCATCACCCACATCCAACCAGTACCTCTGAGGTACATGGTACCTGATTCTCTGTCCAAAGACTTAGCCAGCAAACATTTCTGGGGATCTAAACAGTAGTGCAAGCATGGTGGGATGAAGCAGCAATGTCAGAATCTAGTAGCAGAAGAGATCATTCAGCCTCTCCCATTTATCACCTTCATTCCAAGGCAGGAGTTTTGGACAATGATGATTGAGGAATGATTTGGTGGCTGCTTGGTGTACCCGAGTATTGTGCTGTTCACTGCTGGTCAGGGGTTGTTCAGCGTGGCCCACCTGGCCTTCAGATGGAAGTTTGTAGCTTTGACTCCCTCTCTGAATATCTGAGCATAAAATCTGTAGGAGAACCATACTGTGGGCTAAGATGTCCTGCAGAGAAGAGAGTTATCTGAGGCACCTTCAGTCTGTAAATTATCCCAAGGCAACATTCAATAAAAAATAGAGTGCCTGGCCAATGTTTATTCACCAAAATCATCACACCATGATCTTGTAAATGTCACATTGCTGTACCTGGGAGCTTGCTGTGTAGACATTGAACGCTGCAACAGACTAGCTACAAACTAGGATTTGATCAGCATTAAGTTACTGTGGGGAATCACAGGGAACATGAAGGTCTTGTGGGAGTGCATGTATTTTTAATATCTCTGCAGTTGAATTAAAAATCTTTCCCCCTTCTCTCTCTCCCCCTCTCCTGCTTCCTACTCTGTCTCACTGATACTCTGTTTCTATCTACCTTTCAATTTATCTATCTCTTTCATTGTATCACTCACTATTTCTCTCTGACCTGTTTGCATCCTCTTTCTGGATCAATGTTTCTCTTTAAATCTCTGTTCCTCTCTGACTCCCTCTCCCTCCCCCTCTCTTGGCCTTTCTCTCCCTGCCTCTCCCTCCCCCTCTCTTGGTCTTTCTCTCCCTGCCTCTCCCTCTCACCCCTGCCTCTCCCTCCCCCTCTCGGCCTTTCTCTCCCTGCCTCTCCCTCCCCCTCTCTTGGCCTTTCTCTCCCTGCCTCTCCCTTTCTCCAGGTGTTCCTTTTCCCAGGAATTTCATATCTGTTGCAAAAGCCATCTTGAAGCGCCTGTTCCGGGTCTATGCCCACATTTACCATCAGCACTTTGAGTCTGTCATCCAGCTCCAGGAGGAAGCCCACCTTAATACTTCCTTCAAACACTTCATCTTCTTCGTTCAGGTAGGCCCTCCAGGTTCATCACATCGACCACTGCCCAGTTGTTACATGGTCCACTCACCTCTCTGTCAGCCCCGACTCAGCTGTGGGTTCTTGCACTCCTTCCTCCACACCCAACTCATTCTCCTCATACCCCTCATCCCCTAAATCTCCAACACCACACCTCACACCACCTTCCCATATCACTTCCATCAAACCCCCTATCCATAACTCCCACACCCCAACCCGTTTTGCACGCTTCACATATCACGCTGCCGGCTTCACATGTTACCCCGTCACCCACTCTGCTCACATTCCACACCTTTCAAATCCCAGCCCTCACATCTCACATTCTCCCCCCAAACCCCCAGATTACACCCCACGCCTCCCACATACACGCTCCACAACCACGTGCTACGCCAACACACATCTACACCCTGCACCTCTCACACTTCCCACATCACACATAGAAGTGCATCCCAACACAGGTCCACAGGTTTAGGCCCTGCAATGGAGCAGGGCCAACTTTGAGGGCATTAGGATCTAGCGGGGGTTGACGGGATGACTCTTTTTAAAGGCAAAGGGACAGTTGGCAAGTGGGAGGCTTTTAAATAGGAACCTGCAGGTTCCTACTGGGGTGAAGGGTAGGCATACAAGCTTCTTGGAAACCTGGCTGATAAGAGATGTCCAGGCTCTGTTAAGGAAAAAAGAAAGAAGCATGCATTGAGTTTGGGCAGCTGGGTATGAGTGAACCCTCGATGAATATAACAAGTTTAAGGGGTAAGTCAGGAGGGCAAAAAGAAGGAGATGGACTTGGCAGGCAGGGTTAAAGATAATCCCAAGAGGATCTGCAGTTATATTTATAGTAAAAGAGTGACTAGGGAGAGCTTAGGTCCTCTTAAAGACCATCAGGACCTCTAATATGTGGAGATGGCTGAGATTTTTAATGTCTGTTTCTTCTCAATGTTTACTAAAAAGAATATCATAGGTAATGAAGTAATGAGGGTAGTAAATACTGAGGCCTTAGATCATTTACATCTTGCAAGGAAGGATGTATTTGCAACCTTGAAGCACATTAAGGTGGGCTGATCCATAGTGTCTGACCAGGTCTTTCCCCGGACCTTATGGGAAAGCAGGGAAGAAACTGCAGAGGCCCTTGAAGAGGTATTCACTTCACCATTAGCCACTGACAAAATTCCTGAAGACTGGAGGATGGCTAATGTTGTTCCATTGTTCAAGAAGGGTAGCAAAGACAGACCAGGGAACTACAAACTAGTGCAACTGATTTAATTTGTAGAGAAGTACTGGAGTGAATTCTGAGAGACAAGATCTACCATCACTTGGATAGTCAAGGCCTGATCAAGAATAGTCAGCATGGCTTTGTGTGTGGGAGGTTGTGTATGATAGATCTTTTGGAGCTTTTCCAAAGAGGATAGATGAAGGTAAGCCAGTGGATGTTTAGTAAGGCCTTTGGCAGGGTCCGGCATTGCAGACTGATTGGAAAGATTAAGGTGCATGGGATTCAGGAGTAGCTACAAGGTTGAGTCAAAATTGGCTTGATGATTGAAAGCAGAGTGTGATGGTTGAAGGTCAAATCTCCAGCTGGAGGCCTGTGACGTGTGAAGAGTCCCAGAGTCAGTGTTGTTATCCATTGTTTATATATATGATTTGAATATAAATGTGCATGACATAATTAGCAAGTCTGCTAATGGAATTTGATAGTGAAGCAGTAATTGCAAAGAGAACTTGGTCACTTAGGGAGATGGGCTGAGGAAAAGTAAAACGGATTTCAACTTCGATATCCTAAGTGTGAGGTGACATACTTCGGACACTCGAACCAGGAAAGGACTGTTAAAGTGAATGGAGGGTACGGATGAGTGCTGTGGAATGGAGGGACCTGGAATACAAGTGTACAGTTCGCTGAAAGTGGCAGAGTGGCGACGAAAGCGTTTAGCCTTTGTCAGTCAAGGCAGTGAGTTTAGGATTAGGGACATATAGCTGTTAGGTAAGTCATTGGTGAGGCTTCATGGAGAGTATTGTGTACTGTTCCTGTTATAGGAAAGACATTGTCAAGTTGCACAGGGTGCACAAGAGATTTAAAAGGATGCTGCCTGCACTAGAGAGTTTGACTTATAGGTAGTTGCCCACAGTGGATATTTATTCCCTGAAGCATAGGAAAATTAGGGTAAGCACATAGAGATTTATAAAATCATGAGGGTATGGATAAGTAGAAAGTCATAGTCTTTTCCCCAGGGTTGGGGGGTCTAAAACAAGATACAAGATAAGAGGCAGGTGAGGAGGAGATTTAAAGGAGACCCGGGAGGTAACTTTTTTAGATGAGGGGAGTGAGTACCAGAATGAGCTGTCAGGGGAAATGGCTGAGGCAGGTACAATAACTGGGTTGGGAGGGATCCTTGATTATATTGGTTGTGGGAAGTGTAAACAGAGTCAATGGAAGAGAGGAGGCTGGTTTCAGTAATGTGCTGAGCTGTATCCACAACTCTTTGCAATTTCTTGTGGTCTTCGGGCAGAGCAATTGCCTTATCAATCTCTGATGCATCTGCAAAGGATGCTTTCTATGGAGTGTCAGTAAAAAATGGTGGGGGTCATTGAGGACATACCGTGTTTCCTCAGCCATTTGGGGAAGTAGAGGTGTCTTGACGTGAGAGAATCCAGAACTGTGTCCGATAGAGATTGCAGATAAATCTGAGTAGGTTTAGGATAGCTAGAGAGTGGGGAGAAATTGTAACTCTCCACCACTGGTTGAGGGGAAGAGCAGAGAGGCATCAAGGGCATGTGGAGAAGCAGAAAGACGAGGGGAATGGAGTAGGGGGTGTAGCTGGAGACGGAAAGAGACACATGGAGGAGGAACACTAACTCATAGCAGCTAGATCAAATGTCCAGTTTCTACATACGCTCAACGTGCCGAGTATTGGCACAACTGACACCACACAGCCCATGTCGTCCGTCCTGACCATCTCCACCAAATCACTAAACCAGCATCTCTCCCACCATGCAGGAATTTAATCTCATCGATCGACGGGAGCTGGCTCCATTGCAGGAGCTGATCGAGAAGCTGACCACCAAGGACAGATAGAAGCCTGGCGGACGAGGACACATCTGCCCCTCTTTGTCGTTAGCACCTTGCACACCGCTGGTCGGAGTCCTGCAGAGTGCACCCTGGGCAGGCATCGATGGAGACAGGACAATTATGCACGCTACCAGATTTGATTTAGGCCTTTGCTATTTGTCGCATAACAAAGGACATAAATCCCTCATTACGTTCTGCGATGTAATCCATTGGATCTGTTGGAGGATGAATTGCTTTACCCATGTGTTGCATTGGTTTATAATCTGAATGCTCTTGCCAAGCTTTCGCTCATGTACCCTGGGCTGAAGTCTAACTGGGAAAGGAAGCTTAACTGGCTCAAGCTCCTCTTAAAAATAGGCTGTCACAGGCCAATATGCACAGCACAGATTGGCCGTGGTTTGTGCTTTGTGATTGCTAACGGTTTCTACTGTTCCAGTTCAAGGTCATCACCGCTCAGTGATGAACACTGCCCCTTCCTATAGATCCATGTGAAGTCGAGATAGAGGGGCAGAGTGGCTACAACCTGTAAATAGGCACATCACACAAAGAAGTTGTTTTGCAGACCTTTATAGGTTAGACCTCAGCTGGAGCACTGGGCCCATCTCCAAGGGCCACACTTTAACACAGGGCCCAGCCGCTGGGGGGGGTGTCTGTGGAAGAGACTTCAGCTCTGTGGAGAGATCAGTGCTTGGGCAACCTTTTCTGACATCCACTACTCGACACTGGGTGTATTTAAGGCAGAGATTGAAGGAGCTAAAGGGAGAATGAGGTGAGAAAAAGAAGTCAGCCATGACTGAATTGTGCAGCAGGCCCAAGGGCTGGATGACCAAATCCTGATTCTGTATCTTGTGGTGTTAGTGTTGGTTCCTGTATCTTGTGGTATTAGTATAAACAAGATCTGAGGTTTGCTAGGGATCTGCAATTCTTGTATCTGAACTGCCATGTAGCTCAGTAGTACGTGCAATAGTTCAGCCTCCACAAATACCATTTACACCATAAGGTGTCCGACAATGACTGTCTCCTAACAGGGAATCCATTGACTTATCCTTGACGTTCAATGGTATCACAATTATTGAATTCCCACTGGAAACTTAACTAGATCCACCACATGAATAGTATAATAGAGTCATACAATATGGAAACAGGCCTTTCAGCCCAATTTCAATGCCCACTTAAGAAGGTCTCATTTGGCCCATATTGCTGTATTTCCTATCCATGTACCTATCC
This sequence comes from Hypanus sabinus, assembly GCF_030144855.1. Classification (NCBI taxonomy): domain Eukaryota; kingdom Metazoa; phylum Chordata; class Chondrichthyes; order Myliobatiformes; family Dasyatidae; genus Hypanus; species Hypanus sabinus. The sequence continues at coordinate 160,273,378 of NC_082708.1, read as the reverse complement.
AAATATCTTTTAAAAGTTGTTATGGTAATCTGCCAGATTACCTTCTCTGCAGCTTGTCCCATATACTGAGGAAGTACTGTGTGAAGAAGTTGCCTCTCAGCTTCCTTTTCCCCTCTCACCTTAAGCCTATGCCCAGACTTGGATAAAAGACTGAGTGCATTTACCGTGTCTGTGCCTCTTCGAGACTTCGCCCTTCTAGACTTTAATTGAATAAAGTTGTAGCCTGCCCAACCTCTCCCTGTACGTCAGGCCCTCAGGTCCTGGCAATATTCACACAAGTCCCTTGGGTCTTGTATAGAACACCTGCCTGAACGAGTGCATCTCCAACAACACTCTATAGGAAAAAGCAGCCTGCTTCATTATTATCCAGTCCACTGCCCAGAGAGTTTACTCTCCTCACACTTGCACCCAGAAGCAACGGTGTAAAGGACACAACGTTACTCACACAGGCTACTCTGAGATCTCCCAACCCCTGAGCTCCGTCATCCTGAGTGGCGTGGTCAGCAGGTACGGTGGAACGTCACCACCTGTAGGTTCCTCTTCAAGTCACACGTCAACCTGTCTCAGAAATATCTTGCTGCTCCTTCACTTTCACAGGATCTAAACTCTAACTCCCTCCCTAACAGCACCCTCAGCAGGTAAGAAGGTGGTTCACTCCCACCTTCCCAGGGCCGAGAGGGATGCGCAATAGATACTGGCCCTGTCAGTGATACCCGCAGCTCAGAAATAAATAACTAAAAACCCAAACGTGATTCTCCCTGCATCTGAAAAAATGACTAACTATGCAACTGACAACTCACTTCTGAGTGCTGTATATGTGCGAATAATTCAAAACAAATGAAAGCTTTGCACAACTCTAATTCGGCTGCATCTGGCATATTGCATTCAATTCTGGTTGCCCCCTTATAGGAAGCATATGGAGACTTTGGAGAGGGAGCAGAAGAGTTTTACCACGACGCTGTCCAGATTAGAGGGCATTTTCTATAAGCAGAGGCTGGACAAATGTGAGTTGCTTTCTCTGGAGGGTGAGGGGAGTACTGATAGAGTTTATAAAATTATGAGGGGCATGGATAGATTAGACATTTGGAATTGAAATGGCTAATATGAGAGGGCTTACAGTTAATGTGACGTGCAAGTTGAAAGGAGGTGCAGAGCAAGTTTTCTACAGGGTTCGAGGTGGGTGGCTGGAAGGCTCATAGTTGAGGCAAGTACAGTACAACAGGGGCATTTAAGAAGATCTCAGATGGTGGAGGCAGATGAGATTGGTTGAGTTAGGCATTTAATAACCAGTTAACTAGCCTGGTACAACATGCTGAGCTGAAGGGACTGTTCTGTGCAGTACTATTCTATGATCTATGCACCATCTTTTCTGACCTCAGGACTGCCAAAAGCACTTTATAGGCAATGAAATAGCTATGGAAATGTGGGCGGTGTGATAATGCAGGAAACACAGCTGCCTACTAACACACAGTGAGATCTCACAAAGAGTAATGTGGTAAACAACCAAATGAGCTGCTGGTTGTAGAATAAACTGGTCCCAGGATGCTGGAGGCTGCTCATCTGTGCTTAATATGAGAGGGACAATGAGGCCTCAGTTTAATGTTTGATCCAAATAATAATTCCTCCTTGACAATCCAGCAATCCCTTTATTCATTTCCACTTCCTCAATCCCGTCTCTCTGTCTGTCTGCCTCCCAACTATCATTCATTTCTCTCTTGTATCCCAACTTCAGCTCTGCTCCCCTCCCTTATCTGGCACTTCCTGCCTGTCATCTTACATCTCTCCTCAGTTCACCTATCACCTCAGAATCCTTTCTCACCCCTCCCATTCTCTTTATACTGGCCACCTTGCCCCTCCACTCTCAGTACTGACACGGGGTTTCTGCGCGAAACGTAGACAATTCCTTCTCCACAGATGCTGTGTGACCTGCTAATCTCCTCCAGCGGTTCGTTAGTCCGTCAGCACTGAAGACTCAGACTGCTTTTTGGATGTTGGGCATCATTTGTTAAACTTTACGTGCTTAATTAATTATCTTAAATTTCTGCATAATTAACAGCACCTAACTGAAATGTTGATGTTTAACTTCAAAGTCACTTCCACTCAGGAAAATAAACCACATTTGCTGCTGTAAGATTTTAATTTGATGTAGTCAGTGTTGTTCAGCAGATACTGAAGTTCCAATCCACAAGGCAGTTGCAAGAATGTTTACTTCAAAATAAACTTAGATGGTTAAATGTACAAGCAGCCAGAAGACCACAGATTTCTGTTGTAGTATTTCAGTTCCAACAGAACAGGAAGGTGAACAAACATAAAAAAAATTTTAAATGCCTTCCCATTTCCAAAGAATTTCATTTTAAAACATTTTTGGCACAATCTTTAACTACAAAAGGGATTATCCTGTAGATGGGATTCTTTTTTCTGAATTGATTTACTGAATTTTAGGTTTTTTTCCAAGAAATTATGTAATTGTCATGTTAAGTTTGAAGATGAAAAGGACTTTCAAAAGTCAGAAACACTGCAGGTGTTGAAAGTGTGCAGTTAATTTGAAAATGTTGGAAACACTCAACAGACCAGGCAGTGCCTGTATCGAGACAGAGCCAGAATTAATATATTAGCTTGATGCTCCTTCAACAGAACCAGCAACTTTCAATTGGCCCATACAGTGGAAATATGGACTACTTTTACCTGGGAATAAATAAATTAGTCCGTGGATCAAGAGACTGCAGAGGGCTGTAGATTCAGTCAGATCCATCGTGGGCACAACCCTCCCCACCACTGAAATTAACTTCAAGATGTGAATCTTCAAGAAGCTTGCACCCACCACGAAAGGCCAGTAACATCCAGGACATGCCCTCTTCTTATTACTACCATTGGGGAGGAGGAACAGGGGAAGCCCACTCAATGACAAACAGCTTCTTCCCCTCCACCATCAAATCTCTGAATGTTCTCATGAACACAATTTCGCTATTCCTTTATTTCCTGTCTATTGATTTATTTTTTATAACTTAGTGTTTTTTTATCATTACTCTGCCACAAAACAAGATAGATTATATATGTCAGTGATATTCTGATTCTACGAGATAAATACCATCATCGGTTTTTATTTCCATCTATGCCTTGTCAAATCATATGGGATATGAAACTTAGCTGATGTTAGAATCCATGGCCAGCCTGTTTGGCAAATGACAGGAAATGATCCAAGGCCAGAGTGACCTTTAAGCAGCTGCCATTCTCTCTGCCACACGGCCAGAGTCTAATGAGGTGAAGAACTCGCTCAGGCAGCAAGGTTCACAACTGGACTTTGAAGGATCACAAGACTGTGTCATGTGTCTGCACTTGTAATAACATTCCTCTGACCATCAAATTAATAACATCCGTAAACTGATCAATTGGCTTATTATTGGCACATATTGAGATACAGTGAAAAAACTTACCTTGCATACCATCCATACAGATTATTTCATTACAACAGTACATCAAAGTAGTACAAGGTAAGATTAAAAAATTCATAATAAGGTGTTTCAAGCAACATGTATTGCAGACAGACAATAAGGTGCAAGGTAGATTATGAGGTCAAGAGTCCATCTTATACTAGGGGACTGTTCGATAGTCTTATAACAGCAGGATGGCAGTTGTCATTGAACACTGTTGGGACAGTATTTTGGAGCTATACAAACTATAAGTATATTTCTATATAGCTGAGCTTTCCCTGAACTGCTTTCAATGCTTGTTTACCATATGTCAATAAAACCCGAGCCTGTTGTTATGTGATGGGTTTGAGGGTACAAAATCAATGTTGTGATTCTGTTTATGCTTTTTTTTTACTGTTGAAACTCTCCATATTTTATCTGTATGGACCTCTAAATGATTTCAGAAACAGCTTCCACTTATTTAACACAGAGTCATGGTCCAGTACTGGACCTCAAGAGAGAATTTGTAGAATGTCTAAGGGATGGCTTTTTAAAACAGCTTATTTTTGAGCCCACTAGGGGATCAGCTGTGCTGAATTGGGTGTTGTGTAATGATCCAGAGGTGATAAGAGAGCTTAAGGTTAAGGAACCCCTAGGAAACAGTGATCACAATATGATCGAGTTCACTTTGAAATTTGAGGAGGAGAAACAATTCTAATGTGTTGGTATTTCAGTGGAATAAAGGAAATTACGATGGCATGACAGGGGAACTAGTCAAAGTTGACTGGAAAGGGACACTAGCAGGAAGGACAGCAGAGCCAGCAATGGCTGGAATTACTGTGAAAAATGAGGAAAGTGCAATACAGATATATTCCAAATAAGAATAATTTTTTGAATGGAAGAAGGACACTACCGTGGCTGATAAGTGAAGTCAGAGCCAAAGTAAAAGCAAAAGAGTGGGCATACAAGGAAGATAGAGGATTTGGAAGCCTTTACAAATTTTCAGAAGGAAACTAAGAAGGTCATTAGGAAGGAAAAGATGACTTATGAAAGGAAGCTGGTGACTAGTATCAAAGAAGATACTGAAAGATTGTCTTAAGTATATAAAGGGTAAAAGAGTTGAGGGTAGATATAGGACCAATAGAAAGTAACACTGAAGATATTGTAATGAGAGAAGCAGGGATGACAGGAACTGAATGCATATTTTGCAGTATACCAGACATTCAAGAGTGTCAGGGAAGTTAAGTATGTGCAGTGAAAATTACGACTGAGAAGGTGCTCAGGAAGCTTAATGGTCTGAGGGTGGATAAATCTCCTGGACCTGATGGAATGCACCCACGGGTTCTGAAGGAAATAGTTGAAGAAATTGTGGAGACATTAACAATGATCTTTTAAGAATCAATAGATCCTGGCATTGTGCCAGATGACTGGAAAATTGCAAATGTTACTCCGCTATTTAAGAAGGGTGGGAGGCAGCAGAAAGGAAACTATAGACTTGTTAGCCTGACATCAGTGGTTGGAAAGTTGGAATCAATTGTTAGGGATGAGATCATGGAGTACCTGGAGGCACATGACAAGATAGGCCAATGATAGCATGGTTTCCTGAAAGGAAAATCCTGCCTGACTAACCTACTGCAGTTTTTTGAGGAAATTACGAGCAGGGTAGACAAAGGAGATGCAATAGATGTGGTGTACTTGGATTTTCAGAAGGCCTTTGACAAGGTGGCGCACATGAGGCTGCTTAGCAAGATTAGAGCCCATGGAATTACAGGGAAGTTATCAGCATTGGTGGAGCATTGGCTGATCGGCGGAAAACAGAGTGGGAGTAAAGGAATCTTATTCTGGCTGGCTGCCAGTTACCAGTTGAGTTCCACAGGGGTCGGTGTTTGGATTGCTGATTTTTACGATGTATGTCAATGATTTGGACTACGGGATTAGTGGATTTGTAACTAAATTTGCTGATGATACAAAGATAGGTGGAGGAGCGGGCAGTGCTGAGGAAACAGAGAACCTGCAGAGAATCTTTGATATTTTAGGCAATGGGCAAAGAAGTGTTAAATGAAATACAAAGTACAATGGTGGAAGAAATAAACAGGCAGACTACTATTTAGATGGGGAGAGAATTCAAAATGCAGAGGTACAAAGGGACTTGGGAATCTTTGTGCAGGATAACCTAAAGGTTACCCTCCAAGTTGAGTCGGTGGTGAAGAAGGCGAATGTAATATAGAATACAAGAGCAGGGATGTGATGTTGAGGCTCTATAAGGCACTCATGAGACCGTACTTGGAGTATTGTGTGCAGTTTTGGGCTTCTTATTTTAGAAAAGGATATACTGACATTAGAGAGGGTTCAGAGAAGATCCACGAGCATGATTCCAGGAATGAAAGGGTCACCGTATGAGGAACGTCTGGCAGCTCTTGGGCTGTATTTCCTAGAGTTCAGGAAAACGAGAGGGGATCTCATAGAAACATTCTAAATGTTAAAAGGCCTGAACAGATTAGATATGACAAAGTTATTTCCCATGGTAGGGGAGTCTAGGACAAGAGGGCATGACCAAGATTGAAGGACGTCCATTTAGAACAGAGATGTGGAGAAATTACTTTAGTCAGAGGGTGGTAAATCTGTGGAATTTGTTGCCATGAGCGGCTGTGGAGGCAACGTCATTGGATGCATTTAAAGCAGAGATAGATTGGTTCTTGGGTAGGCAGGTTATCAAAGGGTATGGAGAGAAATTAGGGGTCTGAGGATTACCGGAAGAATTGGATCAGCCCATGATTGGCGGAGCAGACTCAATGGGCTGAATGGCCTACTTCTGTTCCTATATCTTATGGTCTTATTATCAAAGACTGTTTCATAGCAAAGTTCACAGGTGACTAAAGGTCAAAGAGGTGACCTCATGACTGTGTGGCTAAGCATAACTTCAATGCCATATTTAAGTTTAGACATACAAAAAAGCTGGATGAACTCAGCAGGTCGGGCAGCATCCATTGAAAGAAGCAGTCAACGTTTCAGCCCGAGACCCTTCGTCAGGACTAAAGGAGGGGGCAGGGGCCCCATAAAGAAGGTGGGGGGAGGGTGGAATATTTAAGTTTACTGTCATTAGCTAAATCAAAAGTGGTGACAAATCAGTGTATAAGAGGAAGATTGAAAATCTGGATAAGCGGTGCCATGACAGCAACCGTTTATTCAACGTCAGCAAGACCAGTGAGCTGATTAATGACTTCATGAGGAGAAACTGGAGGTTGACGAGCCAGTCCTCATTGGGGGATCAGACGTGGAGAGGGTCAGCAACGTTAAATTTCTCAGTGTTATTTCAGAGGACCTGTCCTGGGCCCAGAGCGTAAGTGTAATTATGAAGAAAGCACAGCAGCACCTCTACTTCCTTAGCAGTTTGTGAAGATTCAGCGTGACATCTAAAACTTTGACAAGCTTCTATAGATGTGTAGTGAAGAGTGTATTGACTGGCTGCATCATAGCCTGGTATGGAAACACCAATGCTCTTGAATGAAAAATCTTACTGAAAGTAATGGATATGGTCTTGTCCATCACGGGTAAAGTCCTGTTCACCATTGAGCGCATCTACATGGAGCATTGTTACAGGAAAGCAGCATTGATCATCAGACATGCTCTCTTCTCACTGCTGCCGTCAGGAGCTTCAAGACTCACACCACAAGGTTCAGGAATAGTCATTTAACCTCAACCATCAGTTTTTTGAACCAGAGAGGATAACTTCACTCAACTTCACTTGATGCATCACCTAACTATTCCCACAAACTATAGACTTACTTTCAAGAAATCTTCATCTCATGTTCTCGGTATTTTCTGCCTATGTATTTATTATTATTAGTTCTTCTGCCTGTACATGATCCATATCTCACCATTCTCAGCATTATAATATAAAAACTTCTGAGATGCCCCTATTATGTCTGTTTCCATCACTGCCCCAAGCAACATGATCCAGGTATTCACCACCCTTCATGTGAAAAAACTTGCACACATCTCCTTTCAACTTTCCCCTCTCATCTTAAGTCCATGTCCTGTAGTACTTGATATTTCTACCTTGGGGAAGAGATTTTGACTGTCCTTCTATGCCCCCCATAATCTTAACTACTGGGTCTCCCCTCAGCCACTGATACTCCGGAGAAAACAGCCCACATCTGTCCACCTCTCATGTAACTGATAATGGCTACATTTCCATAGGAGTTCAAGAAGATTTAGTATGTGTCCAAAAACACTCGAAAATTTCTACAGATGAACCGTGAAGAGCTTTCTAGCTGGCTGCAACACTGTCTGGTTTGGGGGGAGAGGGGCAACTGCACAGGGCCGAAGTAAGCTGCAGAGAGTTGTAAGCTCCATCATGAGCACCAGCCTCTGTACTGTCTAGGACATCCTCAAGCAGTGATGCCTCAAGAAAGGTGGCAGCCATCGTTCAAGACCCCCATCACCCAGGACATGCTCTGCTCTCATTGCTGCCATCAGGAAGCAGGTACAGAAGCCAGAAGGCACACACTCAACGATTCAGGAACAGCTTCTTCCCCTCTGCCATCTGCTTTCTGAATGGACATTGAACCCATGAACACTGCCCCACTACTTTTTTTATTTCTATTTTTTGCACCACTTATTTAACTATTTAATATACTTGCTGTAATTCACAGCTAATTTTCTCTATTATTGTGTACTGCATTGTACTGCAGAGTCAACAAATTTCACAGCATGTGCCAGTGCTGTTAAATGTGATTCTGATTTATAGCTCACATGGTACCTTCTAATCTGAGCCGCATCCAGGACAAGCTCAACAAAGCCTCCACATCCTCCATAGAGCGGGCTGACCAAAATAAACCTGAAATTAAAGATTTGGTAGCAGTGAAACAACAGATTGTTGCTTTAAATCCCACCTACTCCCTGAGGTCATGATACTGTAGCTGTGATTATAGTCCTGTGTCAATACAGTTAACACTTCAGTGACAAAGAGAAAGGAAACTGCAGAAGCTGGAGTCCAGAACACCACACCACAAGCAGCATCTGTAGAGGCGAAATGTCCAAGTCAATGTTTCAATTCAAGACTGAAAGGGAAGGGGAAATAATTGCCAATATTTGTGGCTTGAAAATGGTGGGATTGAGGCTGCTGGATGATAGGTTTCAGTATTTGAGGAAGGGAAGATGGGTAATTAGAAGAAAGTGAGGGGAGGGATGATAAAAGGGAATAGAAAACCAGTTGGACAGCTGAGTTTTTGTCACAACCATGGGTTCTACCAGGGGATCTGGGCACCCTTGCAGGTGGGGAACTATCACACTCACGAGTATGCACTTTCCAGCCAATTCAGTTTCCTTTGAGGTCATATTTAACCTTATGTTTCAGTCTTATCGAGTCTTAACTGAAGCATAGCCATAGCAACGCTCCCTGTTTAGTCCTTGATCTAGGAAAGAAAATTACAATTTAGATTGCTACTCTAAAGGACAGTGTTAGTTTAGTACTAAACTACTGCTTCTTAGCCACAGTAAGAGTGTTAAATTTCAGTGTTTTAGTTAGTGGTCCTGTTGGCTTAGCAATTATTATTTTTCCTTTTTTCTGTACAGGTCTAATTAAAACTCAGTGAACTGTTCACTCTGTTGCAGTGTCTCTCCCTCAGCACTTGGGCCATCACTGAACAGTGTGCTAGCAAGACTTAAGCATTAAAATGGACCCAGCGGACAGAGAACAGCTGATCTCAGCCCCGTATTTCGTTGGGCAGGAAGGAGAGAAATTAAAGTCGGCGGAGGCTTGGTTGGCAGAAGTGGCTCATGCAGTGCGACAGCTATTTGCAAAATGGCGAGCCCAGGACAAACCAAAGTTTGTTGGTCAGGTAGAGGAGAAGTTAAAGTCAGTGAAGGCTAGGTTGGTAGAAATGGCTCATGCAGTGCAACAATTACTTTCAGAGCCACAAGCCCAGTCCAAGCAGGAAGAGCGGGTGTCAGTGCTCACACCAACAATTCAGCAACTCACTGCAGGCAACCAGAATCAGGTGGCAGCCATTACTGCTCTCACTGCTGCTGTTCAGCGGCCTTCTGCCAGGACAGTCCTACTCCCAGCACCTCCCGCATCCTCCTCAATAACAGTCTCATAAGCCTCAGCCAGTAATGCCCCGATTCCCTTGGCATCTTCCAGATCAGAGCAAAGTACTTCTCTACCAGGCAGATGCTCCAGTGACCCCGATGGCTGCAGCAACTTTATTACCCAATGTGAGCTGACTTTCCAAGCCCAGCCAGGTCCCTCCAGTGATAATGTGTGTAAACTGGCATACATGGTGATTCTCTTAAACCAGGGGTTCCCAACCGTTTTTATGCCATAGACCCCTACGATCAACCAAGAAGTCAGTAGACCCCTCATTGGGAGCACCTGGCTTAGATGGACCCCCACTTAGCCTGTTCAAAGCTCCTTGAGAACAAGATGCCCTGCAGCCCAGTCTTTCCAGCAATTTGTAGCTGAGTTCCAGAGAGCGTTTGATCTTCCAGTACGGGGTCAGGAGGCTGCCCAGCAACTCCTGAACCTGCATCAAGGGAAAGGGACAGCAAGGGTCTATGTAATAAAGTTCCACACACTTGTGGGTGAGATGAGGTGGAACAGGAAATCCTTCATCACTGCTTTTCAGTGTAAACTGAACACAAGGTCCGGCAGAAGTTAGCAGTGAGTGAATGATCAGGACAACCTGGAATGCCTGATATATCTGGCATTTGAATTGAAAACCGGGCAACTGAATGGTGCAGGAAGAGAATACCCTGAGCCTCCTACATTTAGATCACATTCTGTCTTCATTCTCTCTCTCTCTCATTACCTGGCATGCTGTCTATCAAGGAGCCTATACAGGTGAGGCATGGACCTATTTCAAGAACGAGATCAGTTCAAGAGAACAAGTTACTGCCTCCACTGTGGTGCTCCAGGATGTTTTTGGGCATCATGTCCTAAGCATCCAGTTAAAGACGATACCCATCAGCAGGAAGGGGAATTCTGACGGGCTGATTCTCCCTGCAAGCCTCTTCCTCTAGTCATGTAATTCTCTCAGCTTCCTTGTCCTTGGGTTCTCAGAGCCTTGAGCTTCAGGCATTTATGGACTCCAGTGCAGCCTTGAACTTCATGGATATCTCTCTGGCTCAAAGATGGGGAGTTGAGAGAAAATTTTGATATAAAAGCTCAGGATGGTCAGCCTCTGGGCGCTGGCAAGATCTACCTTTCCACCATACCCCTCCAACTTGTGCAGGAAGTCAACCAGCTCTCCTTCTATCTTAACCATATAACAATTACAGTACGGAAACAGGCCATCTTGGCCCTTCTAGTCCATGCCAAACGTTTACTCTCACCTACCTGTACTCAGCCCATAACCCTCCATTCCTTTCCTGTCCATGTACCTATACAATTTTTTTTAAATGACAATATCAAACCTGCCTCTACCACTTCTACTGGAAGCTCGTTCCACAAAGCTACCACTCTCTGAGTAAAGAAGTTCCCCCTCATGTTACCCCTAAACTTTTGTTCCTTAACTCTCAACTCATGTCCTCTTGTTTGAATCTCCCCTACTCTCAATGAAAAAAGCCTATCCACGTCAACTCTATCTACCCCCTCATTATTTTAAATACCTCTATCAAGTCCTCCCTCAACCTTCTACGCTCCAAAGAATAAGGACCTAACTTGCTCAACCTTTCTCTGTAACTCAGGTGCTGAAACCCAGGCAACATTCTAGTAAATCTCCTCTGTACTCCCTCTATTTTGTTGACATTTTTCCTATAATTCAGTGACCAGAACTGTATACAATACTCTAAATTTGGCCTCACCAATGCCTTGTACAATTTTAACATTACGTCCCAACTTCTATACTCAATTCTCTGATTTATAAAGGCCAGCATACCAAAAGCTTTTTTCATCACCCTATCCACATGAGATTCCATCTTCAAGGAACAATGCACCATTATTCCTAGATCTCTCTGTTCTACTGCATTCCTCAATGCCCTACCATTTACCATGTATGTCCTATTTTGATTAGTCCTACTAAAATGTAGCATCTTTCTCTTATCAGCATTAAACTCCATCTGCCATCTTTCAGCCCACTCTTCTAACTGGCCTAAATCTCTCTGCAAGCTTTGAAAACCTACTTCATTATCCACAAAGCCACCTATCTTTGTGCATACCTATCATCTGCATACTTACTAATCCAATTTACCACCCCATCATCCAGATCATTAATATATATGACAAACAACATTGGACCCAGTACAGATCCCTGAGGCACACCACTTGTCACCGGCCTCCAACCTGACAAACAGTTATCCACCACTACTCTCTGGCACCTCCCATCCAGCCAGTGTTGAATCCATTTTACTACTTCAATATTAATACCTAATGATTGAACCTTCCTAACTAACCTTCCATGTGGAACCTTGTCAAAGGCCTTACTTAAGTCCATATAGACAACATCCACTACTTTACCCTTGTTAATTTTCCTTGTAACCTCTTCAAAATATTCAATAAGATTTGTCAAACATTACCTTCCAGTTGCAGTGAATAGTTGAAATTTTTGAGGACTTCAGTAAGAAGACAGCCGCCTTCCTGCCTCCACACTGGCCATACGACTGGGCCATTGACCGCTTACCTGGTACTCTACCTCCCTGAGGGCAGCTCTTTACCGTGCCTCGATCCAAAATGGTGGCCATGGCGGAATACATCAAGGAGGCATTGGCCTCGGGAATTATCCATCCATCAACTTCGCCAGCAAGGGTCAGGCTTCATTTTGGTGGGTAAGAATGACGGCATACTCCGTCCCTGCATTGATTATAGGCCCTTCAACAACATCATGATGAACAATGGCTACCCTCTTCCCCTGCTCACCTCTGCATGCGAAAATCTCCAATAAGCAACCATATTCTCCAAGATAGATTTGTGCAATGCTTACAAACTGGTTCCCATCCGAGAAGGGGACGAAGTGATGACAACTCCACTGACCACTATGAATACCTCATGATGCCATTTGGTCTGGCCGATGAGCTGGCTATTTTTCTTGCTCTGGTCACAATAATATGATCCAGAATGTGTTGAATCAGTTTGTTTTTTGTGTACTTGGACAGCATTCTTATCTTGCCAGGAGCACATCCAGTATGTTCAGATGATTCTCAGACTTTTCCTTCAGAATAACCTTTATGCTAAGTCAGTGAAGTGTGACTTCCATAAAGAGTAGGTATTGTTCTTGGGCTATATCCTCACCCACTTCCAGTGTTCAAATCGACCCATGTAAAGTTCAGAGTGGCCCAAAACATCTACCATCAAACATCTCATGAGGTTTGCCAACTTCATCAGAAACTTCTGTTCCATCGTGGCTCCCAAGCTGACCTCTGCGGGATTCCTATGGGCAAGTGATTCCTATGGACCAAGCATTCTCAGAACTGAAGTAATACTTCGTCACTGCCCCAGTGCTACAACATTCAGATCCATCATCCTGTCCATTCATGGTCAAGGTTGATGCAGCTGATGTTGGCATTAGAGTTGTACTCTCCCAGTACTCTTCTGTAGATAATCGGCTGCAGCCCTGTGCTTTTCTTTCCTGTGTCCTGACTCCTGCAGAGTGTAACTATGAGGCTGAGAACTGAGAACTTCTGCCTTGTCAAGGAGGCTCTGGAGGCATGGCAGCACTAGCTAGAGGAGGAAGCGTACCGACAGATTACAAAAGCCTTTCCTATATTCAGGACACAAAGAAACTCACCTCCCCTCAAGACCATTGAGCTCTCTTATTAACTAGTTTAACTTCACCCTCACCTACCATCCTGGCAGCAAGAATACCAAAGCCATTGCTCTCCCACACCACTTCGACATGTCAAATAAACATAGAAAATTTACAACACAATACAGGCCCTTTGGCCCACAAAGTTGTGCCAAACTTATCCCTAACTTAGAAATTACTAGGCTAACCCATAGCCCTCTATTTTCCTAAGCTCCATGTACCTATACAAAAGACCCTTAAAAGACCCTATCGTATCCGCCTCCACCACCGTTGCCAGCAGCCCATTCCACACACTCACCACTCTGCGTAAAAAAACTTACCCCTGACATCTCCTCTGCACCTACTCCCCAGCGCCTTCAGCCCTGGGAAAAAGTCTCTGACTATCCACATGATCAATCCCTCTCATCATCTTATACACCTCTATCAGGTCACCTCTCATCCTCTGTCACTCCAAGAAGAAAAAGCCGAGTTCACTCAACCTGTTTTCATAAGGCATGCTCCCCAATCCAGACAGCATCTTTGTAAATCTCCTCTGCACCCTTTCTATGATCTCCACATCCTTCCTGTAGTTAGGTGACCAGAACTGAGCACAGTACTCCAAATGGGGTCTGACCAGGGTCCTATATAGCTGCAACATTACCTCTCGGCTCCTAAATTCAATTCCACAATTAATGAAGGCCAACACACCGTATGCCTTCTTAACCACAGAGTCAACCTGCACAGCTGCTTTGAGCGTCCTAAGGATTCGAACCCCAAGATCCCTCTGATCCTCCACACTGTCAAGAGTCTTACCATTATTACTATATTTTGCCATCATATTTAACCTACCAAAATGAACCACCTCACACTTATGTGGGTTGAACTCCATCTGCCACTTCTCAGTCCAGTTTTGCATCCTATTGACATCCCGCTGTAACCTCTGACAGCCCTCCACACTATCCACAACACCTCCAACCTTTGTGTCATCAGCAGACTTACTAACCCATCCCTCCACTTCCTCATTCAGGTCATTTATAAAAATCACAAAGAGTAAGGGTCCCAGAACAGATCCCTGAGGCCCACAACTGGTCACCGACCTCCATGCAGAATATGACCCGTCTACAACCACTCTTTGCCTTCTGTGGGCAAACCAGTTCTGAATCGACAAAGCAATGTCCCCTTGGATCCTATGCCTCTTTACTTTCTCCATAAGCCTTGCATGAGGTACCTTATCAAATGCCTTGCTGAAATCCATATACACTACATCTACTGCTCTACCTCCGTCAATGTGTTTAGTCACATCTGAGTACAATGCCAATCCAAAGCCCATCCTTCCTTTCTCATGCATTGCTGCCCCGGTGATTTGGAGAAGAGAAGCAGAGGTGAGGGCTGCCCTGCAGTCGGATCTATGTCCTGCTGAGGGATCTCTCAACAGGCTGTCTGTCCCTGCCACCGTGCACTTCAGAGTGTTGGGATGGGTTCACTCTTCCCATCTGATTGGCCTTCTGGGGATTCAATTGACCCTGGAGTTTATAGAGAGATGATTTTGGTCTGCTCTGCCCGCTGCCTGAGCCTCCTGCCCTTGGTCCCGCCTCTCAGTGGATTTCATCACTATCCTGCCCCTGTCAGATGGAAGCACTACTGGTTTTCCAATGCTGTCCACTTCATTGCTCTCCCCAAGCTCCTGCCAGCTCATTATACCATCTTTATGGTTCAGTACACGTTCAGGCTATGCGACTTCCCTCAGGACATATATTTCATGTCCAGTTTTTTGGAAGTCTTTCTGTTCTCTTTTGGGAACCTCAACCAGCCTCTCACCTGGTTCCCACCCCTATCTAATGGCCAGACTGAGAGAGTGAATCTGTGCTGCCTGGTCTCTTCCAGTCCTATGAACTGGAGCTCCCAAATGGTTTGGGCAGATATTGCTCAGTCATCCTCCACTGGTGTGCCTCTCTTTATATACCAAAAGGAAGTCCAGCCACTACACTTCCCTGACCAGGAAATTGACACGGGAGTTCAAGCTGCTGAACAGTTGGCCAACACTACAAGCACATGTAAAGACGAGCCGGGGCTTCTCCACCTCACAGTCAGAAACAAAATGCCCAGCAGGCTGATTGGCTCTGCTAGCAGATGAAGCCACTCAAACCAAGGGAGAAAGTCTGGCTGGTGTCTAGAAACATTCCTTTGGAAGTTGGGAGCTACAAGTTGGCCCCACACTACATGGGACCATTCTTAGTAGAGAACACTATTAATAGTGCTTCCTGCAGACTGTGTCTACCATCATTGATGAAGATCCTCCCAGGGCTCCATATTTCCCCTCTCAAGCTGGTGACTTCCTCCCCCTCCTTCCTACTTAGTGGATGGGTTCCTGCTCTATTCTTTATGGCACCGTGTGCGGGGCAGGGTCCAGTATCTCGTGGATCGGGAGGGGTATGGCTCTGAGGAATGTCCTTAGGTTCCAGCTCATGACATCCTGGACAAGTCTCAAATCAAGAACTTACAGCAGACACGGATCTCTGGCACCTCTGGAGCTGCGTCTAGAGAGGAGAACACTGTCACAACCACAACTCTGGGCACCTTCACAGGTCGGCAATCTTGCTCATGAGTATGCTTGTTCCAGACAATTAGGGTTTCTTTGTGGTTGTATTTAATTCCCCCCTTTCTCTTGTCATGCCTTGTCTGAAGCACAGTGATGGTGATGCTCCCTGTTTACTTCAGTCCACCTTCTGGGAAAGATTACAACTTAGATTGACACTGCAAAGGTGAAGTTTAGTATTACGTTACTGCTTCTGAACCACAGTGACAGTTAGATTTTAGTTTGAGAGTTTTAGTCAGTGGCCCTGTTGGCATAGCTGTTATTATATTCCCCTTTGTCCTGTACAGTTTTTATTAAAGCTCAGTGAACTGTTCGTTCCACTGCAGTGTCTCTCCCTCAGCACTTAGACCACCATTAAACAACGTGTCAGGTTTTCTTTTGAAGTAACAGTGAGGACATGGCGGTAGATATTTTCTACATGGATTTTGGAAGTCATAGATTTATAGAAAAGTACAGCACAGAAACAGGTCCTTCGGCCCATCTAGTCCATGCTGAAACCATTTGAACTGCCTACTCCCGTTGATCTGCAGTGGGACCACAGCCCTCCATATCCCAACTATCCATGTACCTATCCAAACTTCAATTAAACATTGAAATCGAGCTCGCATGCACCACTTGTGCTGGCAGCTCATTCCACATTCTCACCAGCCTCTGAATGAAGAAGTTTCCCCTGTCTATACCCCTCATAATTTTGTAAACCTCCTTCAAATCTTTCCTCTATCTTCTACATCCCAAGGAATACAGTCCTAGCCTATTCAAGCTTTCCTTAAAACTCAGATCCTCCAGTACCAGCAACATCCTAGCAAATTTTCTCTGCACTCTTTCAAACTTACATCTTTTCTGTGACCAAAACTGCACACAATACCCCAAATTAGACCTCACCAACATCTTATACAACTTCAACAAAAAATCCCATCTCCTGTACTCAGTACTTTGATTTATGAAGGCTAATGTGCCTTCATATGTCTTTACAACCCCATCTACCTGTGACACCTCTTTCCTTTGACAAGGCCCCACCTGGATGAAGGTGAGATCACATGGGATCCAGGGTGATACAGAATTGGCTCATTGGAAGGAGGCAGTGTGGTATTGGGGGCCTGTTTTTCCATTTGGTGATTTCCTGCAAGGGTTGCTGCTGACTCTACTGTTGTTTGCTACAGACAAAAAAAAAAATCACCAATGCCTCTCCTTTCTCAAGAGGCTAAAGAAATTTGGCACGCCCCCTTCTACAGTTTCCAGTTTTTATTGGGACACCAGAGAAAGCATCCTACCTGGATGCATGAGAGCTTGGTTTGGGCAATGGCTCTGCCTGTGACCCCAAAGACCTGCAGAGAGTTGTGGACACAGCTCAGCACATCACAGAAGCCAGCCTCCCCTCCATGGATCCTGTCTATGCATCTCACTGCCTCAGTAAAGCAGCCAGAACAATCAAAGAGCCCACCCACCCTGGACATTTTCTCTCTTCCCCTCTTCCATTGGGCAGAAGATGGCAAAAGCCTGAAATTACATACCGCCAGGCTAAAGGTCAGCTTCTATGTCACACACTGACTCACGAATGCCCCTCTTGTATCCCCTTGACCTCACAGTATACATTACCTCATTCCAATTGTGCATCGTGTTATCTGCACTGCACTTCCTCTGTAGCTTTCGTTATTGTTTTACCTGGTTGTACCTCAATGCACTGTGTAATGATTTGATCTGTGTGCAGGACAAGCTTTTCACTACACCTGTATTACAAAAATAAACCAATATGATCAAATGTATTAATGATTTAGATGAAAATATAGGTGGTATGAATGCTTAGTTTGCAGGTGACGCCAAACTGGCAGGTAAGTGGGATAAGTATAGACAGGCAAGGTGGTTAGCAAACGATGTGGGGGCCGAATGGCCTGTTTGTATGCTGTACAACCCCTTGGTTCTAGTGGCAGGCAGCCAAGGAATCCATGAACTACATCAAAACCCTATTGCACTGTTCAGATCAGTGCAGGCTCAGAGTGCACCTGTTATTTAAATACAAGTCGTTAAGACAGGCTGCATTAAGCACACCGTGACCAACGTCTGCAGCTCCCTGAGCTTACTTCCCATGCAGATGGAGGCTCTCATTCCTTCGCGGGTTGTTTGTCGTTTACCTTATCTCCGTACGAACCCACACCACCTCCAGCGCCCTCACAGCCACCACAGCCCGGGGTTTCACTGCTCCCAGAGGACAGCGCCAGATGTCAGTGTGGCTTGCTGCAGTTTCTAGAAATGACTGGCGTCGAACATCTGTGACCCAACTTCAGATGAGGCCAATAATAGAGGTGTGGTTTGCAAAGCTAGTAAGTTAATTTTCTCACATGACAATTATTGAAGCGCGCGGTATGAAAGCGAGAGAAAGTGAGAGAATCGCTTGTTGCCGGCGATTCACTTTTCCAGAGAGGGAGCGGGAAAAAGAGTCTTCCAATAGTCCCTGCCTGACTCCACACCATGGAACTGCCTCCCAGCAAACGGAGCCGTGCTAACTCTTGCAGCAACGTCCTCAGGAGGGTCTCCATCGAGGGGAATATAGGTGAGTGAACTTCCTGACTGGGCGGAGAACAGGGGCTGCCCTACCTGATCCTTTCTCTCACTGATTACACAAACCTGCTCTTGCTCCACCGAACATTTCTTCTGGCCTTGATTTCAACCTTCCACCCTGGTCCAGTTTCTCTTCCCACTGATATCTGTTCTCTCTGTCACTCCTTCCCTCAATTTGACCATTTCCAGGTTTCCACCAGTGTAAGAGACTGTACCTTCCCCCTGTGACCACGTGAATTTCTTCCAGGTGCTCCTTCCCCCTCCCACGTTCCCAGGACATACAGTCGGCGTTCGTGAGTTGTGGGCGCCAGAAGTGGGGAACACCTATGGGCTGCTCAGCAGAATCCTTGCTGATCTGATTTGGCAAAAATAATCAATTTCTCTGTATGTTTCGATTTTTAAACCTAAATGTCACAAATAAAGCTAATCTTTAACCTTTGTCCTTTGCCCATGTCCCCTGTGTGCACATCGATCTTGAATGTTGACCCTGGGAAAGTTGAATTTCACCTTTGGCCTTCACATTTGACCCCCAGGTTAATTTACATTCATTATGTTGCTGAGGATTGTTCCAACCCTGCATTCATTGACCTTTGCCCTTGACCCCTGAATTCATTTGACTTTCACTGATGGTCTCCAAAATTGCTGATTTGATCCTTGACCCCTGAGCTTACGGTCCTTCACTGATGGTCACTGGGATAATTGACCATCACCTTTGACCCCAGGCCTCATTGACCTTCACCCATGGATACTGGATATGTTGCTCTTCACCAATCCCAATTCAGCAACATCTTCATTTTGAAATTGATCCCACTCTGGTCCTCAGTTGTCTCCATGATCTGGCCACCATGTCCTCTCCTCACCTGCCACCTCTGTCAGTAAAATTGTAACTTGCCCTCTGTCTTCACTTTCTCGAATGGAATCTCTGATTTCACCAGTGCCCAAAGTTGAACCAGCTTTGAACATCCTCAACACAAAACCTCCACAGCTCTTAACCACCCCCCAACCCATGTTCCAGGGACTGAGCAAAGATCAGGCTTTGGGGGAACCTTATCTGCAGTGTTCCATGTATCAGTTTACTGAAGCTGGATTTGGACCATTCCTGGAGTCAATCTACCCTGGATTTACCATCCTGTAACCAGTAGAGATTAAGTCAGACTGGCTCACTGGACTGTAGAGGAAGGAGAGAAGATCTTACAGTGACGTCCAGGATTTGGAGGAGGGTTGATGGGATAAATTCCAGGAGACTTTTCCCAATTGATTGGAGAATCTAGAGTCAGAGGCCACAGGAAAAGGAGGAAGAAGTTACTTTACAGAGAATGACATGAAATCTAGGGGTGTCCTCCTTTAATGGACAAGGGGTATTCAGTCACTGAGTACAAATTTCTCATTGGACCATTTTACTCATGGATAGACTGCCCAGTTTCCTGTGGAAACTCTATCTCAGAGCCTGGAAATCAGTCTAATTCAAAGCTAGAAACTGAGAGAAGGGTTGTCTTTCTCCATCTTGATCACCACAACAGCTTTTATGTAAATGTTCACTCACTATCAGGTTGTGAACTAATTCTGGTTCATAGATTATTAAATAGAATATTGATTGACCTTTTTTTAAACTCTGGTGTTCTGATGATCCTGTGGAGGGCTGTGTAACTTCTGAATTAATTTCAACAAAACACTAAAGTCCCTGGCCTAGTAGAATCACTGGCTCATAGCAACAGGGACCTCAGTCCAGTCCTGACCTTGGGTGCAATTTGTATGAAGTTGGCTTGGTCACCCTGGATTGTATGAGATCTCCTGAGTGCTCCAGTTCAGAGACTGGTGGGTTAAATGGTTGTAAATTGTCCCCAGTGTGTGAGTGAGGGGTAGAATCTGGGGGGTGGGGAGTTGAGGGGAATGTGAGGAGAATAAAATGGGATTAATGTAGGATTAGTGTAAATGGGGGTCTGATGATCAGCACAGACTCATAGAGAGACCCACTGTATCTCTCTATGACCCTCCATCCAGAAAGAAGCCATTTGACCCATCATGCTGTTGTCCAAACAATCGCACGTGTTCTCCTTTCCAAAGGACCAGGTCTGAATCCTTTTGCCCCTTGGACCTACCACATTATTCAGTTACATCTCACCTCAGATTTGCTTCTTTAAACGAAGTGTTATTTCACCAAAGGTAATTTTACAGCTGCAGGAAAATCAACGCTGATTCAGATTCTAGCAGAAGCAAGCCAGGACTGGGATGTGGTGCTGGAACCCATCGCCCGTTGGTGTTGCAGTATTCAAACTGACAAAGAAGACTCCGAGGTATCAGAGACTTCAAAATTGCATTTTATTTTGAGGTGGATCAACTTGAGACGAGGTGGGAAGAGGGTTCTTCACCTTTAGAAGGCTTGTCCGTGAGCTGACTGTCAGAGATTTTCAAGCCTGAGATTGTTTGATTCCTGAGAGCTATGGGTGGGAGAACTTGAGAGTTGGGTGTAGGTGTAGGGGATTTGAAAGAGATTGGTCATAGTCACAGGCTTGATGGGCTGAATATCCTTCTCTTGATTTGTGACACAGAAGGAAGCTATTCCTTCAAACCCCACCTTCCCGCACGAGGTCTGGAGTCCTGTAAATCCCTAATCTCCAAGCACACATCCAGGTACTGTTTAAATGTGATGGAGGTTCCTGCCTATCTCACATCCTCACGCTGACTTATCATCCTCATTCATTTCAGGCTCAGATTTTAATCATTGGAGTGAAGGGACTGAAGGGTGATGTTATAGACAAAACCATGAGGAGTATAGATAGAATGAACGGTGACAGACTTTTTCCCAGAGTTGGGGTATCAATTATTTGAGGGCATATATTTAACATAATAGGGGAAGATTTAAAAGGGTCGTGAGAGCAACCTTTTCAGCCATAGGGTGATCTATATATGGAATGAGCTGGCAGAGGAAATGGTTGAGGTGGTACCATATCGACAGTGAAAAGGCACTTGGACAGGTACATGGAGAGGAAAGGTTTAGATAGTTATGGGCCAAACATAGACTAGCTTAGATGGGTAACACATTTCAAAATTCTGGAGGAACTCAGCAAGTCAGACAGTACCTACGGAGGGTTTTGGGCTGAGACCCTTCATCTTAGATGGGTAGCTTTGTCGACGTGGATTAGTTGGGCTGAAGGCCCTACTTCTATGCTGTGTGAAACTATGACTCTGAGGGAAAACTTCCCTCATCTCCTCTCCAATCCTCCATCCATCTACTTAACAAGCCCTGAATATTTTCTCAGACTGCTCTGGTTGGCTAAGGACTGGATCTCACAAGGGCGTTAACTTTGAGGATGCTCGGACCCAACGATTCACTGTGTAATCTAGTTACAATGGATCCACTAGCTGTGACGAGGAATAAAATATAACACGAGGTTGACAGATCTTTTGCTGGAGCATTCACAGTATAAGGGCTATTTAAGGAATTGATCAAATTAAAATATTCAAGTTACTTAAAGCTTTTGATTGGGTGAAGATGGAAAATGACTCCCTCTGGTGGAGGTGTATGGAATAGAGGGGCAGAGCCTTAAAGGTGTACAGTACACACAAGAGATTCTGCAGTTGCTGGAAATGGGGAGCAACATGCAAAATGCTGGAGGAACTCAGTAGGTCAATTGAATCTCCAACAGTATACAGTGACTACATTTCACAATGGAATTCCTTCTCTGTAAAGTTTGCTGGGCTATCTAATGGTCATGAATGGCACGATATAAATGTAGGTTCCTTTGTCCCTCCCCAGTAAGGAACAATACCAACAGAAGCAGATAAGAGGCCATCTGGATCAGATCAAATCCACAACTTCAACTGCCATCAAAGAACAGAATGCTGGAGGATCTCAGTGGGTCAAAGTTCAAAATAAATCTATTATCAAAGTACATATATGTCACCATATACAACATTGAGGTTCATTTTCTTCCAGGCATACTCAATAAATCCATAATAGAATAGTAACCACAATTGAATAAATGAAAGACTGTGCCAACTTGGGTGTGCAACCAGTATGCAGAACACAACAAGCAACAATATACAAAAAGAAAGAAATAATAATAATAAAAAAATAAATAAGCAATAACCACCAAGAACATGAGATGAAGTGTCCTTGAGAGTGCGTCCATAAGTTGTAGGGACGTTTCAAAGATGGGGCAAGTGAAGTTATCCCCTTTGGTTCAGGAACCTGATGTTTGAGGGGTAATAACTGCTCCTGAACCTGGTGGTGTGAGTCTTAAGGCTTCTGTACCATCTTCTTGATGGCAGAAGCGAGAAGAGAGCATGGCCTATGTGGTGGGATCCATAAGACATGCTCAATGGTGGGTTATATCCACTACTTTTTGTAGGTTTTCCCTTCAAGGACATTAGTATTTCCATACCAAGCTGTGATGCAGCCAGTCAATATACTCTCCACCACACATCTATAGAAGCTTGTCAAAGTTTTAAATGTCATGCCGAATCTTTGCAAACTTCTAAGGAAGTAGACATGCTACCATGCTTTCTTCATAATTGCACATGTGCTGGGCCCAGGACAGACCATAAGACATAGGAGAAGAATTAGGCCATTCAGCCCATCGAGTATTCTCCGCCATTCCATTATGGCTGATCCTGGATCCCACTCAACCCCATTCACCTGCCTTCTCGCCATGTCCTTTGATGACCTGACCAATCAGGAAACAGTCAACTTCTGCATTAAATATACTCACTGACTTGGGCTCCACCATAGTCTGTGGCAGAGCTTTCCACAGATTCACCACTCTCTGGCTAAAAAAAATTCCTCCTTACTTCTGTTCTAAGTGGTTGTCCCTCAGTTTTGAGGCTGTGCCCTCTAGTTCTGGATATCCCCACCATAGGAAACATCCTCTCCACATCCACCCTATCTAGTCATTTTGACATCCAGTAAGTTACATTGAGAGGGTCCTCCAAAATAATAACATGAGAAATTTAGAGTTTCTGACCCTCTGATGAGGACTGGCCCATGGACCTCTGGATTCTTCCTCCTGAAGCCGATAATCAGCTGCACAAGGAGGTATCGACGCCAAGGTCCTGAAGCTTATTGATTAGTTTTGAGTGGGTGATGGTATTGAATGCTGAGTTGTTGTTGACAAGAGCATCCTGATTCATCTTTGGTGTTGACCTGAAGCAACGACTGTCCATTTCCCTCCATAGACACTGTTGACCCAATGAGTTCCACCTGGTGGACCGAAGAGGGGTAAAATAGTTTGATGCTGAGTTCAACCTGAAATATTGATAGCTCCTTCCCCTCTCCTACAGATGCAGCAGATCAATTGTTGCTCCAGATTCCAACATCTGCAGTCTCCTGTGTGAGCAGAGTTGCAAGCTGAAAGGCAGCTTGGAGCAGAGCAGGGGTGGAATTGAGAGACGGGGCAGGTGAATAATGGAGCGGAGCAGGGGTGGAATTGAGAGATGGGGCAGGTGAATAATGGAGCTGAGCAGGGGTGGAATTGAGAGACGGGGCAGGTGAATAGTAGGGAGACAGACAGTGAAAAAGAGAGCTGGGAGAAGCAAACAAATGGAGTGAGGGGAAAGGATGGTTTGAGACAGCTGCTGGAGGGAGATAGACAGGAACATAGAGAGCTACCAAAGCTGGATTCTAATAAGTACAGGGCACAGGGGGTGATAATAGGAACCATTAGGGAGGAGAGTATAGCAGTTGGAACCAGGTAGGGGTGGGGGGGGAGGGGGAATCTGTGTATAAAGAGGGTGGGTGGAACCAGGAGAAGGTGCTGGACAAACATGGATGAAGGGAGGTTGGGGTATTGTGAGCATATCTTATCTATGCTGTGGTGTTGGTTAAACATTGGTCTGGACTGTGGGGTGAAGTTGCCTTTACATCTTGGAAAGCAGTGGGGAGAGAATATTGTATGTACGCTAGGATCCCATCTCTTGATGAGCCACCCTGCCCCCCCCCATTTGTATGGGGTAGCTGTATGGGAACTGACGAGATGGGAGGTGCCTGGCGGATTCTACAGCTCCATTGCTTTGCAGAGTAGTTCCTGTCCCTACAGTATGTGTCTGTGATACTGTTGCAGGCAAGTTCTCATTGTACCCCTACCTCACTGTACATGTGCACTTGACAGGAAACCCAACTTGACTTAAAGCTTCTGCTTTCTTTTGCTTGCTCTGCTGGTGGCTCGAACTGTCCCCCCGCGTGCTGAAGGAGCTGACAGCATCTCAGAAGTGTGGAGGCAACCTCCTGCAGATGATGTACAAGAAGCCAGAGCGATGGTCCTACACCTTCCAGAACTACGCCTGCCTGAGCAGGACCCGCTCGCAGCTCAGGTCCCTCAGCGACAAGCTGAAGGACTCAGCCAACCCGGTTCAGTTCTTCGAGCGGTCTCTCTATAGTGACAGGTACTGACGGTGCTAGGATTCCTTGGTTCTCCTCGGACTGAGGACTTTGGTGAAAAGTGCTCGGAGTTGCTCAGTGATCACAGCCCCATCTCTCAGTCAGAAGGTTACAAGGTCCCCCCGCATTCTTCTAAATTCCAGTGAGCACAGGCCCAAAGCTCCTCATATGTTAACCCCTTCATTCTCAGAATCATCCTTGTGAACCTTCTCTGGATAACACATCCTTTCTGAGATAGGGGTCCAAAACTGTTGACAGTACTCCATGTGTGGCCTGATTCATTTTCTTATAAGGCCTCAGCATTATCTCCTTGCTTTTACATTCTAGTCCCCTTAAAATAAATGCTGACAATGCATTTCCCTTCTTTACCACAGACTCAACCTGTGAATTAACCTTCTGGGAGTCATGCACGAGGACTCCCAAGTCCCTCTGCACCTCTGATGTTTGAACCTTCTCCCCATTTAGATAATAGTCCACACTATTGTTCCTTTTACTAAAATGAATTATCATACATTTCCCAACACTGCATTCCATCTGTCACTTATTTGCTCATTCTTCCAACTTGTCTGAGTCCTGCTACAATTGTGTTGCTTCCTCAGCCCTACCTACCCCTCATCCTATCTTTGTATCATCTGCAAACTTTGCCACAAAGGAGGGGTGGTACTGAGGGAGTCGGGATTGCTGAGGGTAATCTGCTCTCTGTACTGCAGTGCACATTGTGGGAGGGGTGGTACTGGGGGAGAGCCGCACTGTTAGAGGGGCGGTACTGAGGGAGTGCCCCTCTTTTGGAGGAGTGGAAGAGAGGTAGTGCCTCACTATGGGAGGGGTGATACTGAGGGAGGACCTCACTTGGGAGGGATGTTACTGAGGGAGTGCTACACTATGGAAGGGTTGTTACTGAGGCAGTGCCACACAGTGAGAGGAGTGACACTGAGGGAGCGCTGTACCTTGGGATGAGTGATGCTGAGGGAACTCTGCTCTGTGGGAGGGGCTGTACTACATTGTCAGAATCCTTTCTATGACTCTCCTTATTCTTCAAATTACTTGATTTCTAACTTTTCCCTGTCTTGATGAAAAGTCATCAGCCTGAAATGTTCTCTCTGTTTCTCTCTCCACAGATGTTGCTTGACCAGCTGAGCTTTTCTGGCATTTTCTATTTTTACTTCAGATTTCCAGCACCTGCAGGTTTATGATATTCAACAACCACTTATTAATATTGTCCTTGGGCCTTCAGATAACTCTTCTCTCGAAGGTAATCCCTGAGACCCATATCTCTCACACAAGTAAACGAGCCCCATATCTCTCACACAAGTAAACAACAAGCCCCATATCTCTCACACAAGTGATCCTAAGACCCATATCTCTCACACAGGAGGTGCGACTTCTTGTAACTGCTCCCTGAACTACTCAACAGGTGGAAGCTCGGCTAAGCACCATGTACCTTTACTTCTTTTAACCACAGGTATGTCTTTGCAACTAACCTGTACGAATCCCATTGCATCAACAAGATGGAGTGGATTATCTACCAGGACTGGCATGGCTGGATACACAACTGGTTTGGAAATCAGCTCAAACTTGATGGCATCATCTACCTCCGAGCGACCCCTGAGGTGAGGCTCTTGTCTGGTCATTCAAGGTCTTTCTGCAGTTACTCACCCAGGATACTCCAGCAGTGTTCACAAAACGTGAAGCTCCATAACATTTGCCACCAAGAAGTGCAGGGACAACAGGTGCAGGGGGACACCGCCACCTGCAGGTTCCCCTT
Organism: Hypanus sabinus; assembly: GCF_030144855.1. Classification (NCBI taxonomy): domain Eukaryota; kingdom Metazoa; phylum Chordata; class Chondrichthyes; order Myliobatiformes; family Dasyatidae; genus Hypanus; species Hypanus sabinus. Next base: position 160,246,953 of record NC_082708.1, on the reverse strand, counting down.
TAAGTCGCTTGGAAAATATATTGTGAGTCACTGGTACGTGCTGGAACACCCTCTCCAACAACGCTGTGAGGGCACCTTCACCAGAAAGACTGCAGTGGTTCAAGGAAGTACCTCATAAATGAAATGGGTGATGCCAGATCCTGAAAATAAATTAAAAAGGAGGCAGTATTGTTGACAGTGCAACAGGCCCTCGGTAGTACTGGAATAAAAATGCCAGATCTGGTAGTCATAAAGTCAGGGCGTCATAGAGCATGAAAGTGGACCCTTTGGCCCTTCAGATCCCTGTTAGCCATCTAAGCTAGTCCAATTTGTTGTGTTCAGTCCAAAACCTCTAAACCTTTTCTATCCGTGTACCTGTAGGAGTATCACTTAAATATTGTTAATGTGGCTGCCTCAACCACTTCCTCTGGCAGCTTATTCCATGTACCAACCATCCTCTGGATGAAAAAGTTTCCCATCAGGTCCTTATTAAGTTTCTCCCTGCTTGCCTTAAATTTATGCCCTCTAGTTCTTGATTCCCCAACACTGGGAAAAAGACTATCACCCTATCTATACACAACACAGACACAAGTGATTTCGCAGATGCTGGAAATGTTGAACAACCCCCTCCATAGATGCTCCCTGATCTGCTGAGTCCCTCCAGCATTTTGTGCGTGTATAATCCCTCTATATCACTCATGATTTTATACACCTCTATTAGGTCACCCCTATTCTCCTACTATCCATCTTTTCTATTGCAGTATGACCAAATTTGAACACCATATTCCAAATGCAACCTCGCCAGCGTGTTAGTATTTTTGAAGTGATGCTTGAATGGCAGCTCTGGGGAGGTGGGGGGGGGGATTGTTGCTGAGCTGGTTAGGAATAGGCTGAGAGTTCTGGTTGTAATGTAATTTGGGAAAGGCTGGGGCAGTCTGTTCCCTTACCAACACAGGGAGCATGGTCAGAGAGCTTGGATGAGCTTCTCTAAGTGAGGATACTGCCTCTCTCTCTCTCCTCTCTCTCTCTCTTCTCCTCATCAGGTCTGTATGAAGAGGCTGATTATGAGGGGACGGGAGGAGGAGCAGGAAATTTCGACGGAGTACCTGGAGAGGCTTCACTCCAAGCACGAGGACTGGCTGCATCAAAGGACAATGCAGTGAGTACACAAGGGAGCTTGCTTCCAGTTTTACTCAGCATCTACTTTTCTGGACGAAGTTGATGGGAACGTGGGAACATAGTGTTAGTGTAATGGTGTGAACTTGACCATTCATATTTCATGGCTGGGACTGAGATTTATGGGAATGGAACTCCTGCACAGAGAGTCGTGTCTGTGCAACAACTCTCCAGTTAGCCCCAGTTACCTGTCTTTGCCCACACTCCTGTAATTTTTGTTTCAGCTTGAGAGTTCAAATTGAATCTCCTTCCATTACAGAGAATCAGGGAGCACCACAGCACAGAAAGAGGCCCTAGGCCTACCTGGTCTGTGATGAACATTATTCTGCCTAGTCCCATCGACCTGCACTTAGACCATAACCCTTCATACCCTCCCCATCCATGTACCTATCCAAATTTCTCTTAAATATTGAAATTGAACCCAAATCAAACACTTCTGTTTGCTCCACACTCTCACCACCCTCTGAGTGGTTCCCCCTCAGATTCCCCTTAGATTTTCACCTTTCACTTTTAACCTAGTTCTATTTTCACCCACTTCATCTTGAATGCACATATCCTATCTATACCGCTCATAATTTTGTATGCTTTCGTATCAAATCTCCTCTCATTTTCATACACTCCAGGCAATAAAATCCTAACCTATTCAACCCTTCCCTATAACTCAGGTCAAGTCTTGTAAATTTTCTCTGCACTCCTTCAAACTTGCTGATATATTTCCTGTACACAGGTGACCGGAATTGCACACTATACTCTAAATTAGTTCTCATCAATGCCTTATACCATTTCAACATAACATCCCAATTCCAAAAGCTTTCTTGATGAGCCCATCTATCTGTGATGCCACCTTCAAGGCATTATGGATTAGTATTCCCAGATCCTTCTGTTTTAGACAGAACTTCTCAGTGCCTTACTGTATATGTCCTACCCTGTTTAGCCCTCCCAAAGTGTTCCATATCAAAGCTCTGCCTCAGAAGTAAAATTATGCTCCTGTGCCCTCTGGTTCTTTTGCTATTGACCTCCAGACTGCGTCCTCAAATAACCTGCCCTCCTGCCAAGCTCAATAGTAAAGAAAAGGGGAAATCCAGGAGTTCTCTGCATTTTTGTGGGTATTGATCTTAGCAGATCATCAGAGCAACTCAGTATACCACCATTGATAATGTTAAAGTTCAGTGAATGTGCTCAGTAAAGTGTATCTATGTGGAATGACTTCCAGAGGAAGTGGTTGAAGCAGGTACAATATCAACATTTAGAGGACAGGTGCATGGATAGGAAAAGTTTAGAGGATTATGGACCAAACATTGGCAAATGAGGCAAGCTTGAATGGGGCATACAGGTCAGAATGGACCAGCTGGGCCGGAAGGCCTAATTCCATATTGTTTGACTGGAGTATAAAAACAAGGATGTAATGCTGAGACTGAATATGGTACTGGGGCGGTCTCACTTGGACTATTGTGAGCAGTTTGGGTTCCTTATTTAAGAAAGAATGTGCTGACACTTAGTTGATTTGGGGATTGAAAAGGTTTTCAAATGAGCAGCAATTGAAGGCTCTGGGCATGTACCCACTGGAATTTAGAAGATTGAGGGGCAATCTCATTGAAACCTTTCGAATGTTGAAAAGCCTCAGCAGAGCGAACGTGAAGAGAAAAAAGTGGTACTGTGCCCCTCTGTTCTACGGTCTAAAGGATATGCCTTCACTGGATGCAGTCCAAATGATTGTTCACCAGGCTAATTCTTGGAGTGTCTAATCACTGGCAGCTAACACAGCTGAATCCGTATTCGATGAAGTTTAGTTGAATGAGAGATAGTCCAATTGAAACATATTAGATCTTTAGGGAGCATGAAGCAGATAGAAATTCAATAGTATCTGGCAATCAGAGTGGGATGAGTATTCAGCCAGAAAAGAAAGACAAGTTAGGAGTATCAGGAAAAGGAAGAAGAGTCATCTTGTTGGCTTCTTGAGGGAATTACTTTGATTTCATGTGCTCAATGGCTTCCATCTTGTATTGTGGAATTCAGCAAAATGGGTTCAACCACCATTCCTTCCCTAAGCAACAGCAGCAGCACAAACCCCAGAAATGGTTATGAGTCATTAATTCCTGTGGACAAATGGCATTGGAAAGAAATTTTAGGAGCAATCACCTGTGTGGCACTGGTTTCATCTTGGTCACCTTGGAGATTATCCAGACTGTTACTGAGACTAAATGCTTGAATAATGGGGAAGACAGCACAGACTAGGCCACTGCTTCCTTGAGTACTGAGTACTGATTAAGAGGTGATCTGATGAAGATTCTTCAGGTGATTTGATAGGCTGGAGACAGAAACTATTTCTCCTAGTGCCAGGAGTCCAACACAACACAGTCACAAAGCCAGAGGCTGCCGTTTAGGAGTTAGTTCAGGAAGCTTGTTCCCATACAAAGGGCAGTGGAAATCTGGAATTGTCTCCATCAAGGGTGTGCTGTAGCCAGGGGGAACATAAGATAATGGGAGTTTTCCAATGGAAAACACTTGGCCTTTCAAGCCTGGCCCATCCTTTAATATGATTATAGCTAATTAAATTCCTCTTCTGTGTTTATTCCCCCTAACCCTCAATCATTCAAGGATTTATTTACTTCCTCTTTAAACACCCCAGCTGATCCAGCCTCCACAGCCCTCTCGTTCACTATGAACCATGTCGCATGACACGGGTGATCATGCTCTTTCTATGACCATGCTTGTTCTTGCCAAATTTTTCTACAGAAGTGATTTGCCTTTGCCTTTTTCTGGACAGTGTCTTTACAAGGCAGATGACCCCAGCCATTATCAATACTCTTCTGAGATTGTCTGCCTGGCATCAGTGGTCACATAACCAGGATTTGTGATATGCACCAACTGCTCATACAACCATCCACCACCTACTCCCATGGCTTCATGAAACCCTGATTATGGGGCTAAGCAGATGCCCAAGGGTGACTTGCAGGATTATGGAGGGAAGGGGTACCTTACACCTCCTTTGGTAGGGATATATCTCCACCCCACCACACAACAGCCCTCTAAAGCAGAGAATTCCAGAGATTAACCACCCTCCTTAAGAGGATGGAAAGTCAGTGAAAACTGAGGTGTGTAGGAACCCCTCCATAAGAGGTGCGCCTCAGTTTTCACTGACTGCCCTTTTGCCTTATAACCACGTCCCCTCATCAGGACGCTCCCACTGGTGAAAGCATCTCGACATCTAGCCTATCGTACTCCCGAAAATTCTATCATATTTCAACCAGATCATCCCTCGTTCAAAACTCCATAGAATACAGATTCAACTCCTGATTGGATTAGCCTGGTTCAGTCTGCCTCCCCAGTGTTGGTGTTTCGTTTCTTCAACAAGGGGACTGGAACTGTGCAGGTGAGAGCTCACCCTCACCCTGCACAAATGTAAGAATCACTCCCTGTTTCTAAACCACATCACTCTTGCAGTGAAGGACCATGAGGCAGTTACCTTCCAAACTACTTGCTGTGGTGTGAAGGAGAGAAATAGAACATCAGAGCTGTGATGGTGCTTTGCTCTATGGTAGGATATTAAATATAATGGAGCCAACTTCTTAAAATGATTTCAAAAATGTATTTTATTCATAATATGAACAAAAATATAATCTACATTCATTGGACCATCAATACAACCCATTTTATTACATTATGTTAATACTTTAACAGGAACTATTTATTCTGAATTAAACTACACTTCAGCCAAGATCAAGTTGAATAGAAAGTTAAGTGCAAAAGTCTGAAAGGCCTTCTCCTGCTCCCATATAAAGCTAGAGAGAGGGTTGAATCAATTAAACCAGGGATGTGAGACTGGAGTTAAAAGTTTTGCTCAGAAATTTCCAAGTAACTCAGAAAATACTTCCTGCAGATCCTCCACAGCTTATAAACTCTCGACTTGGGTGCAGTCTAGATAAACATTCCAGAGACTGGTGGGATGGATTTGCTTTCTGCCATGGATTCAGCTTTTGCTGAGTGGGAACTTGGTTTGGTTTGCAGGTGCATTTCCAACTTGTGAACTGTTCAGGTTACAAACAGTTCATAGGACAACCTGTCTGCCCACACAAAATACCGCCGTGGAATGTCAGTTCTGGCAATCTCTCATGCAAAGGTCTGGTGAAAGTCCCATTATTGATTTTGGTTACTAATAAAGAGAAACTGTTGGCTTGTTTGACTTATGGTTTAATGTGTTTAATTACAGCTTGCACTTTGATTATCTGAATGAAATTCCAGTTTTGACACTGGACGCCAATGAGGATTTCAAGCAGAATGAAGCCAAATGTCAAAAGATGATTGAGATGGTATGGGAATATTGATAATTCAAATTTCACAAATGCAGCTGACCCATTATGGATAAAAGGTTTTGTAAATGTTGTGTGATACCGTTGATCGAATTAAGATGGATAGAACTGGGAACTGGGCCACGGCTTCACAGAGTGAAGGATTCTCTCTCTGTTTTGGTTTGCTAGAAGGAATGTAAATGTATTTTAATCACACCTTTCAGACACACCAGCCATGTCCAACCACTGTGGTAGAGTCATAGCCCTCCATACCCCTCCCATTCATGTACTTACCCAAACTTATCTTAAATGTTGAAGCTGAACCCACAGCCACCGCTTCCACTGGCAGCCCGTTCCACAGTCTCACCACACTCTGAATGAAGATGTTCCCCTTTAACATTTCACCTTTCACCTTTAACCCACAACCTCTAGTTCCAGTCTCACCCAATCTCTATGGAAAAAGGCCTGCTTGCATTTACCCTTTCAAAACCCCTTATACCTTTGTATAACTCTATCAAATCTTCCCTCATTCTCCCATGTTCTGGGAATAAAGTCCTAACCTATTCAACCTTTCCCTATAACAGGCACTGCAGTAGCAAAATGGTTAGTGTGCTGCTATTACAGCTCGAGGCATTCTCGAGTTTGGAGATCAATTCCAGCACCACTCCGTAAGGAGTCAATATACATTCTCCTCGTGGAATGCATGTGTTTCCCCCTGGGTCCTCTGGTTTCCTTCCATAGTCCAAAGATCTATCAGGGGGGTTAGTTGGTCACTGTAAATTGTCCTGTGACTAGGCTCGGATATATCAGGGTTGTGGGGATGCTGAGGTGGCCTGACTCAGCAAAGGAAGGGCCTACTTTGCGCTTTCGCTAAATAAAATACATAAATATTACAAATAAAATAAAGTCAGGTCCTCAAGTCCTGGCAACATCCTTGTAAATGTATATATGACACAGAGAGTGTAGCAGCCAATCCATACACGGAGAGCTCCCACAAACAACAGGGAGGAGAACAGACGGTAGAGTTGGAGACTATTGACTCTCTCAAGCTTACTCTGCCATACCAATCTGATCCGACATCCAGTGCAGTACCACTCTCCCCCCCTCACCTCATGCCTCTGTTCAAATGTCACTCATTTTTCACCTCACTGACTCAACCACTGCATCTGTCTGGATTAAAGAAATTCACAGTCATGGTTCCAGCCTCCATTTTAATACTCTGAAGGTGGACCCTCCAGTACCAGATACCCACAGTAGAGGAAACATCCTCTCCACACCCACCCTCTCGGTCCCCCTCAAATTCTTGTGCATTTCAATAAGATCACCAGAATATCTTTCATTCTGCATTGAGTACAGGCTCAACCTTTCTTCGAGTGTTAAATTCTTCATCCCAGGAACTAACCCAGTGAACCCAGTCTCTACTGACAGCTCATGTATCGTTAAACGGAAATAAAAAAACAGAAAGGCTGGGAACACTCAGCAGCTCAGGCGGCATCAGTGGAGAGTGAAACAGACAGTGTTTCAGATTGAGGACTCAGCATCAGTCCAGATTTCCAGTGCCTGCATTTCTCTGACCTGCCTTCAAACTGTAGAGAGGTCTCCCTGACACTTATCCCTGCAAGTGGAAGAAGTGGTACACCTGCCCATTCACCTCCTCCCTCATCTCCATTCAGGGCCACGAACAGTCCTTCCAGGTGAGGCAACACTTCACCTGCGAATCAGTCCGGGTCTACTGGATCTGGTGCTCCTGATGCAGTCTCCTCTACTCTGGTGAGACTCGACGTAGATTGGGGGACTGTTTCCTCGAGCTTCTTCGCCTCATCCACAAAAAGCAGGATTTCCCGGTGGCCAGCCATTTTAATTTCAATCTTCATTCCCATTGCAACACTTCAGTCCATGGCCTCCTCCACTGCCATGATGAGGCCACTCTAAGGCTGGAGGAGCAACACCTTATATTCCATCTGGGTAGCCTCCAACCTGATGAACATCACTTTCTTTAACCTCTGATAATATTTCCCCCTACCCCTTCCCTCTTCTTCCAATCCCCACTCTGGCTGCCCTCTCAGCTCAGCTCACCTGCCTATCACCTCCCCCGATACACTTCCTCCTTCCCTTTCTCCCATAGTTCACTCTCCTCTCCTATCAGATTCATTTTCTCCAGCCATTTACCTTTTCTACCCGTTACCTCCCAACTTCTAATCTCCTCCCTCACCCACCTATCACCTTCACCTATCTGCCTTCTAGTTCCTCTCTCCCCACCTTCCTTTTCTGGCTTCATCCCCCTTCCTTTCCAATCCTGATGAAGGGTCTCGGCCTGAAACGTTGACTGTTCATTCTGTTTCATAGACGCTGCCCGGCCTGCTGAGTTCCTCCGGCGTTGCTCTGGAGTTCTCCCCATGTGGTCTCATCTGTTCCCTATACAGCTGTATCAAACTGCTTTTATAGACCATCCACCTCAGTAATGTCCATCGAGGTCTTAAACTATTCCTGTTTCAAAATACACTACATCCCCAAACACCATCCTCTACAATAGAGGCCTCATCTCACACTCCTTTTCCCCTCTCAGTAAATTCAGTGACATAATGTTCACCCACCATAATGCTGAGCTACATACAATGTGCTGGAGAAGCTCTGTGGGTTGAGCAGCATCGATGGACAGTTAACGTTTTGGGTCAAGGCTCTTTGCCTGGATGGAAAGTGGGGAGAAAGCCAGTATAAAAAGGTAAATGGAATGGATGGAGCAAGAACTGGCAGGAGATAGGTGGAACACGCACACAAAGTGCTGGAGGAACTCGACAAGTCTGGCAGCTTCTATGGAGAGGCACAAATGGTTAATTCACTGCACCCCCAACCCCACCACCTATGGATGCTTCTTGATTTACTAGTTCCTCCAGCACTTTGTGTGTGTGTTGCTCAAGATTTCCTGCAACTGAAGAATATCTTGTGTAGGTCTCAGGTGGAACCAGCAAAGGGGACTGACAGGCAGATGAGGAGAGTTGGAATGATGTCAGATTACATCATTTTCAGCTCTTTGCCACTTCCACTTATCATCTCCCAGCTTCTGATGTCATTCCCAATTTCCCTCTCCCTCACTTGCCTATTTACTCTTGGACCCACCTATCACAAGCAAGGTCTTTCTCCACCTCTCACCCTGTCTCTCAGTTGATGCTGACTATCTCACCCTGTTTCTCAGTTGATGCTGACTATCTCACCCCTGTTTCTCAGTTGATGCTGACTATCTCACCCTGTCTCTCAGTTGATGCTGACTATCTCACCCTGTCTCTCAGTTGATGCTGACTATCTCACCCCTGTTTCTCAGTTCAGAAGAAGAGTCTCAATCTTAAATGTCAACCGTCCATTTCTTTCCATTGATATTAATCGATCTGCTGAGTTCCTCCAGCATTTTTTGTGTTGCTTCAGATTCCAGTATTCGCAGTCTCCTCTAGTTTGGGCTCTTTACTCACCCCCTCACCTCTGTCTCGTTTCTTTGGTCAGGAGTGATCTGACCAGACTGCAGATCTTTTGTCTTGTCTTTAAACTTCCCAATCTACTGTACCCCTCCCTCTTGCCTGTTAACCCCTCTCGATACATTCATTGCCGACTGCCAAGATAACATTGGTTGTATCAGTGTATCAGTATCAGTAAACAGCCCATATTCACACTAACTTATCCTCTCTAAACTGTAGCATTTTGCCCAAGGGAAACTGGTGAAGCATTAACCCTGCTCCTCTCTCCACAGATGCCGCCTGACCTGTTAAGTGTTTCTAGAATTTTCTATTCTTAGTTCCATAATACCATAAGACATATGAACAGAATTAGGACATCCAGTCATAAATGAGTCTGCTCCACCATTCAATCATGGCTGATTTATTATCTCTCTCAATTCCATTCTCTTGCCTTCTCCCCGTAACTTTTGATGCCCGTATTAATCAATAACTATCAATCTCTGCTTTAAATATACCTTATTCTTATTTCTTCTCTAAAGAGATGTCCTTGTATTCTGAAGCTATGCCCTCTGGTTCTAGACTGCCCTACTATCGGAAACATTTCTACACATCCACTCTATCTAAGCCTGTCAATACTTGGTAGGTTTCCTGCTTGTTCTTCTAAACTTCCAGAGGCCCAGAGTTATGTAATGGTCCTCCTATGGTATCCCTTCCATTCCTGGGATCCTTCTCATAAACTTCCTCAGGACCCTCTCCAAAGCCAGCTCATTGGTTCTTAGATAAGGGGCCCAAAACTGCTCACAATACTCCAAGGGCCTATTCCACACCATATCGCAGCATAAATTACTGAAAGAAAGAAAGTGTGGTCTGACCAATGCCTTATAAAGCCTCAGAGCAGTTGTGGGTCAGAAACTCCCAGGAGTTTGTGAGAATAATGCATTTCTTAAAGGAGAAAATCCTCAAAACCCAGATCCAATAAAATGCTATTTGCAATCACTCTCTGACTTCTGGGCAAAAGCACTAAAATGCTCGCTGTCTTTCCTTCTCCAGATCAAAGACTTTCTACATTTGTTGTAACCCGGGTGAATCCCATGGAGTGAGGAACTGGGAATCTATAGGCCAATGCGAGTGAATAGTGAATTTGCTGACATGTTTTATTTTACTGTGTGATTGCTGTGTGTTTGTCTGCCATCATATGAGCTTCAGTTACCAACTGAACTTCTTCAAGGTATTGTAAAATAGCAATTGTCTTTGTTAAGTATTTTAATAAGAAACAAAGGATGAATAAATATGGTCTTGCATCAAAGTCTGGCTTCAGTGCGGATTGAGGAAGTGATTATGCAATAAAATAAAGGACAATTTAAAATTGCAAATTTCTGCAGATTACACGCTTAGTAGTGTATTCTCTCTGCTGGAAGTACTGGGCTCTCATCCTTGACTCACCACATCACAGCTAACTTTGCCACATATTAACAATTACCAATCACTCACAGACACTGAATCAAGCTCTCCCCCTCCCCCTCTCCCTCTCCCCCTCTCCCTCTCCCCCTCTCCCTCCCTCTCTCCCTCCCTCTCTCCCTCCCTCTCTCTCTCTCTCTCTCCCTCTCTTTTTCTGTCTGTCACACATGCTCTCTGTTACATACACTCTCTCTTTCTATTGCACACGGACTCTCTATCAGATGGGATATCCTAACCCTCTCTGTTACACACATGAAATGCTGGAGGAACTCAGCAGGCAAAGCAGTATCTAAGGAAAAGGGTCCAGTCGACGTTTCCGGCCAAGACCTATCATCAGGACTGGAATTTTTTTTTGGTGGAGTCAGAATGAGAATGTGGGGATGGGGGAGGGGAGAAAGACTCACAAGCTGAGAGGTGAAACCGGGAGGTGGGGGAGAGGGGGAGAGGGGTGAAGTAAAGAGCTGGTGAAAGAGATAAGGGCTGCAAAAGGGGGAGTCTAATAGGAGAGGACAGAAGGCCATGGAAGAAAGTAAAGGGGGAGGAGATGGGCACGCAAGGAGATAAGGTGAGGGGGGGGAATGGGAATGGAGAAGGGGGGCATTACCGGAGTTTGAGAAATTGATGTTCATGCCAGCAGGTTGGAGGCTACCCAGAAGGAATATGAGGTGTTGCTCTTCCATCCTGAGTGTGGCCTCACCACTACAATAGAGGAGGCCATGGACTGACATGTTGGAATGGGAATGGGAAGCAGAATTAAAATAGGTGGCCACTGCGAGATCCCACTTTTTCTGGCAGGTGGAGCGCAGGTGCTCGGTGAACTGGTCTTCCAATCTGCATCAGGTCTCTCTGATATACAGGAGGCCACACCGGGAGCACTGGATACATTAAATGACCCCAACAGACTCACAGGTGAAGTGTCAACTCACCTGGAAGGACTGTTTGGGGCCCTGAATGGTAGTGAGGGAGGAGGTGTAGGGGCAGGTGTAACACCTGTTCCTCTTGCAGGATAAGTGCCAGGAGGGAGATCAGTGCGGAGGGACGAATGGACAAGGAGTTGCATAGGGAGTGATCCCTGTGGTAAGTAGGATGTGGAGTGGCGGGGGGGGGGGGGGGGGGGGGGGAGATGTGACTGGTTGTGGGATCCCTTTCTTTCCCAATCCTATTGAAGGGTTTTCAGCGAGAATTGTTTTGTTCTCCTTCTGTTGTTACATTTCCAGTTTTTATTTCTGACCTGCTCCTGTCACTCAGTATACATGTGGCCGGTGAAGTTAAGTTTTTGCACATTGATGAGGCTCAATATACGGATTATTTCAGACCAATTAATTAACCTTCTGATTAATGGGCAGCCCACAATGAATGTTATTCTGATACAAGAACTGATTTGATTATTGCAATTAGTGAAACCCAGGGATTTAAAAAAATTGTCTTGTCAGTGAATGTATTTGAGGTATAAATGACAACTTGACAAAGTGGGTCTGCATACGGGTCTATATTTTACCCATCATTTGCATGCAAACTCTAATTATCCTTGCTTCTCTGCTCCTTGCATGCAACCATGTAAACATTTGCTTAAGAAGAATATAGAATGAGTTCCTGCCACCCTTCCAGGCCTCATGTCCCAAAACACAGCAATCATCTTTCCCAAAATAATGTGTTCCCCTTCCATCGGTCCTTTGGTGACGTCCTCCACGACCCACCTTCCTGGCCCTGAAAACAGCTTCTCATTCACCACTGTACCTTAAGCCTTCGTAATTCTGAGCAGCGCAATTAAAACTCCCCTTCATCTTCTTAAAACTGAGGCATTGGTCAGACGAAACCTCAAGTCTTGTGAGTGGTTTTGGGATGTCCTGGCACTGTAGAGGGTTCAGAGGAATTGTATGAGAAAGATGCTGGGAATGAAAGGGCGAATGTTTGAGGAGTGTTTGATGGCTCTGGACCTGTACTTACTGGAGTGTAGAATAATGAAGGGGGGGGGGGGGGAATCTCATTGAAACCTAACAAATATTATAAGAGAGAGTGGATGTTGAGAGGATATTTCCAAATGTGGGAGAATTGAGGACCAGAGGGCGCAGCCTCAAAATAGGAGGACATCACTTTACAACAGAGATGAGGAGGAATTCATTTTGCCAGAGGGTGGTGAAATTCATTGTTACAGATGGCTGTGGAGGCCAAGTCATTGGGTATACTTAAAGCAGAGGTTGATATGTTCTTGATTAGCAAGTGTGTCAAAGGTTATGGGGGAAGGAAGGAGAATGGGGTTGAGAGAGAAAATAAATCTGCCATAGTTAAATAACGGAGCAAACTCAATGAGGTGAGAGGCCCAATTCTGCTCCTGTGTCTTATGATTTTATGGTTTTATTTGTTTGAGATTATAAGCACTTCAGTTTCCTTCCTACGTTGAGGTCAGTTTCTACCCTACTTGCCGGTGGTATCAGTAAAAGCTGTTCAAAATTCCTCAGCTGGGGACAGTATTTCTTGCTGTCAGATTATTAATTGTTGCCACTGAATTGGCAACAGTTCCAGGATGGCTGGAGCAATTTTCAGACTCAAGCAAATACAGGTTGGATCAATCTTTCTCCTGAGACGATCTTACCTCCACCCATTCGATTCCATCTGCCGATGAAGCCTGTGTGCTAGAGTAGATGTCACGACACTATTCCTCACAGATGGCAGTGTACCTCCACAGACATTCTTGGCAATGAACTCAACAAATCCACCACCCTCTGGCTAAAGAAATTCTTCTTCTTTTCTGTTCTAAATGGACTTTGCTCTATTCTGAGGCTGTGCCCCCGGTCCTAGACTCCCCCTCTATAGAAAACATCCTCTCCACATTCAATCTATCTAGGCTTTTCAACATTAATTTATCGATTGAATTGAATTGAATGACCTTTATTGTCATTATACATCGGTACAATGAAACTCTGTTTAGCTTCCTCTCAGGCAATTAAGTAAAGCGGTAGATAAAAACAAGACAGTAAAAAAAAACAGTATTAAATAGAAAAGTAGCAGAAAATAAGTTGCAGCAGCACCAGAATATCACAGTAATGCACAAAGTCCGTTAGTGCAAGTATTTGAGTCCTTGTGTGTGCTCGCAGTTTCAGTCATTGTTCTGTGGGAGTGGTGTGATGGAGGCCACAGCTCTGGGGTAGAAGCTGTTCCTCAGTCTATTTATTCTGGCTTTTAGTGTCCTGAACCTTTTGCTGGACGGCAGCGGGTCAAACAGGGAGTGGCCGGGGTGTGTGGTGTCTCTGGTTATGCTGATTGCTTTCCTCCTGAGTCTGCTGGAGTAGATGGTGTCCAGTCCTGGGAGCTCCATCCTGACAATTCGCTGGGCTGCCTCCACCACTCATTGCAGGTCTTGTCACTCAGTGGATGTGCAGCTGGCATACCACACTGTGGCGCTGTTGGTCAGGATGGTTTCAATTGTGCTTCTGTAGAAGTTAAGCAACAGCTTTTGTGGGAGTTTGGCCTGTTTCAGCTTTCTGAGGAAGAAGAGTATTTGTTGTGCTTTTTTACAAGCAGCGAGGTGTTGGTGGTCCACGTCAGCGAGGTGTTGGTGGTCCATGTCAGCGAGGTGTCGGTGGTCCATGTCAGTGAGGTGTTGGTGGTCCGTGTCAGCGAGGTGTTGGTGATCCATGTCAGCGAGGTGTTGGTGGTCCGTGTCAGTGAGGTGTTGGTGGTCCATGTCAGTGAGGTGTTGGTGGTCCATGTCAGCGAGGTGTTGGTGATCCATGTCAGTGAGGTGTTGGTGGTCCATGTCAGCGAGGTGTTGGTGATCCATGTCAGCGAGGTGTTGTTGGTCCATGTCAGCGAGGTGTTGGTGGTCCATGTCAGCGAGGTGTTGCTGGTCCATGTCAGTGAGGTGTTGGTGGTCCATGTCAGCGAGGTGTTGGTGGTCCATGTCAGCGAGGTGTTGGTGATCCATGTCAGCGAGGTGTTGGTGGTCCATGTCAGCGAGTTGTTGGTGGTCCATGTCAGCGAGGTGTTGGTGGTCCATGTCAGTGAGGTGTTGGTGGTCCATGTCAGCGAGTTGTTGGTGGTCCATGTCAGCGAGGTATTGATGGTCCATGTCAGCGAGGTGTTGGTGGTCCATGTCAGCGAGTTGTTGGTGGTCCATGTCAGCGAGTTGTTGGTGGTCCATGTCAGCGAGGTGTTGGTGGTCCATGTCAGTTGTTTTGACAACATAACTCCAAGGAACTTTAGGTTTTCCACACTTTTCACTACCTCTCCATGTATATGGAGGGGTGTGTGTACTCTGTCCTTTGATTGCAAGATGGCGGCGCGACGCAGGGCGCAGTGGCCACTCCAGGAATGAATATCTGTTATCTGTAGGTAGGGGCCGTGTACAATCCTGATTTGATGGAGATGAACGTGTGAAGCACGGAGGAACATCCAGTGAAACTTTTGAAATGCATGTTTTGCTGACGCTGCTACTGTGCTATCGGAAAAATCTCCGGGAGGAAGGCCCCAAATCCTCGGCCTTGCCTGTTGCTTGGCGGCCGGTGCCGGGGTCAAAGTGCTCGGCAGAGATGGTGCTCGGTGTCGGAGGGCTGGTCGGAGGCTCGAAGTTTTCAGACGGACTCGGAGTTGGCTGTGGTCGAGGCTCCCAGAGTGCTGTATCGGCAAGCTGCGGCGCTGGAGGTTCACGGCAGGAAGAGTTTTTCTTCCTTCTACCGTCTGCGTGAGATGATGGGCTGTCGGGAATTTGAGACTTTCTTTTAAACCGTGCATGGACTGCTCTTTATCAGATTACGGTATTGCTCTGCACTGTTGAAACTACAAACGTTTGTATGTGTTATAATTATGTGGTCTTTGTCAGTTAGACTTTTATCAATTATGGTATTGTCTGTACTGTTGAAACTATATGTTAATATAACTATATGTAACTGTGTGGTTTTGTGTAGGTTTTGTAGCTTTAGGTTTGTCTGATGGGTTTGTAGTTCCTTTCCGGGGAACGCGCTAAGACGGTATTGCGATATCGATACGCAGCAGCCTCTCTGGACTCTGGATTGGGGATTACCAAACGTTATGTGGTTTTTCTTGTGTGGTCTGTTTTGTGCTTTTTCATGATATCATTCTGGAGAACGTTGTCTCATTTTTTAACTGCATTGTATTTGTGGTTTATAAATGACAATAATCTGAATCTGAATCTGAATCAATGATCATCTCTGTTGATTTAGAAGTGTTAAGGACCAGGTCGATGTCTTTACACCACTCCGTCAGATGATCCACCTCGAACCTGTAGGCTGTTTCATCCTCGTCCGAGATCAGGCCAACCAAATACAGCACAGAGAAGGCCCTTCTGGCCCTTCAAGCCATGCCGCCTGGCAAGGTCTCAATTTAACTCTAGCCTAATCATGGGACAATTGACAATGACTAGTTAACCTACCAACTTGTACGTCTTTGGACTGTGGGAGGAAACCGGAGCAACCAGAGGAAACCCACGCGGTCATGAGGAGAACGTACTAACTCCTTGAAGGCAGCAGCGGGAATTAAACCCAGACCGCTGGTACTGTAAAGCATTGTGCTAGCACTGTAGCACCACCATAATATCCTGTAATCCTGTAAAAGAACTCGCAAATCCCTTTGCATCTCTGATTTTTGAATATTTTCCTTGTTTAGAAAATAGTCTATGCCTTTATTCCTTCTCCCAAATTGCATGACCAATCATTTCCCTACGCTATATTCCACCTGCCATCTCTTTGCTCATCCTCCGAATGTGTCTCGGTTTTTCCACAGACTCCCTGCTTCCTCAACACTATGCTCCTCTGCCTATCTTCATATCATCCACAAAGCCATCAATTCTTTAATCCAAATCATTGACACGTACTGTGAAAAGAAGCTGTCCCAGTATCGACCTCTGCGAAACACCACTAGTCACTGACAGCCTACCAGAAAAGGATCCTTTCATTTCCAATCTTTGCCTCCTGCCAGGCAGCAAATCATCGATCCATTATGGCATATCAAGTGATTTCCAAGTTCTTTTGAATTAAAGTGCCACATGTACTGAGATAGCTCAAGAAAAAACAGTAACCGAGTGCAGAATGTAATGTTACAGACACAGAGAATGTGCGGTGCAGGAAGACAATTCCGAAACTTTATTCATAATGTTATGCAAGGCCACAATGAGGTACTGTGTATTTTGAGGCCAAGATCCATCTTATTGTAATAGGGAAGCATCACCAATCCTTCAAAATCAAAGTGCTGTGGCTGGTGGAAATCTGGAAAACCTCAATAGAGGGCTAAACAGAGTCAGGGATGAGGGAAGAAGGGCTGGCTGGCAGGGTGGAAAACACAAGTGGTTAAACAGCAAGAGGACGTTGGCAAAGGGTGTTGCTGGCAGCTGTGAGGGATGTAGAGGAACAAAGGTGGGCTGGGGGTCAGAGATGCAGTGTTTCCTCAGCCTCTCGATCTACCTGCTGAATTGGAAGATGAGTATGGGTTGGAAAACGGACCCTGGCCATTTTATCTCAGTGAGATCAAGGATGACACAACTCCTCCCATTCCACCCCATCCAAAGTCTCATACATTTTATACACTTCATAAAAAAACAACTTGGCTTATCTAACTTCTGATCATTAGAATTCCACAGATCTGGCAACAGCCCTGCATATCTCCTCCGCGTTATCACAACCTTCCTGTAAAGTGTTCTGATAATAGCAAATTAAAGCTATTTCACTTTCATTAGTATGTTAAAGTGGTAGGACAACTTGATAAACTGTTTTATTTAAATAAAAGCACAGATTCATTATTGGAGGCTGAGTGAGAAGAAAGAGGAGGCTGGGAAGGGTATGGAAACTCGTCAGAGAGTGCTATGATGAGCAGCTGGAATGGGTCCAGGCACAGGGAACTTCAGTAGGAGAAGCTGGCCTTGTTCTTCAAGGAGCAAATGAGTTTGTTGGGAAAGAAGTGGACATGATTATGACTGGAGCAGTTTAGGTAAAAAAAGAAAAATTCTTCCCATTAGCTTCTCAGCAATTTCTATAAATGCACCACAGAAAGCATTTGTCTGGGTGCATCACAGCTTGTGGACACCACTCTGCCCATGGTAGCAGGAAAATGCAGAATTGTGAATGTAGTCCATCATGCAAAACAGCCTCCTCTCCACTGACTCTGTCTACACTTCCCACTGACTCCGTCTACACTTCCCACTGACTCAGTCTACACTTCCCACTGACTCCGCCTACACTTCCCACTGACTCTGTCTACACTTCCCAATGCCTCTGTCTACACTTCCCACTGCCTTTGTCTACACTTCCTACTGACTTTGTCTACACTTCCTACTGACTCTGTCTACACTTCCCACTGACTCCGTCTACACTTCCCACTGACTCCATCTACACTTCCCACTGACCCCGTCTACACTTCCCACTGACTCTGTCTACACTTCCCACTGCCTCTGTCTACACTTCCCACTGACTTTGTCTACACTTCCTACTGACTCCGTCTACACTTCCCAATGACTTTGTCTACACTTCCCACTGACTCTGTCTACACTTCCCACTGCCTCTGTCTACACTTCCTACTGACTCCGTCTACACTTCCCACTGACTCCGTCTACACTTCCCACTGACATTGTCTACACTTCCCACTGACTCTGTCTACACTTCCCACTGACTCTGTCTACACTTCCCACTGCCTCTGTCTACACTTCCCACTGACTCCGTCTACACTTCCCACTGACTCCGTCTACACTTCCCACTGACTTTGTCTACACTTCCAAATGACTCTGTCTACACTTCCCACTGCCTCTGTCTACACTTCCTACTGACTCCGTCTACACTTCCCACTGACTCTGTCTACACTTCCCACTGCCTCTGTCTACACTTCCCACTGACTCTGTCTACACTTCCCACTGACTCTGTCTACACTTCCCACTGACTCTGTCTACACTTCCCACTGACTTTGTCTACACTTCCCACTGACTCCGTCTACACTTCCCACTGACTCCGTCTACACTTCCCTCTGACATTGTCTACACTTCCCACTGACTCCGTCCACACTTCCTACTGACTCCGTCTACACTTCCCACTGACTCTGTCTACACTTCCCACTGACTCCGTCTACACTTCCCACTGACTCTGTCTACACTTCCCACTGACTCCGTCTACACTTCCCACTGCCTTTGTCTACACTTCCCACTGACTCTGTCTACACTTCCCACTGACTTTGTCTACACTTCCCACTGACTCTGTCTGCACTTCCCACTGACTCTGTCTACACGTCCCACTGAATTCCCACTGACTCCGTCTACACTTCCCACTGACTCCGTCTACACTTCCCACTGACTCCGTCTACACTTCCCACTGACTCTGTCTACACTTCCCACTGACTTTGTCTACACTTCCCACTGACTCCGTCTACACTTCCCACTGACTCCGTCTACACTTCCCACTGACTCTGTCTACACTTCCCACTGACTTTGTCTACACTTCCCCACTGACTCCGTCTACACTTCCCACTGACTCTGTCTACACTTCCCACTGACTCCGTCTACACTTCCCACTGACTCTGTCTACACTTCCCACTGACTTTGTCTACACTTCCCACTGCCTGTCTAAACTTCCCACTGACTCTGTCTACACTTCCCACTGCCTCTGTCTACACTTCCCACTGACTTTGTCTACTCTTCCCACTGACTCCGTCTACACTTCCCACTGACTCTCTCTACACTTCCCACTGACTCTGACTACACTTCCCACTGCCTCTGTCTACACTTCCCACTGACTCTGTCTACACTTCCCACTGACTCCGTCTACTCTTCCCACTGACTCCGTCTACACTTCCCACTGACTCCGTCTACACTTCCTACTGACTCCGTCACACTTCCCACTGACTCCGTCTACACTTCCTACTGACTCTGTCTACACTTCCCACTGACTCCGTCTACACTTCCCACTGACTCTGTCTACACTTCCCACTGACTCTGTCTACACTTCCCACTGACTCCGTCTACACTTCCCACTGACTCCGTCTACACTTCCCACTGACTCTGTCTACACTTCCCACTGACTCTGTCTACGCTTCCCACTGACTCCATCTACACTTCCCACTGACTCCGTCTACACTTCCCACTGACTCTGTCTACACTTCCCACTGACTTTGTCTACACTTCCCACTGACTTTGTCTACACTTCCCACTGACTCTGTCTACACTTCCCACTGACTCCATCTACACTTCCCACTGACTCTGTCTACACTTCCCACTGCCTTTGTCTACACTACCCACTGACTTTGTCTACACTTCCCAGTGACTCCGTCACACTTCCCACTGACTTTGTCTACACTTCCCACTGACTCTGTCTACACTTCCCACTGACTCCGTCTACTCTTCCCACTGACTCCGTCTACTCTTCCCACTGACTCCGTCTACACTTCCCACTGACTCCATCTACACTTCCTACTGACTCCGTCACACTTCCCACTGACTCCGTCTACACTTCCTACTGACTCTGTCTACACTTCCCACTGACTCCATCTACACTTCCCACTGACTCTGCCTACACTTCCCACTGACTCTGTCTACACTTCCCACTGACTCCGTCTACACTTCCCACTGACTCCGTCTACACTTCCCACTGACTCTGTCTACACTTCCCACTGACTCCGTCTACACTTCCCACTGACTCTGTCTACAATTCCCATTGACTCCGTCTACACTTCCCACTGCCTTTGTCTACACTTCCCACTGACTTTGTGTACACTTCCCACTGCCTTTGTCTACAGGTCCCACTGACTCCGTCTACACTTCCCACTGACTCCGTCTACACTTCCCAGTGACTCTGTCTACACTTCCCACTGACTCTGTCTACTCTTCCCACTGCCGTTGTCTACACTTCCCACTGACTCTGTCTACACTTCCCACTGACTCTGTCTACACTTCCCACTGACTGTGTCTACACTTCCCACTGACTCTGTCTACTCTTCCCACTGACTCTGTCTACACTTCCCACTAACTCCGTCTACACTTCCCACTGACTCCGTCTACACTTCCCACTGACTCCGTCTACACTTCCCACTGACTCCGTCTACACTTCCCACTGACTCTGTCTACACTTCCCACTGACTTTCTCTACACTTCCCACTGACTCTGTCTACACTTCCCACTGACTTTATCTACACTTCCCACTGACTCCGTCTACACTTCCCACTGACTCTGTCTACACTTCCCACTGACTCTGTCTACACTTCCCACTGACTCCATCTACACTTCCCACTGACTCCGTCTACACTTCCCACTGACTCTGTCTACACTTCCCACTGATTTTGTCTACACTTCCCACTGAATTTGTCTACACTTCCCACTGACTCTGTGTACACTTCCCACTGACTCCGTCTACACTTCCCACTGACTCTGTCTACACTTCCCACTGCCTTTGTCTACACTTCCCACTGACTTTGTCTACACTTCCCAGTGACTCCGTCACACTTCCCACTGACTCCGTCTACTCTTCCCACTGACTCCGTCTACACTTCCCACTGACTCCGTCTACACTTCCTACTGACTCCGTCACACTTCCCACTGACTCCGTCTACACTTCCTACTGACTCTGTCTACACTTCCCACTGACTCCGTCTAGACTTCCCTCTGACTCTGTCTACACTTCCCACTGACTCTGTCTACACTTCCCACTGACTCCGTGTACACTTCCCACTGACTCTGTCTACACTTCCCACTGACTTTCTCTACACTTCCCACTGACTTTCTCTACACTTCCCACTGACTCTGTCTACACTTCCCACTGACTTTATCTACACTTCCCACTGACTCCGTCTACACTTCCCACTGACTCTGTCTACACTTCCCACTGACTCTGTTTACACTTCCCACTGACTCCATCTACACTTCCCACTGACTCCGTCTACACTTCCCACTGACTCTGTCTACACTTCCCACTGACTTTGTCTACACTTCCCACTGACTTTGTCTACACTTCCCACTGACTCTGTCTACACTTCCCACTGACTCCGTCTACACTTCCCACTGACTCTGTCTACACTTCCCACTGCCTTTGTCTACACTTCCCACTGACTCTGTCTACACTTCCCACTGACTCTGTCTACACTTCCCACTGACTCTGTCTACACTTCCCACTGACTCTGTCTACACTTCCCACTGCCTTTGTCTACACTTCCCACTGACTTTGTCTACACTTCCCACTGACTTTGTCTACACTTCCCAATGACTCTGTCTACACTTCCCACTGACTTTGTCTACACTTCCCACTGACTTTGTCTACACTTCCCACTGACTTTGTCTACACTTCCCAATGACTCTGTCTACACTTCCCACTGCCTTTGTCTACACTTCCCACTGACTTTGTCTACACTTCCCACTGACTTTGTCTACACTTCCCAATGACTCTGTCTACACTACCCAGTGACTCTGTCTACACTTCCCAATGACTTTGTCTACACTTCCCAATGACTCTGCCTACACTTCCCACTGACTCTGTCTACTCTTCCCACTGCCTCTGTCTACACTTCCCACTGACTCTGTCTACACCCCACTGCCTCCGTCTACACTTCCCACTGACTCCGTTTACACTTCCCACTGACTCCGTCTACACTTCCCACTGACTCTGTCTACACTTCCCACTGACTTTCTCTACACTTCCCACTGACTCTGTCTACACTTCCCACTGACTCCGTCTACACTTCCCACTGACTCTGTCTACACTTCCCACTGACTCCGTCTACACTTCCCACTGACTCTGTCTGCACTTCCCACTGACTCCGTCTACACTTCCCACTGACTCTGTCTACACTTCCCACTGACTCCGTCTACACTGCCCAGTGACTCTGTCTACACTTCCCACTGACTCCGTCTACACTTCCCACTGACTCTGTCTACACTTCCCACTGACATTGTCTACACTTCCCACTGACTCCGTCTACACTTCCCACAGACTCTGTCTACACTTCCCACTGACTCTGTCTAAACTTCCCACTGACTCTGTCTACACTTCCCACTGACTCTGTCTACACTTCCCACTGACTCCGTCTACACTTCCCACTGACTCTGTCTACACTTCCCACTGACTTTGTCTGCACTTCCCCACTGACTCCGTCTACACTTCCCACTGACTGTGTCTACACTTCCCACTGACTCCGTCTACACTTCCCACTGACTCTGTCTACACTTCCCACTGATTTTGTCTACACTTCCCACTGCCTGTCTACACTTCCCACTGACTCTGTCTACACTTCTCACTGCCTCTGTCTACACTTCCCACTGACTTTGTCTACTCTTCCCACTGACTCCGTCTACACTTCCCACTGACTCTCTCTACACTTCCCACTGATTCTGACTACACTTCCCACTGCCTCTGTCTACACTTCGCACTGACTCTGTCTACACTTCCCACTGACTCCGTCTACACGTCCTACTGACTCCGTCTACACTTCCCACTGACTCCGTTTACACTTCCCACTGACTGTGTCTACACTTCCCACTGACCCCTTCTACACTTCCCACTGACTCTGTCTACACTTCCCACTGACTCTGTCTACACTTCCCACTGACCCTGTTTACACTTCCCAGTGCCTCTGTCTACACTTCCCACTGACTCCGTCTACACTTCCCACTGACCCCGTCTACACTTCCCACTGCCTCTGTCTACACTTCCCACTGACCTTGTATACACTTCCTACTGACTCCGTCTACACTTCCCACTGACTTTGTCTACACTTCCCACTGACTCTGTCTACACATCCCACTGCCTCTGTCTACACTTCCCACTGACTTTGTCTAGACTTCCTACTGACTCCGTCTACACTTCCCACTGACTTTGTCTACACTTCCCACTGACTCTGTATACACTTCCCACTGCCTCTGTCTACACTTCCTACTGACTCCGTCTACACTTCCCACTGACTCCGTCTACACTTCCCACTGACTTTGTCTACACTTCCCACTGACTCTGTCTACACTTCCCACTGACTCTGTCTACACTTCCCACTGCCTCCGTCTACACTTCCCACTGACTCCGTTTACACTTCCCATTGACTCCATCTACACTTCCCACTGACTCCGTCTACACTTCCCACTGACTTTGTCTACACTTCCCACTGACTCTGTCTACACTTCCCACTGCCTCTGTCTACACTTCCTACTGACTCCGTCTACACTTCCCACTGACTCTGTCTACACTTCCCACTGCCTCTGTCTACAGTTCCCACTGCCTCTGTCTACACTTCCCACTGACTCTGTCTACCCTTCCCACTGACTCTGTCTACACTTCCCACTGCCTCTGTCTACACTTCCCACTGACTTTGTCTACACTTCCCACTGACTTAGTCTACACTTCCCACTGACTCCGTCTACACTTCCCACTAACTCTGTCTACACTTCCCACTGACTCTGTCTACACTTCCCACTGACTCTGTCTACCCTTCCCACTGACTCCGTCTACACTTCCCACTGACTCCGTCTACACTTCCCACTGACTCCGTCTACACTTCCCACTGACTCTGTCTACACTTCCCACTGACTTTGTCTACACTTCCCACTGACTCCGTCTACACTTCCCACTGACTCCGTCTACACTTCCCACTGACTCTGTCTACACTTCCCACTGACTTTGTCTACACTTCCCACTGACTCAGTCTACACTTCCCACTGCCTCTGTCTACACTTCCCACTGACTCCGTCTACACTTCCCACTGACTCCGTCTACACTTCCCACTGACTCTGTCTACACTTCCCACTGACTTTGTCTACACTTCCCACTGACTCCGTCTACACTTCCCACTGACTCCGTCTACACTTCCCACTGACTCTGTCTACACTTCCCACTGACTTTGTCTACACTTCCCCACTGACTCCGTCTACACTTCCCACTGACTCTGTCTACACTTCCCACTGACTCCGTCTACACTTCCCACTGACTCTGTCTACACTTCCCACTGACTTTGTCTACACTTCCCACTGCCTGTCTACACTTCCCACTGACTCCATCTACACTTCCCACTGCCTGTCTACACTTCCCACTGACTCTGTCTACACTTCCCACTGACTCCGTCTACACTTCCCACTGACTCCGTCTACACTTCCCACTGACTCCGTCTACACTTCCCTCTGACTTTGTCTACACTTCCCACTGACTCCGTCTACACTTCCCACTGACTCCGTCTACACTTCCCAGTGACTCTGTCTAGACTTCCCACTGACTCCGTCTACACTTCCCACTGACTCTGTCTACAGTTCCCACTGACTTTGTCTACACTTCCCACTGACTCCGTCTACACTTCCCACTGACTCTGTCTACACTTCCCACTGACTCCGTCTACACTTCCCACTGACTCTGTCTACACTTCCCACTGACTCCGTCTACACTTCCCACTGACTTTGTCTACACTTCCCACTGACTCTGTCTACACTTCCCACTGACCCCGTCTACACTTCCCACTGACTCTGTCTACACTTCCCACTGACTCCGTCTACACTTCCCACTGACTCTGTCTGCACTTCCCACTGACTCCGTCTACACTTCCCACTGACTCTGTCTACACTTCCCACTGACTCCGTCTACACTGCCCAGTGACTCTGTCTACACTTCCCACTGACTCCGTCTACACTTCCCACTGACTCTGTCTACACTTCCCACTGACATTGTCTACACTTCCCACTGACTCCGTCTACACTTCCCACAGACTCTGTCTACACTTCCCACTGACTCTGTCTACACTTCCCACTGACTCCGTCTACACTTCCCACTGACTCTGTCTACACTTCCCACTGACTCCGTCTACACTTCCCACTGACTCCGTCTACACTTCCCACTGACTTTGTCTACACTTCCCACTGACTCTGTCTACTCTTCCCACTGACTCTGTCTACACTTCCCACTAACTCCGTCTAGACTTCTCACTGACTCCGTCTACACTTCCCACTGACTCCGTCTACACTTCCCACTGTCTCTGTCTACACTTCCCACTGACTCCGTCTACACTTCCCACTGACTCTGTCTACACTTCCTACTGACTCTGTCTACACTTCCCACTGACTCTGTCTACACTTCCCACTGACTCTGTCTACACTTCCCACTGACTCCGTCTACACTTCCCACTGACTCTGTCTACACTTCCCACTGACTTTGTCTACACTTCCCACTGACGCTGTCTACACTTCCCACTGACTTTCTCTACACTTCCCACTGACTCTGTCTACACTTCCCACTGACTTTATCTACACTTCCCACTGACTCTGTCTACACTTCCCACTGACTCTGTCTACACGTCCCACTGACTCTGTCTACACTTCCCACTGACTCCGTCTTCACTTCCCACTGACTCCGTCTACGCTTCCCACTGACTCTGTCTACACTTCCCACTGACTTTGTCTACACTTCCCACTGACTTTATCTACACTTCCCACTGACTCTGTCTACACTTCCCACTGACTCCGTCTACACTTCCCACTGACTCTGTCTACACTTCCGACTGCCTTTGTCTACACTTCCCACTGACTTTGTCTACACTTCCCAGTGACTCCGTCACACTTCCCACTGTCTACACTTCCCACTGACTCCGTCTACACTTCCCACTGACTCTGTCTACACTTCCCACTGACTCCGTCTACTCTTCCCACTGACTCCGTCTACACTTCCCACTGACTCCGTCTGCACTTCCTACTGACTCAGTCACACTTCCCACTGACTCCGTCTACACTTCCTACTGACTCTGTCTACACTTCCCACTGACTATGTCTACACTTCCTACTGACTCTGTCTACTCTTCCCACTGACTTTGTCTACACTTCCTACTGACTCTGTCTACACTTCCCACTGACTCCGTCTACACTTCCCACTGACTCTGTCTACACTTCCCACTGACTTTGTCTACACTTCCCACTGACTCTGTCTACACTTCCCACTGAGTTTGTCTACACTTCCCACTGACTTTGTCTACACTTCCCACTGACTCTGTCTACACTTCCCACTGACTTTGTCTACACTTCCCACTGACTCTGTCTACACTTCCCACTGACTTTGTCTACACTTCCCACTGACTCTGTCTACACTTCCCACTGACTTTGTCTACACTTCCCAATGACTCTGTCTACACTTCCCACTGACTTTGTCTACACTTCCCACTGACTCTGTCTACACTTCCCACTGACTTTGTCTACACTTCCCACTGACTCTGTCTACAATTCCCACTGACTTTGTCTACACTTCCCACTGACTCTGTCTACACTTCCCACTGAATTTATCTACACTTCCCACTGACTCTGTCTACACTTCCCACTGACTCTGTCTACACTTCCCACTGACTCCATCTACACTTCCCACTGACTCCGTCTACACTTCCCACTGACTCTGTCTACACTTCCCACTGACTTTGTCTACACTTCCCACTGACTTTGTCTACACTTCCCACTGACTCTGTCTACACTTCCCACTGACTCTGTCTACACTTCCCACTGACTCTGTCTACACTTCCCACTGCCTTTGTCTACACTTCCCACTGACTTTGTCTACACTTCCCAGTGACTTTGTCACACTTCCTACTGACTTTGTCTACACTTCCTACTGACTCTGTCTACACTTCCCACTGACTCCGTCTACACTTCCCACTTACTCTGTCTACACTTCCCACTGACTCCGTCTACACTTCCCACTGACTCCGTCTACACTTACCACTGACTCCGTCTACACTTACCACTGACTCCGTCTACACTTCCCACTGACTCCGTCTACACTTCCCACTGACTCTGTCTACACTTCCCACTGACTCCGTCTACATTTCCCACTGACTCTGTCTACACTTCCCACTGACTTTGTCTACACTTCCCACTGACTCCGTCTACACTTCCCACTGACTCCGTCTACACTTCCCACTGACTCTGTCTACAATTCCCACTGACTTTGTCTACACTTCCCACTGACTCCGTCTACACTTCCCACTGACTCTGTCTACACTTCCCACTGACTTTGTCTACACTTCCCACTGACTCTGTCTACAATTCCCACTGACTTTGTCTACACTTCCCACTGACTCCGTCTACACTTCCCACTGACTCTGTCTACACTTCCCACTGACTTTGTCTACACTTCCCACTGACTCCGTCTACACTTCCCACTGACTCCGTCTACACTTCCCACTGACTCTGTCTACAATTCCCACTGACTTTGTCTACACTTCCCCCTGACTCCGTCTACACTTCCCACTGACTCCGTCTACACTTCCCACTGCCTCTGTCTACACTTCCCAATGACTTTGTCTACACTTCCCACTGACTCTGTCTACACTTCCCACTGACTCTGTCTACTCTTCCCACTGCCTCTGTCTGCACTTCCCACTGACTCCGTCTACACTTCCCACTGACTCTGTCTACACTTCCCATTGACCCCGTCTACACTTCCCACTGCCTCCGTCTACACTTCCCACTGACTCTGTCTACACTTCCCACTGACTTTGTCTACACTTCCCACTGACTCTGTCTACAATTCCCACTGACTTTGTCTACACTTCCCACTGACTCCGTCTACACTTCCCACTGACTCTGTCTACACTTCCGACTGACTTTGTCTACACTTCCCACTGACTCCGTCTACACTTCCCACTGACTCCGTCTACACTTCCCACTGACTCCGTCTACACTTCCCACTGACTCTGTCTACACTTCCCACTGACTTTGTCTACACTTCCCACTGACGTTGTCTACACTTCCCACTGACTCTGTCTACACTTCCCACTGACTCTGTCTACACTTCCCACTGACTCTGTCTACACTTCCCACTGCCTTTGTCTACACTTCCCACTGACTTTGTCTACTCTTCCCAGTGACTTTGTCACACTTCCTACTGACTTTGTCTACACTTCCAACTGACTCCGTCTACACTTCCCACTGACTCCGTCTACACTTCCCACTTACTCTGTCTACACTTCCCACTGACTCCGTCTACACTTCCCACTGACTCCGTCTACACTTCCCACTGACTCCGTCTACACTTCCCACTGACTCCGTCTACATTTCCCACTGACTCTGTCTACACTTCCCACTGACTTTGTCTACACTTCCCACTGACTCCGTCCACACTTCCCACTGACTCTGTCTACAATTCCCACTGACTTTGTCTACACTTCCCACTGACTCCGTCTACACTTCCCACTGACTCTGTCTACACTTCCCACTGACTTTGTCTACACTTCCCACTGACTCTGTCTACAATTCCCAATGACTTTGTCAACACTTCCCACTGACTCCGTCTACACTTCCCACTGACTCTGTCTACACTTCCCACTGACTTTGTCTACACTTCCCACTGACTCCGTCTACACTTCCCACTGACTCCGTCTACACTTCCCACTGACTCTGTCTACAATTCCCACTGACTTTGTCTACACTTCCCCCTGACTCCGTCTACACTTCCCACTGACTCCGTCTACACTTCCCACTGCCTCTGTCTACACTTCCCAATGACTTTGTCTACACTTCCCACTGACTTTGTCTACACTTCCCACTGACTCCGTCTACACTTCCCACTGACTCCGTCTACACTTCCCACTAACTCCGTCTACACTTCTCACTGACTCCGTCTACACTTCCCATTGACTCCGTCTACACTTCCCACTGACTCCGTCTACATTTCCACTGACTCTGTCTACACTTCCCACTGACTCCGTCTACACTGCCCACTGACTCTGTCTACACTTCCCACTGACTCCGTCTACACTTCCCACTGACTCTGTCTACACTTCCACTGACTTTGTCTACACTTCCCACTGACTCCGTCTACACTTCCCACTGACTCTGTCTACACTTCCCACTGACTCCGTCTACACTTCCCAGTGACTCCGTCTACACTTCCCACTGACTCAGTCTACAATTCCCACTGACTTTGTCTACACTTCCCCCTGACTCCGTCTACTCTTCCCACTGACTCTGTCTACACTTCCCACTGACTTTGTCTACACTTCCCACTCACTCCATCTGCACTTCCCACTGACTCCGTCTACACATCCCACTGACTCTGTCTACACTTCCCACTGACTCTGTCTACACTTCCCACTGACTCCGTCTACACGTCCCACTGACTCCGTCTACACTTCCCACTGACTCCGTCTACACTTCCCACTGACTCCGTCTACACTTCCCACTGACTCTGTCTACACTTCCAACTGACTTTGTCTACACTTCCCACTGACTCCGTCTACACTTCCCACTGACTCCGTCTACACTTCCCACTGACTTTGTCTACACTTCCCACTGACTCCGTCTACACTTCCCACTGACTCTGTCTACACTTCCCACTGACTTTGTCTACACTTCCCACTGACTCCATCTACACTTCCCACTGACTCTGTCTACACTTCCCACTGACTCTGTCTACACTTCCCACTGACTCCATCTACACTTCCCACTGACTCCGTCTACACTTCCCACTGACTCCGTCTACACTTCCCACTGACTTTGTCTACACTTCCCACTGACTCCGTCTACACTTCCCACTGACTATGTCTACCCTTCCCACTGACTCTGTCTACACTTCCCACTGCCTCTGTCTACACTTCCCACTGACTTTGTCTACACTTCCCACTGACTTTCTCTACACTTCCCACTGACTCTGTCTACACTTCCCACTGACTCTGTCTACTCTTCCCACTGCCTCTGTCTGCACTTCCCACTGACTCCGTCTACACTTCCCACTGACTCTGTCTACAATTCCCACTGACTTTGTCTACACTTCCCACTGACTCCGTCTACACTTCCCACTGACTCTGTCTACACTTCCCACTGACTTTGTCTACACTTCCCACTGACTCCGTCTACACTTCCCACTGACTCCATCTACACTTCCCACTGACTCCGTCTACACTTCCCACTGACTCTGTCTACACTTCCCACTGACTTTGTCTACACTTCCCACTGACTTTGTCTACACTTCCCACTGACTCTGTCTACACTTCCCACTGACTCTGTCTACACTTCCCACTGGCTCTGTCTACACTTCCCACTGCCTTTGTCTACACTTCCCACTGACTTTGTCTACACTTCCCAGTGACTTTGTCACAATTCCTACTGACTTTGTCTACACTTCCTACTGACTCTGTCTACACTTCCCACTGACTCCGTCTACACTTCCCACTTACTCTGTCTACACTTCCCACTGACTCCGTCTACACTTCCCACTGACTCCGGCTACACTTACCACTGACTCCGTCTACACTTACCACTGACTCCGTCTACACTTCCCACTGACTCCGTCTACACTTACCACTGACTCCGTCTACACTTCCCACTGACTCCGTCTACACTTCCCACTGACTCCGTCTACACTTCCCACTGACTCTGTCTACACTTCCCACTGACTCCGTCTACATTTCCCACTGACTCTGTCTACACTTCCCACTGACTTTGTCTACACTTCCCACTGACTCCGTCTACACTTCCCACTGACTCCGTCTACACTTCCCACTGACTCTGTCTACACTTCCCACTGACTTTGTCTACACTTCCCACTGACTCCGTCTATACTTCCCACTGACTCCGTCTACACTTCCCACTGACTCTGTCTACAATTCCCACTGACTTTGTCTACACTTCCCCCTGACTCCGTCTACACTTCCCACTGACTCCGTCTACACTTCCCACTGCCTCTGTCTACACTTCCCAATGACTTTGTCTACACTTCCCACTGACTCTGTCTACACTTCCCACTGACTCTGTCTACTCTTCCCACTGCCTCTGTCTGCACTTCCCACTGACTCCGTCTACACTTCCCACTGACTCTGTCTACAATTCCCACTGACTTTGTCTACACTTCCCACTGACTCCGTCTACACTTCCCACTGACTCTGTCTACACTTCCCACTGACTTTGTCTACACTTCCCACTGACTCTGTCTACAATTCCCACTGACTTTGTCTACACTTCCCACTGACTCCGTCTACACTTCCCACTGACTCTGTCTACACTTCCCACTGACTTTGTCTACACTTCCCACTGACTCCGTCTACACTTCCCACTGACTCCGTCTACACTTCCCACTGACTCTGTCTACAATTCCCACTGACTTTGTCTACACTTCCCCCTGACTCCGTCTACACTTCCCACTGACTCCGTCTACACTTCCCACTGCCTCTGTCTACACTTCCCAATGACTTTGTCTACACTTCCCACTGACTTTGTCTACACTTCCCACTGACTCCGTCTACACTTCCCACTGACTCCGTCTACACTTCCCACTAACTCCGTCTACACTTCTCACTGACTCCGTCTACACTTCCCACTGACTCCGTCTACACTTCCCACTGACTCCGTCTACACTTCCCACTGACTCTGTCTACACTTCCCACTGACTCCGTCTACACTGCCCACTGACTCTGTCTACACTTCCCACTGACTCCGTCTACACTTCCCACTGACTCTGTCTACACTTCCACTGACTTTGTCTACACTTCCCACTGACTCCGTCTACACTTCCCACTGACTCTGTCTACACTTCCCACTGACTCTGTCTACACTTCCCACTGACTCCGTCTACACTTCCCACTGACTCTGTCTACACTTCCCATTGACTTTGTCTACAATTCCCACTGACTCCGTCTACACTTCCCAGTGACTCCGTCTACACTTCCCACTGACTCAGTCTACAATTCCCACTGACTTTGTCTACACTTCCCCCTGACTCCGTCTACACTTCCCACTGACTCTGTCTACACTTCCCACTGACTTTGTCTACACTTCCCACTCACTCCATCTGCACTTCCCACTGACTCCGTCTACACTTCCCACTGACTCTGTCTACACTTCCCACTGACTCCGTCTACACTTCCCACTGACTCCGTCTACACTTCCCACTGACTCTGTCTACACTTCACACTGACTCCGTCTACACTTCCCACTGACTTTGTCTACAATTCCCACTGACTCCGTCTACACTTCCCACTGACTCCGTCTACACTTCCCACTAACTCCGTCTACACTTCTCACTGACTCCGTCTACACTTCCCACTGACTCCGTCTACACTTCCCACTGACTCTGTCTACACTTCCCACTGACTCTGTCTACACTTCCCACTGACTCCGTCTACACTGCCCACTGACTCTGTCTACACTTCCCACCGACTCCATCTACACTTCCCACTGACTCTGTCTACACTTCCACTGACTTTGTCTACACTTCCCACTGACTCCGTCTACACTTCCCACTGACTCTGTCTACACTTCCCACTGACTCTGTCTACACTTCCCACTGACTCCGTCTACACTTCCCACTGACTCTGTCTACACTTCCCATTGACTTTGTCTACAATTCCCACTGACTCCGTCTACACTTCCCAGTGACTCCGTCTACACTTCCCACTGACTCAGTCTACAATTCCCACTGACTTTGTCTACACTTCCCCCTGACTCCGTCTACACTTCCCACTGACTCTGTCTACACTTCCCACTGACTTTGTCTACACTTCCCACTCACTCCATCTGCACTTCCCACTGACTCCGTCTACACTTCCCACTGACTCTGTCTACACTTCCCACTGACTCCGTCTACACTTCCCACTGACTCCGTCTACACTTCCCACTGACTCTGTCTACACTTCACACTGACTCCGTCTACACTTCCCATTGACTTTGTCTACAATTCCCACTGACTCCGTCTACACTTCCCAGTGACTCCGTCTACACTTCCCACTGACTCAGTCTACAATTCCCACTGACTTTGTCTACACTTCCCCCTGACTCCGTCTACACTTCCCACTGACTCTGTCTACACTTCCCACTGACTTTGTCTACACTTCCCACTCACTCCATCTGCACTTCCCACTGACTCCGTCTACACTTCCCACTGACTCTGTCTACACTTCCCACTGACTCCGTCTACACTTCCCACTGACTCCGTCTACACTTCCCACTGACTCTGTCTACACTTCACACTGACTCCGTCTACACTTCCCACTGACTCTGTCTACACTTCCAACTGACTTTGTCTACACTTCCCACTGACTTTGTCTACACTTCCCACTGACTCCGTCTACACTTCCCACTGACTTTGTCTACACTTCCCACTGACTCCGTCTACACTTCCCACTGACTCTGTCTACACTTCCCACTGACTTTGTCTACACTTCCCACTGACTCCATCTACACTTCCCACTGACTCTGTCTACACTTCCCACTGACTTTGTCTACACTTCCCACTCACTCCGTCTACACTTCCCACTGACTACGTCTACACTTCCCACTGACTCCGTCTACACTTCCCACTGACTCTGTCTACACTTCCCACTGACTTTGTCTACAACTTCCCACTGACTCCGTCTACACTTCCCACTGACTCCGTCTACACTTCCCACTGACTCTGTCTACACTTCCCACTGACTCCGTCTACACTTCCCACTGATTCTGTCTACACTTCCCACTGACTTTGTCTACACTTCCCACTGACTTTGTCTACACTTCCCACTGACTTTGTCTACACTTCCCACTGACTCCGTCTACACTTCCCACTGACTCCGTCTACACTTCCCACTGACTGTGTCTACACTTCCCACTGACTCCGTCTACACTTCCCACTGACTCTGTCTACACTTCCCACTGACTTTGTCTACACTTCCCACTGACTCCATCTACACTTCCCACTGACTCTGTCTACACTTCCCACTGACTCTGTCTACACTTCCCACTGACTCCATCTACACTTCCCACTGACTCTGTCTACACTTCCCACTGACTATGTCTACACTTCCCACTGACTCCGTCTACACTTCCCACTGACTCTGTCTACACTTCCCACTGACTTTGTCTACACTTCCCACTGACTCCGTCTACACTTCCCACTGACTCCGTCTACACTTCCCACTGACTCTGTCTACACTTCCCACTGACTCTGTCTACACTTCCCACTGACTTTGTCTACACTTCCCACTGCCTGTCTACACTTCCCACTGACTCTGTCTACACTTCCCACTGCCTCTGTCTACACTTCCTACTGACTTTGTCTACAATTCACACTGACTCCGTCTACACTTCCCACTGACTCTCTCTACACTTCCCACTGACTCTGTCTACACTTCCCACTGCCTCGGTCTATACTTCCCACTGACTCTGTCTACACTTCCCAGTGACTTTGTCTACACTTCCCACTAACTCCGTCTACACTTCCCACTGACTCTGTCTACACTTCCCACTGCCTCTGTCTACACTTCCCACTGACTCTGTCCACACTTCCCACTGCCTCTGTCTACACTTCCCACTGACTCTGTCTACACTTCCCACTGACTCCGTCTACACTTCCCACTGACTCTGTCTACACTTCCCACTGACTCCGTCTACACTTCCCACTGACTCTGTCTACACTTCCCACTGACTCCGTCTACACTGCCCAGTGACTCTGTCTACACTTCCCACTGACTTTGTCTACACTTCCCACTGACTCCGTCTACACTTCCCACTGATTCCGTCTACACTTCGCACTGACTCTGTCTACAATTCCCACTGACTTTGTCTACACTTCCCCCTGACTCCGTCTACACTTCCCACTGACTCTGTCTACACTTCCCACTGACTTTGTCTACACTTCCCACTCACTCCATCTACACTTCCCACTGACTCCGTCTACACTTCCCACTGACTCCGTCTACACTTCCCACTGACTCTGTCTACACTTCCCACTGACTTTGTCTACACTTCCCACTGACTCCGTCTACACTTCCCACTGACTCTGTCTACACTTCCCACTGACTCCGTCTACACTTCCCACTGACTGTGTCTACACTTCCCAGTGACTCTGTCTACACTTCCCACTGACTCTGTCTACACTTCCCACTGACTCCGTCTACACTTCCCACTGACTCTGTCTACACTTCCCACTGACTCCGTCTACACTGCCCACTGACTCTGTCTACACTTCCCACTGACTCCGTCTACACTTCCCACTGACTCTGTCTACACTTCCACTGACTTTGTCTACACTTCCCACTGACTCCGTCTACACTTCAGTGACTTTGTCTACACTTCCCCCTGACTCCGTCTACACTTCCCAATGACTCCGTCTACACTTCCCACTGACTCTGTCTACAATTCCCACTGACTTTGTCTACACTTCCCCCTGACTCCGTCTACACTTCCCACTGACTCCGTCTACACTTCCCACTGCCTCTGTCTACACTTCCCAATGACTTTGTCTACACTTCCCACTGACTCTGTCTACACTTCCCACTGACTCTGTCTACTCTTCCCACTGCCTCTGTCTGCACTTCCCACTGACTCCGTCTACACTTCCCACTGACTCTGTCTACAATTCCCACTGACTTTGTCTACACTTCCCACTGACTCCGTCTACACTTCCCACTGACTCTGTCTACACTTCCCACTGACTTTGTCTACACTTCCCACTGACTCTGTCTACAATTCCCACTGACTTTGTCTACACTTCCCACTGACTCCGTCTACACTTCCCACTGACTCTGTCTACACTTCCCACTGACTTTGTCTACACTTCCCACTGACTCCGTCTACACTTCCCACTGACTCCGTCTACACTTCCCACTGACTCTGTCTACAATTCCCACTGACTTTGTCTACACTTCCCCCTGACTCCGTCTACACTTCCCACTGACTCCGTCTACACTTCCCACTGCCTCTGTCTACACTTCCCAATGACTTTGTCTACACTTCCCACTGACTTTGTCTACACTTCCCACTGACTCCGTCTACACTTCCCACTGACTCCGTCTACACTTCCCACTAACTCCGTCTACACTTCTCACTGACTCCGTCTACACTTCCCACTGACTCCGTCTACACTTCCCACTGACTCCGTCTACACTTCCCACTGACTCTGTCTACACTTCCCACTGACTCCGTCTACACTGCCCACTGACTCTGTCTACACTTCCCACTGACTCCGTCTACACTTCCCACTGACTCTGTCTACACTTCCACTGACTTTGTCTACACTTCCCACTGACTCCGTCTACACTTCCCACTGACTCTGTCTACACTTCCCACTGACTCTGTCTACACTTCCCACTGACTCCGTCTACACTTCCCACTGACTCTGTCTACACTTCCCATTGACTTTGTCTACACTTCCCATTGACTTTGTCTACAATTCCCACTGACTCCGTCTACACTTCCCAGTGACTCCGTCTACACTTCCCACTGACTCAGTCTACAATTCCCACTGACTTTGTCTACACTTCCCCCTGACTCCGTCTACACTTCCCACTGACTCTGTCTACACTTCCCACTGACTTTGTCTACACTTCCCACTCACTCCATCTGCACTTCCCACTGACTCCGTCTACACTTCCCACTGACTCTGTCTACACTTCCCACTGACTCCGTCTACACTTCCCACTGACTCCGTCTACACTTCCCACTGACTCTGTCTACACTTCCCACTGACTCCGTCTACACTTCCCACTGACTCTGTCTACACTTCCAACTGACTTTGTCTACACTTCCCACTGACTTTGTCTACACTTCCCACTGACTCCGTCTACACTTCCCACTGACTTTGTCTACACTTCCCACTGTCTCCGTCTACACTTCCCACTGACTCTGTCTACACTTCCCACTGACTTTGTCTACACTTCCCACTGACTCCATCTACACTTCCCACTGACTCTGTCTACACTTCCCACTGACTTTGTCTACACTTCCCACTCACTCCATCTACACTTCCCACTGACTCCATCTACACTTCCCACTGACTCCGTCTACACTTCCCACTGACTCTGTCTACACTTCCCACTGACTTTGTCTACAACTTCCCACTGACTCCGTCTACACTTCCCACTGACTCCGTCTACACTTCCCACTGATTCTGTCTACACTTCCCACTGACTTTGTCTACACTTCCCACTGACTTTGTCTACACTTCCCACTGACTCCGTCTACACTTCCCACTGACTCCGTCTACACTTCCCACTGACTCTGTCTACACTTCCCACTGACTCTGTCTACACTTCCCACTGACTCCATCTACACTTCCCACTGACTCTGTCTACACTTCCCACTGACTCTGTCTACACTTCCCACTGACTCCATCTACACTTCCCACTGACTCTGTCTACACTTCCCACTGACTATGTCTACACTTCCCACTGACTCTGTCTACACTTCCCACTGACTCTGTCTACACTTCCCACTGACTTTGTCTACACTTCCCACTGACTCCGTCTACACTTCCCACTGACTCTGTCTACACTTCCCACTGACTCTGTCTACACTTCCCACTGACTTTGTCTACACTTCCCACTGCCTGTCTACACTTCCCACTGACTCTGTCTACACTTCCCACTGCCTCTGTCTACACTTCCTACTGACTTTGTCTACACTTCACACTGACTCCGTCTACACTTCCCACTGACTCTCTCTACACTTCCCACTGACTCTGACTACACTTCCCACTGCCTCGGTCTATACTTCCCACTGACTCTGTCTACACTTCCCAGTGACTTTGTCTACACTTCCCACTAACTCCGTCTACACTTCCCACTGACTCTGTCTACACTTCCCACTGCCTCTGTCTACACTTCCCACTGACTCTGTCCACACTTCCCACTGCCTCTGTCTACACTTCCCACTGACTCTGTCTACACTTCCCACTGACTCCGTCTACACTTCCCACTGACTCTGTCTACACTTCCCACTGACTCCGTCTACACTTCCCACTGACTCTCTCTACACTTCCCACTGACTCCGTCTACACTACCCACTGACTCTGTCTACACTTCCCACTGACTTTGTCTACACTTCCCACTGACTCCGTCTACACTTCCCACTGACTCCGTCTACACTTCGCACTGACTCTGTCTACAATTCCCACTGACTTTGTCTACACTTCCCCCTGACTCCGTCTACACTTCCCACTGACTCTGTCTACACTTCCCACTGACTTTGTCTACACTTCCCACTCACTCCATCTACACTTCCCACTGACTCCGTCTACACTTCCCACTGACTCCGTCTACACTTCCCACTGACTCTGTCTACACTTCCCACTGACTCCGTCTACACTTCCCACTGACTCTGTCTACACTTCCCACTGACTCCGTCTACACTGCCCACTGACTCTGTCTACACTTCCCACTGACTCCGTCTACACTTCCCACTGACTCTGTCTACACTTCCACTGACTTTGTCTACACTTCCCACTGACTCCGTCTACACTTCCCACTGACTCCGTCTACACTTCCCACTGACTCTGTCTACACTTCCCACTGACTCCGTCTACACTTCCCACTGACTCTGTCTACACTTCCCACTGACTCCGTCTACACTGCCCACTGACTCTGTCTACACTTCCCACTGACTCCGTCTACACTTCCCACTGACTCTGTCTACACTTCCACTGACTTTGTCTACACTTCCCACTGACTCCGTCTACACTTCCCACTGACTCTGTCTACACTTCCCACTGACTTTGTCTACACTTCCCACTCACTCCATCTGCACTTCCCACTGACTCCGTCTACACTTCCCACTGACTCTGTCTACACTTCCCACTGACTCCGTCTACACTTCCCACTGACTCTGTCTACACTTCCCACTGACTCTGTCTACACTTCCCACTGACTCCGTCTACACTTCCCACTGACTCTGTCTACACTTCCAACTGACTTTGTCTACACTTCCCACTGACTTTGTCTACACTTCCCACTGACTCCGTCTACACTTCCCACTGACTTTGTCTACACTTCCCACTGTCTCCGTCTACACTTCCCACTGACTCTGTCTACACTTCCCACTGACTTTGTCTACACTTCCCACTGACTCCATCTACACTTCCCACTGACTCTGTCTACACTTCCCACTGACTTTGTCTACACTTCCCACTCACTCCATCTACACTTCCCACTGACTCCATCTACACTTCCCACTGACTCCGTCTACACTTCCCACTGACTCTGTCTACACTTCCCACTGACTTTGTCTACAACTTCCCACTGACTCCGTCTACACTTCCCACTGACTCCGTCTACACTTCCCACTGATTCTGTCTACACTTCCCACTGACTTTGTCTACACTTCCCACTGACTTTGTCTACACTTCCCACTGACTTTGTCTACACTTCCCACTGACTCCGTCTACACTTCCCACTGACTCCGTCTACACTTCCCACTGACTCTGTCTACACTTCCCACTGACTTTGTCTACACTTCCCACTGACTCCATCTACACTTCCCACTGACTCTGTCTACACTTCCCACTGACTCTGTCTACACTTCCCACTGACTCCATCTACACTTCCCACTGACTCTGTCTACACTTCCCACTGACTATGTCTACACTTCCCACTGACTCTGTCTACACTTCCCACTGACTCTGTCTACACTTCCCACTGACTTTGTCTACACTTCCCACTGACTCCGTCTACACTTCCCACTGACTCTGTCTACACTTCCCACTGACTCTGTCTACACTTCCCACTGACTTTGTCTACACTTCCCACTGCCTGTCTACACTTCCCACTGACTCTGTCTACACTTCCCACTGCCTCTGTCTACACTTCCTACTGACTTTGTCTACACTTCACACTGACTCCGTCTACACTTCCCACTGACTCTCTCTACACTTCCCACTGACTCTGACTACACTTCCCACTGCCTCGGTCTATACTTCCCACTGACTCTGTCTACACTTCCCAGTGACTTTGTCTACACTTCCCACTAACTCCGTCTACACTTCCCACTGACTCTGTCTACACTTCCCACTGCCTCTGTCTACACTTCCCACTGACTCTGTCCACACTTCCCACTGCCTCTGTCTACACTTCCCACTGACTCTGTCTACACTTCCCACTGACTCCGTCTACACTTCCCACTGACTCTGTCTACACTTCCCACTGACTCCGTCTACACTTCCCACTGACTCTCTCTACACTTCCCACTGACTCCGTCTACACTACCCACTGACTCTGTCTACACTTCCCACTGACTTTGTCTACACTTCCCACTGACTCCGTCTACACTTCCCACTGACTCCGTCTACACTTCGCACTGACTCTGTCTACAATTCCCACTGACTTTGTCTACACTTCCCCCTGACTCCGTCTACACTTCCCACTGACTCTGTCTACACTTCCCACTGACTTTGTCTACACTTCCCACTCACTCCATCTACACTTCCCACTGACTCCGTCTACACTTCCCACTGACTCCGTCTACACTTCCCACTGACTCTGTCTACACTTCCCACTGACTCCGTCTACACTTCCCACTGACTCTGTCTACACTTCCCACTGACTCCGTCTACACTGCCCACTGACTCTGTCTACACTTCCCACTGACTCCGTCTACACTTCCCACTGACTCTGTCTACACTTCCACTGACTTTGTCTACACTTCCCACTGACTCCGTCTACACTTCCCACTGACTCCGTCTACACTTCCCACTGACTCTGTCTACACTTCCCACTGACTCCGTCTACACTTCCCACTGACTCTGTCTACACTTCCCACTGACTCCGTCTACACTGCCCACTGACTCTGTCTACACTTCCCACTGACTCCGTCTACACTTCCCACTGACTCTGTCTACACTTCCACTGACTTTGTCTACACTTCCCACTGACTCCGTCTACACTTCCCACTGACTCTGTCTACACTTCCCACTGACTCTGTCTACACTTCCCACTGACTCCGTCTACACTTCCCACTGACTCTGTCTACTCTTCCCACTGACTATGTCTACACTTCCCACTGACTCCGTCTACACTTCCCACTGACTCTGTCTACACTTCCCACTGACTTTGTCTACACTTCCCACTGACTCCGTCTACACTTCCCACTGACTCTGTCTACACTTCCCACTGACTCTGTCTACACTTCCCACTGACTTTGTCTACACTTCCCACTGCCTGTCTAC
Organism: Hypanus sabinus; assembly: GCF_030144855.1. NCBI lineage: Eukaryota > Metazoa > Chordata > Chondrichthyes > Myliobatiformes > Dasyatidae > Hypanus > Hypanus sabinus. Next base: position 160,205,775 of record NC_082708.1, on the reverse strand, counting down.
ACTTCCCACTGACTCTGTCTACACTTCCCACTGCCTCTGTCTACACTTCCTACTGACTTTGTCTACACTTCACACTGACTCCGTCTACACTTCCCACTGACTCTCTCTACACTTCCCACTGACTCTGACTACACATCCCACTGCCTCGGTCTATACTTCCCACTGACTCTGTCTACACTTCCCAGTGACTTTGTCTACACTTCCCACTGACTCCGTCTACACTTCCCACTGACTCTGTCTACACTTCCCACTGCCTCTGTCTACACTTCCCACTGACTCTGTCCACACTTCCCACTGCCTCTGTCTACACTTCCCACTGACTCTGTCTACACTTCCCACTGACTCCGTCTACACTTCCCACTGACTCTGTCTACACTTCCCACTGACTCCGTCTACACTTCCCACAGACTCTGTCTACACTTCCCACTGACTCCGTCTACACTGCCTACTGACTCTGTCTACACTTCCCACTGACTTTGTCTACACTTCCCACTGACTCCGTCTACACTTCCCACTGACTCCGTCTACACTTCGCACTGACTCTGTCTACAATTCCCACTGACTTTGTCTACACTTCCCCCTGACTCCGTCTACACTTCCCACTGACTCTGTCTACACTTCCCACTGACTTTGTCTACACTTCCCACTCACTCCATCTACACTTCCCACTGACTCCGTCTACACTTCCCACTGACTCCGTCTACACTTCCCACTGACTCCGTCTACACTTCCCACTGACTCTGTCTACATTTCCCACTGACTTTGTCTACACTTCCCCCTGACTCCGTCTACACTTCCCACTGACTCTGTCTACACTTCCCACTGACTTTGTCTACACTTCCCACTCACTCCGTCTACACTTCCCACTCACTCCGTCTACACTTCCCACTGACTCCGTCTACACTTCCCACTGACTCTGTCTACACTTCCCACTGACTTTGTCTACACTTCCCACTGACTCCGTCTACACTTCCCACTGACTCTGTCTACACTTCCCACTGACTCCGTCTACACTTCCCACTGACTTTGTCTACACTTCCCAGTGACTCTGTCTACACTTCCCACTGACTCTGTCTACACTTCCCACTGACTCCGTCTACACTTCCCACTGACTCTGTCTACACTTCCCACTGACTCCGTCTACACTGCCCACTGACTCTGTCTACACTTCCCACTGACTCCGTCTACACTTCCCACTGACTCTGTCTACACTTCCACTGACTTTGTCTACACTTCCCACTGACTCCGTCTACACTTCCCACTGACTCTGTCTACACTTCCCACTGACTCTGTCTACACTTCCCACTGACTCCGTCTACACTTCCCACTGACTCTGTCTACTCTTCCCACTGACTATGTCTACACTTCCCACTGACTCCGTCTACACTTCCCACTGACACTGTCTACACTTCCCACTGACTTTGTCTACACTTCCCACTGACTCCGTCTACACTTCCCACTGACTCTGTCTACACTTCCCACTGACTCTGTCTACACTTCCCACTGACTTTGTCTACACTTCCCACTGCCTGTCTACACTTCCCACTGACTCTGTCTACACTTCCCACTGCCTCTGTCTACACTTCCTACTGACTTTGTCTACACTTCACACTGACTCCGTCTACACTTCCCACTGACTTTCTCTACACTTCCCACTGACTCTGACTACACATCCCACTGCCTCGGTCTATACTTCCCACTGACTCTGTCTACACTTCCCAGTGACTTTGTCTACACTTCCCACTGACTCCGTCTACACTTCCCACTGACTCTGTCTACACTTCCCACTGCCTCTGTCTACACTTCCCACTGACTCTGTCCACACTTCCCACTGCCTCTGTCTACACTTCCCACTGACTCTGTCTACACTTCCCACTGACTCCGTCTACACTTCCCACTGACTCCGTCTACACTTCCCACTGACTCCGTCTACACTTCCCACTGACTCTGTCTACACTTCCCACTGACTCTGTCTACACTTCCCACTGACTCTGTCTACACTTCCCACTGACTCTGTCTACACTTCCCACTGACTTTGTCTACACTTCCCACTGACTCCGTCTACACTTCCCACTGACTCCGTCTACACTTCGCACTGACTCTGTCTACAATTCCCACTGACTTCGTCTACACTTCCCCCTGACTCCGTCTACACTTCCCACTGACTCTGTCTACACTTCCCACTGACTCTGTCTACACTTCCCACTGACTTTGTCTACACTTCCCACTGCCTGTCTACACTTCCCACTGACTCTGTCTACACTTCCCACTGCCTCTGTCTACACTTCCTACTGACTTTGTCTACACTTCACACTGACTCCGTCTACACTTCCCACTGACTCTCTCTACACTTCCCACTGACTCTGACTACACATCCCACTGCCTCGGTCTATACTTCCCACTGACTCTGTCTACACTTCCCAGTGACTTTGTCTACACTTCCCACTGACTCCGTCTACACTTCCCACTGACTCTGTCTACACTTCCCACTGCCTCTGTCTACACTTCCCACTGACTCTGTCCACACTTCCCACTGCCTCTGTCTACACTTCCCACTTACTCTGTCTACACTTCCCACTGACTCCGTCTACACTTCCCACTGACTCTGTCTACACTTCCCACTGACTCCGTCTACACTTCCCACAGACTCTGTCTACACTTCCCACTGACTCCGTCTACACTGCCTACTGACTCTGTCTACACTTCCCACTGACTTTGTCTACACTTCCCACTGACTCCGTCTACACTTCCCACTGACTCCGTCTACACTTCGCACTGACTCTGTCTACAATTCCCACTGACTTTGTCTACACTTCCCCCTGACTCCGTCTACACTTCCCACTGACTCTGTCTACACTTCCCACTGACTTTGTCTACACTTCCCACTCACTCCATCTACACTTCCCACTGACTCCGTCTACACTTCCCACTGACTCCGTCTACACTTCCCACTGACTCCGTCTACACTTCCCACTGACTCTGTCTACATTTCCCACTGACTTTGTCTACACTTCCCCCTGACTCCGTCTACACTTCCCACTGACTCTGTCTACACTTCCCACTGACTTTGTCTACACTTCCCACTCACTCCGTCTACACTTCCCACTCACTCCGTCTACACTTCCCACTGACTCCGTCTACACTTCCCACTGACTCTGTCTACACTTCCCACTGACTTTGTCTACACTTCCCACTGACTCCGTCTACACTTCCCACTGACTCTGTCTACACTTCCCACTGACTCCGTCTACACTTCCCACTGACTTTGTCTACACTTCCCAGTGACTCTGTCTACACTTCCCACTGACTCTGTCTACACTTCCCACTGACTCCGTCTACACTTCCCACTGACTCTGTCTACACTTCCCACTGACTCCGTCTACACTGCCCACTGACTCTGTCTACACTTCCCACTGACTCCGTCTACACTTCCCACTGACTCTGTCTACACTTCCACTGACTTTGTCTACACTTCCCACTGACTCCGTCTACACTTCCCACTGACTCTGTCTACACTTCCCACTGACTCTGTCTACACTTCCCACTGACTCCGTCTACACTTCCCACTGACTCTGTCTACTCTTCCCACTGACTATGTCTACACTTCCCACTGACTCCGTCTACACTTCCCACTGACACTGTCTACACTTCCCACTGACTTTGTCTACACTTCCCACTGACTCCGTCTACACTTCCCACTGACTCTGTCTACACTTCCCACTGACTCTGTCTACACTTCCCACTGACTTTGTCTACACTTCCCACTGCCTGTCTACACTTCCCACTGACTCTGTCTACACTTCCCACTGCCTCTGTCTACACTTCCTACTGACTTTGTCTACACTTCACACTGACTCCGTCTACACTTCCCACTGACTTTCTCTACACTTCCCACTGACTCTGACTACACATCCCACTGCCTCGGTCTATACTTCCCACTGACTCTGTCTACACTTCCCAGTGACTTTGTCTACACTTCCCACTGACTCCGTCTACACTTCCCACTGACTCTGACTACACTTCCCACTGCCTCTGTCTACACTTCCCACTGACTCTGTCCACACTTCCCACTGCCTCTGTCTACACTTCCCACTGACTCTGTCTACACTTCCCACTGACTCCGTCTACACTTCCCACTGACTCCGTCTACACTTCCCACTGACTCCGTCTACACTTCCCACTGACTCTGTCTACACTTCCCACTGACTCTGTCTACACTTCCCACTGACTCTGTCTACACTTCCCACTGACTTTGTCTACACTTCCCACTGACTCCGTCTACACTTCCCACTGACTCCGTCTACACTTCGCACTGACTCTGTCTACAATTCCCACTGACTTTGTCTACACTTCCCCCTGACTCCGTCTACACTTCCCACTGACTCTGTCTACACTTCCCACTGACTCTGTCTACACTTCCCACTGACTTTGTCTACACTTCCCACTGCCTGTCTACACTTCCCACTGACTCTGTCTACACTTCCCACTGCCTCTGTCTACACTTCCTACTGACTTTGTCTACACTTCACACTGACTCCGTCTACACTTCCCACTGACTCTCTCTACACTTCCCACTGACTCTGACTACACATCCCACTGCCTCGGTCTATACTTCCCACTGACTCTGTCTACACTTCCCACTGCCTCTGTCTACACTTCCCACTGACTCTGTCCACACTTCCCACTGACTCCGTCTACACTTCCCACTGACTCCGTCTACACTTCCCACTGAATCCGTCTACACTTCCCACTGACTCTGTCTACACTTCCCACTGACTCTGTCTACACTTCCCACTGACTCTGTCTACACTTCCCACTGACTCCGTCTACACTTCCCACTGACTTTGTCTACACTTCCCACTGACTCCGTCTACACTTCCCACTGACTCCGTCTACACTTCGCACTGACTCTGTCTACAATTCCCACTGACTTTGTCTACACTTCCCCCTGACTCCGTCTACACTTCCCACTGACTCTGTCTACACTTCCCACTGACTTTGTCTACACTTCCCACTCACTCCATCTACACTTCCCACTGACTCCGTCTACACTTCCCACTGACTCCGTCTACACTTCCCACTGACTCCGTCTACACTTCCCACTGACTCTGTCTACACTTCCCACTGACTTTGTCTACACTTCCCACTGACTCCGTCTACACTTCCCACTGACTCTGTCTACACTTCCCAATGACTCCGTCTACACTTCCCACTGACTCTGTCTACACTTCCCAGTGACTCCGTCTACTCTTCCCACTGACTCCGTCTACACTTCCCACTGACTCCGTCTACACTTCCCACTGACTCCGTCTACACTTCCCACTGACTCTGTCTACACTTCCCACTGACTCCGTCTACACTTCCCACTGACTCTGTCTACACTTCCCACTGACTCCGTCTACACTGCCCACTGACTCTGTCTACACTTCCCACTGTCTCCGTCTACACTGCCCACTGACTCTGTCTACACTTCCACTGACTTTGTCTACACTTCCCACTGACTCCGTCTACACTTCCCACTGACTCTGTCTACACTTCCCACTGACTTTGTCTACACTTCCCACTCACTCCATCTACACTTCCCACTGACTCCGTCTACACTTCCCACTGACTCCGTCTACACTTCCCACTGACTCTGTCTACTCTTCCCACTGACTTTGTCTACACTTCCCACTGACTCCGTCTACGCTTCCCACTGACTCTGTCTACATTTCCCACTGACTCCGTCTACACTTCCCACTGACTTTGTCTACACTTCCCAGTGACTCTGTCTACTCTTCCCACTGACTCCGTCTACACTTCCCACTGACTCCGTCTACACTTCCCACTGACTCCGTCTACACTTCCCACTGACTCTGTCTACACTTCCCACTGACTCCTTCTACACTTCCCACTGACTCTGTCTACACTTCCCACTGACTCCGTCTACACTGCCCACTGACTCTGTCTACACTTCCCACTGACTCCGTCTACACTTCCCACTGACTCTGTCTACACTTCCACTGACTTTGTCTACACTTCCCACTGACTCCGTCTACACTTCCCACTGACTCTGTCTACACTTCCCACTGACTCCGTCTACACTTCCCACTGACTCTGCCTACACTTCCCACTGACTCTGTCTACACTTCCACTGACTTTGTCTACACTTCCCACTGACTCCGTCTACACTTCCCACTGACTCTGTCTACACTTCCCACTGACTTTGTCTACACTTCCCACTGACTCCGTCTACACTGCCCACTGACTCTGTCTACACTTCCCACTGACTCCGTCTACACTGCCCACTGAGTCCGTCTACACTTCCCACTGACTCTGTCTACACTTCCCACTGACTTTGTCTACACTTCCCACTGACTCCGTCTACACTGCCCACTGACTTTGTCTACACTTCTCACTGACTCCGTCTACACTTCCCACTGACTCCGTCTACACTTCCCACTGACTCTGTCTACACTTCCCACTGACTTTGTCTACAACTTCCCACTGACTCCGTCTACACTTCCCACTGACTCCGTCTACACTTCCCACTGACTCTGTCTACACTTCCCACTGACTCCGTCTACACATCCCACTGATTCTGTCTACACTTCCCACTGACTTTGTCTACACTTCCCACTGACTTTGTCTACACTTCCCACTGACTCCGTCTACACTTCCCACTGACTCCGTCTACACTTCCCACTGACTCTGTCTACACTTCCCACTGACTCCGTCTACACTTCCCACTGACTCTGTCTACACTTCCCACTGACTTTGTCTACACTTCCCACTGACTCCGTCTACACTTCCCACTGACTCTGTCTACACTTCCCACTGACTCTGTCTACACTTCCCACTGACTTTGTCTACACTTCCCACTGCCTGTCTACACTTCCCACTGACTCTGTCTACACTTCCCACTGCCTCTGTCTACACTTCCTACTGACTTTGTCTACACTTCACACTGACTCCGTCTACACTTCCCACTGACTCTCTCTACACTTCCCACTGACTCTGACTACACTTCCCACTGCCTCGGTCTATACTTCCCACTGACTCTGTCTACACTTCCCAGTGACTTTGTCTACACTTCCCACTAACTCCGTCTACACTTCCCACTGACTCTGTCTACACTTCCCACTGCCTCTGTCTACACTTCCCACTGACTCTGTCCACACTTCCCACTGCCTCTGTCTACACTTCCCACTGACTCTGTCTACACTTCCCACTGACTCCGTCTACACTTCCCACTGACTCTGTCTACACTTCCCACTGACTCCGTCTACACTTCCCACTGACTCTGTCTACACTTCCCACTGACTCCGTCTACACTGCCCACTGACTCTGTCTACACTTCCCACTGACTTTGTCTACACTTCCCACTGACTCCGTCTACACTTCCCACTGACTCCGTCTACAATTCCCACTGACTCTGTCTACAATTCCCACTGACTCTGTCTACACTTCCCACTGACTCTGTCTACACTTCCCACTGACTTTGTCTACACTTCCCACTCACTCCATCTACACTTCCCACTGACTCCGTCTACACTTCCCACTGACTCCGTCTACACTTCTCACTCACTCTGTCTACACTTCCCACTGACTTTGTCTACACTTCCCACTGACTCCGTCTACACTTCCCACTGACTCTGTCTACACTTCCCACTGACTCCGTCTACACTTCCCAGTGACTTTGTCTACACTTCCCAGTGACTCTGTCTGCACTTCCCACTGACTCTGTCTACACTTCCCACTGACTCCGTCTACACTTCCCACTGACTCTGTCTACACTTCCCACTGACTCCGTCTACACTGCCCACTGACTCTGTCTACACTTCCCACTGACTCCGTCTACACTTCCCACTGACTCTGTCTACACTTCCACTGACTTTGTCTACACTTCCCACTGACTCCGTCTACACTTCCCACTGACTCTGTCTACACTTCCCACTGACTCTGTCTACACTTCCCACTGACTCCGTCTACACTTCCCACTGACTCTGTCTACTCTTCCCACTGACTATGTCTACACTTCCCACTGACTCCGTCTACACTTCCCACTGACTCTGTCTACACTTCCCACTGACTTTGTCTACACTTCCCACTGACTCCGTCTACACTTCCCACTGACTCTGTCTACACTTCCCACTGACTCTGTCTACACTTCCCACTGACTTTGTCTACACTTCCCACTGCCTGTCTACACTTCCCACTGACTCTGTCTACACTTCCCACTGCCTCTGTCTACACTTCCTACTGACTTTGTCTACACTTCACACTGACTCCGTCTACACTTCCCACTGACTCTCTCTACACTTCCCACTGACTCTGACTACACTTCCCACTGCCTCGGTCTATACTTCCCACTGACTCTGTCTACACTTCCCAGTGACTTTGTCTACACTTCCCACTGACTCCGTCTACACTTCCCACTGACTCTGTCTACACTTCCCACTGCCTCTGTCTACACTTCCCACTGACTCTGTCCACACTTCCCACTGCCTCTGTCTACACTTCCCACTGACTCTGTCTACACTTCCCACTGACTCCGTCTACACTTCCCACTGACTCTGTCTACACTTCCCACTGACTCCGTCTACACTTCCCACTGACTCTGTCTACACTTCCCACTGACTCCGTCTACACTGCCCACTGACTCTGTCTACACTTCCCACTGACTTTGTCTACACTTCCCACTGACTCCGTCTACACTTCCCACTGACTCCGTCTACACTTCGCACTGACTCTGTCTACAATTCCCACTGACTTTGTCTACACTTCCCCCTGACTCCGTCTACACTTCCCACTGACTCTGTCTACACTTCCCACTGCCTCAGGAAGGTGGCAAACACAATCAAGGATCCTTCCCACCCTAGTCATTCCCTCTTTTTCCTTTCCCATTCTGCAGATGCTTGAGAACATGCGCCAGCAGAATGAAGGACTGCTTCTCCTCTAGTGGCATGCACAAAATGCTGGAGGAACTCAGCAGGCCAGGGAGGATCTATGGAAAAGAGTACAGTCGCTGTTTCAAGCCAAGATCCTTCATCAGGACTGGAGAGAAAGAAAAGATGAATAGACATAGTAAGAAAGTTGGAGGAGGGGAGGAAGAACCACGAGGTGAAAGATGAAATGGGGAGCTGGAGGGAGGTGTGCAGTAAAGAGCTGGGAAGTTGATTGCTGAAAGAGATACAGGGCTGGAGAAAGGGGAATCTAATAGGAGAGGACTGAAGGCCATGGAAGAAAGAAAAGAGGGATGAGCAGCAGAAGGAGGTGATGGGCAGGCAAGAAGATAAGGTGAGAGAGGAAAATGGGGATGGGGTTGGGGAATTACTGGAAGTTTGAGAAATCGATGTTCATGCCATCAGGTTGTAGACTACCCAGGCGGCATATAAAGTGTTGCTCCTCCAACCTGAGCGTGGGCTCATCACTGCTGTAGAGGAGGTTATAGACTGCTTCTACTCTACCCAGATAAGACTCTTGAAATGACAAAGGTGAAATCTTCATCTCTCAGTCTACCTCGTGATAGCCCTCGAACTTTATTGATCTTCCTGGACCACACTTTTGCTGTATCTGTGAAGCTATATTCTGCCTTCTGTAAAGTTTTATTCTCTTAATGTACTTTTGTCTGGACTGATCTGTCTGCATGGCATGCAAACAAAAGTTGTTTTCTAGGTTGTGCTTACTCCGGACAATATTAAACCAGCTACCACTGATGGTCCAGAGTGTTGGGGACACAAGTTGAAAACACTGGGGAAGGGGTGATGTGAGGAGGGTTTATCTTCGATGGCTTTTGACTAGGAACCCATTATCTGTGAGGGTGGAGTAGGCTTATCAATGATAAGAAGGATATTGGATCAGAAGTTGAGGGAAAAAAAACTCGCAGGGATGGGGAAGTAGGGTTAAACCCAGAGGGCCAAATATCCTGCTTTGTGCTGTAATATATCTACATTGCCACGTTATGCCAAGTTGTTATAAACCCCTGGTCCATCCCAACATAGACATGGCATCCAATTCCGGGCCCCACACTGTGGAATGGATTCACAGCTCATGGAGGTGCAGAGGATATCTATAGGAAAAATGCCAGTAATGTGGAGGAACTAGAGGTGCTGAGGGACTGCTCCTCAGAACAAAGAAAGTTAATGGGAGATAACAAACTTGTCATTTCAATAGAGTCAATCAGGGGGACCTGAGGACAAGGAGTGAGGACACAGCACAGGGACTGAAGTGGGGGAGGAAGAGAGCAAATGGCTTTGACTGGGGGATATGCTGTCTGAAAGGGCATTGGTGATTGTTCAAAGTTGAAGAAAGAGTTGAAGCAGAAAATTCAAAGTTCAAAGCTCAAAGTAAATTTATTGTCAAATTACATCTATTACATATCCAACCCTGAGATTTATTTTCTTGAGGGTTTTCACTGTAAGTACAAGAAACACAATAAAATCAATGAAAGACCATATCCAACAGGATGAACTAGTGTGCAAAAAAAACTGCAAGTACAAAAAGTAAGAGAAGAAAAACAAAGGAAATAATAATAATAATATATAAACAATAAATATAGAGAACATGAGAAGAAAAATCCTTGAAGGTGTGTCCATAGTTTGTGGGAACAGTTCAGTGACAGGGTGAGTGAAGTTGAGTGCAGTTATCCCCTCTGGTCCAAGATCTTGACAGTTGAGGGGTAATAGCTGTTCCTGAACCTGGTGCTGCGGGTCCTGAGGCTCCTGTACCTTCTCCTTGATGGCAACAGCGAGAAGAGAGCATGAACTGGGTGATGGATGTTGCTTTCCTTTCCTGTGACAGTGCTCCATATAGATGTGCTCAACGGAGGGGTTGATGCACCATCAATAACTCTGAGACGTGGGTTAAGGTTGGCTTTTATTGGCTGGAAGAAAGCACAAGCAGCAATTGACCACTACATCCTGGAGACTGAGGCCGGGGCTGTGCCTCCAATCACCTTTATACAGGAGTCTGTGGGAGGAGCCACAGGAGCAGTCAGCGGGGGGGGGGGGGGGGGGGGGGCGTGTCCAGACAGGTATATGTAGTTTACCACAGGGGAGGGCTTTATCCATAATAGACTGGGCTGTATCCATTACTTTTTAGGCTTTTCTATACAAAGGCATTGATGTTTCCATACCAGACCATGATGCAATCGGCCAATATACTTCCCACCACACACCTATATAACTTTGTCAACATTTTAGGTGACATGCCAAGTCCTTTTGCAAACTTCTAGGAAGGTTGAGTCACTGCTGTGCTTTCTTCATAATGGCACTTATGCGTTGGACCCAGATCAGATCTTCTTAAATGATAACACCGAGGCATTTGAAGTTGCTGACCCTCGCCATCTCTAATCCCCCAATGAGGACTGACTCATGGACCGCCATTTTCCTCCTCCTGAAGTCAATAATCAGCTCCTTGGTCTTGCTGACTTTGAATGATAAAGACAGACATTGCTGTGACACCACTCAGCCAGATTTTCAGTCTCCCATCCTACATGATGATTTGTCACCACCTTCGATTTGGTCAATGGCTGTGGTATCATTGGCAAACTTAAATATGGCATTGGAGCTGTGCTTAGCCTCACATTTGTAGGTGTAAAGTGAATAGGGTGGGGGGCTATGGACACATAGCTGAGGGAGATTGTGGAGTAAATGTCGTTGCCAATCCGAACTGACTGGTCAGCAAGTGGTGAAATCAAAGATCCAGCTACACAGGGGGTTTTGAGGCCTAGGTCTTGAAGCTTATTGATTAGTTTTAAGAGAATGATAGTATTGAATGCTCAGCTTGAATTTATAGGAGAATTTATAGGATTGTGAGGAGAGAGCAGGGACTAGTGGGGTTGACTAAAGAGATTTAAAACAAAAACAGAGTGGGCAAAAGTTGCTTCTTGTCTCTCTGAACAAGGTCAATGCAGAAAGAGACCGAGAATGAAGACTGTTTCAGAGGCAGTTATGGGGTCTCAATTTGTTTAAAGGAATATATCAGAAATGGAGCAACAAATAATCTACTGGAGGAACCAACAGTTGATCAGCATCTGTTGGAGTCAAGAAATTGTCAACATTTTCCCCCACAAATGCTGCTTAACCCCCTGAGTTCCTCCAGTAGATTATTTGTTGTTTCAGATTCCAGCACATGCACATGTCTCTCTTTTTATTAAAACTGTTCTGCTGAATATTGATCAACTCAAAATGTTAATTTTAGAATCATGGACAGAAAAAGACCATTCACTCCAACATATTTGGGCTAGTTAAAAGAGAATTTTCCAGCTTCATCCCATCTTCTTATACTGGGCTGATAGTTTGGGAGATCCCAGCACTTATAGTGCATACTGAAGGACTGTTTCACTGTGGTGAGAGTTTATGCCTTGATCACACCTTCAGCCAGTGAATTTCAGGCTCCCATCACTGCTGGGACAAAAACAAATCCCTTCTCTTCTTCTTTTGCACGATCAATTAAGTAATTTATTGTAAGTTACAGTAATTTTAATGCATGTCACTGTACTGCAGCTGTGAAACAACAAATTTCATTATGTACAATAAACCTGATTCCTAATTCTGATTCTGATTCTGCAGATGATCTCAACCCTCTACTCACTGGTTTGTGACTCATCTGCTAAGGCCAACAGGTCTTTCCTTTCTGCTTGAACCTGGTCCTCAGGACTTTGACCTAGATTATTAATCCAGTGATAATACCTCTCAGTCATCATCTCCCTACAATGTGGAGCCAGAAAGAGTTAACATTTCAGGTCTGTTCTGAAGGGCCCCAGAATGTAATCATTACCTGTTTGTCTTCCCACAGTTGCTGCCTGACGTGTGGAGTATTTCCAACATGACCTGTTTTTATTTCAGATTTTCAGCATTTACCGTTTGATTATTGATGCACCATCAATAACTCTCTGAGACATGAGGTGAGATATCGGCTTTTATTGACTGGAAGAAAGAACAAGCAGCTACATCCTGGAGACTGAGGGCAGGGCTCAGGCCTCAATCACCTTTATACCGGGGCCTGTGGGAGAAGCCACGGTCAGTGGGAGGAGCCACAGGAGCAGTCAGCGGGGGCGTGGGGGGGGGGCGTGCCCAGACAGGTATATGTAGTTCACCACAATTATCAATCATGTAAATGAGGGTGGTTCAATAATAAATTGTAGCTTTAAGACTTACTGTGTTACACCCGACAACTGGAGCAGCGATCCGAGAAATCGTGGTTAACATCTATCAAAGGGTATTTGATGGATTGTATGTTGTGCAGGTTTAACATCCCCCACTGTGGACCAGTGACACTGTACTGCCTGGGATTTTGTGTCTAAGCGCTTGGAGAAAGCGTGTAGCCCAGATTTCATCAACCTCCTCTCCACGGATAGTTGGGAATCTCTGGAATATGTTGTTGGCTGAGTCACTGGATCTGTGAGGTAGCAGCACAACATACCGCCACAACCATTTACATACAAAGATCAGTACAGAACAGGAACAGATACTTCGGCTTCTGATGCCCAGTTACACTAATCCCTTCATCCTGCGCATGGTCCAGATCCCTCCATTCTCTGCACATTGATGTAAACTGGTGAACTGGTGAATCAATTTATCATTGTCACATGTACTGAGGTGTTGTAAAAAACTGTCTTGCATGCCTTTCATACAGGTCAACTCATTACAACAGTACACTGAGGTACTTTGTACAGGGTAAAACAATAACAGAATGCAGTATAATGTGTGCAGTACAGGCAGACAAGTAGGCAAAAGGTCATAGACATAAGAATTGATATTTCAAAGAGTATAATGATCATAATAGGAGAAATGAAGGTGCCCTGATCTAATGCCATTACATGTGCCTATCTAAGAGCTTCTTAAAAAGCTCTATCACATTTGCCTCCTCCATCACCCTCTGTGTAAAAGCCTACCCTGCACATCTCCTTTGACCTCTTCCCCTCTCACCTTAAATGTATGCCCTAGGAAAAGGGTACCAGATGTCAACTATAACTATCTAGTATTTCAGGTGCCTTGCTGTTCAATCATGTCTCTCCATCCATCACGGTCCCTGACCCTCCAAATTGCCTCCCCTGTTTCTAACCGTGATGTTAATCCATCTCTCATTTTCATTCTCTGACTGGCTCTGCTTCTTTTTCCTTTCAGCTTTCCAGCTGTAACTAAACGTTCTAATGTCTCTCTTCACATGATGTATCCAAAGAATTTTGATTGTTGTTTTCTGATTTTTTAAAGTAATGTACGTTTTGTTTTCCTTCTCTATAGAACTTCTTTGTTGGTTATCCTGTCTGTATATGATGTGCATAGCATTCTTCTGAGGAACCACATCTCTGCTGCATTGATTCTTTTTTCCATTGCATTTGTGATGGCCCATGACTCACAGCCGTACATCAATACAGGAAGAATGTAGCAGCTGAGAGTTCTAAGGTGGGTGTCAATTGCTATTTTCTTGTTCGTTACGATGCTTCTCATTTCTGTAAATGCTGTCCTTGCCATTGCTGTTCTTGCTTTTATGTCTGTTTCGCATTTGCCATCAGATGTCACCCATGGTCCAAGGTACTTGAAGTTGTGAACTTGTTTCAGGATTTCATTTCCCAATACGATCCTACAGTTTGGGATATCAGGTTTCTTTCATATTACCATTACTTCAGTTTTCTTTCTGTTTGAGGTTAGGCCAAGTCTTTCACTCTCTGTGTTGATGGTAGATACTAGTTTCTGTAAATTTACTTCACTGTTTGCTATCAGTACTGTATCATCGCATAGCGGAGGTTATTGATATTCTATCCTCCTATACTTATTCTAGGTAGGTCTTGTATGGTTCTCATGATGTTTTCACTGTACAGGGAGAACAGGTCTGGTGATAGAACACAACCCTGTATGACCCCTCTCTTTATTGGCTGATATTCACCAATCTCGTTGTCTATCCGTATGGCTGCACTTTGTTGCCAGTAGAGATTCCTGATTATTCTTAGATCTTTTAGGTCGATATTAATATCTTTAAGCATTTTCATGATGACTTGGTGTTTCACTGTGTCAAAGGCTTTTGTGTAGTCAATGAAACAGAAGTTTAGGTTTTTTTGTACTTCTATTGACCTTTCGATAATATTCCTGAGAATACAAGTTGTGTTTGATGTTCCCTTGCCGCCGACAAAGCCGCACTGTTCTTCACTGATCTCTGGGTTAATTTTGTTTCTTATTCTCAGCGTGATGATTCTCAGTAGAATTTTTGTGGGGTGGCTCTATGCCTCTCATAATTTTACGAAGTTCTGTCAGATCTCCCCTCAGCCTCTGGCACTCCAGGGGGGGAAATATCAAATATGTCTAACCTTCCTTTACGGCACATGCCCTCTAAACCAGGCAGCGTTCTCGTCTACAGCTTCTCCAAACCCTCACCATCCTTCCTACAATGGGCGGAAACAGAAATGAATGCAATACTGTAGATGCAGCCTTACTAGAGTTTTATAAACATCTCAGCTGGTGAAAGTTTATCCTTTTCTTTCCAAGTAAATGTGTAACTTGAGTCATTGTTAAAATGCAAAGCAAGTGAATTAATTCCCTGAGTACATTGGACGGGCACCTACATTCCATATGTGCCCACCAGAGGGCACCACAGCCCCAGTGTTTGGATTCAGGATGCACCCTTCCCAGGGAGATCTGGATTTCAATTCTCCATCTTCCACAGGTGGGTGTGCAATTCTGAAAACACGTTCATAAAGAGATGGGTGGCTCCCATCACATCTGTAATACTCTGCTGGTGCTGTAGGTAAGAAGGAAACAAGAGCCAGAGCCCAGTTCAGGAGAAGGCTATTTAGCCCATCGAACTCAGGAATGATAGTCATAGAGCAACATAACAAAGTAGATAGGTCCTTCTGCCCAATCAGTTCATGCCAACCCCATTGTCATTGAGCTAATCCCAATTTCCTGCACTCGGCCTATATCCTTCCAGGCCCCTCCCGTCCAGGTGCTTCTTAATTGATACAATTTTACCTGCTGCAACCACTTCTTCGTCAGCTTGTTCGTACACTCACCATCTTGTGCATGAAAACTCAGCTTGTAAATCTTCCTGCTTTCACCCTAAATCTATGCCCTCTTCTTTTGGACTCCCATACCTTGGGGAAAAGACTTGTAATATTCACCTTATCTATGCCTTTCAGATTTTTAAACCACTTCAATCCTTCTTTTTCAAGGAATAAAGACCTGAACTGTCCAATCTCGCCCTTTAACTCAGGCCCCGTAGAACTGGCAATATCTTCATCATTTTCTTCTGCAAGTTTTCCTGTTGAACCTCAAATATGATCCTGAGCGCTTCCCCATCTGTCCCCGTCCTCTCAGTTTCTCTCGGTGTTTCTGAGTCCATCTCTTCCTCGACTGTGTCCGGTGACTTCTTCTCCAGCGTGAGTAGCTCCAGAGTCTTCTGTGAGAAATTCTCCTGATCTCCCCCTTATTTTGAATCGGTTCGATGCAGGTTCGTTATCACTGATACATGTTTTGTGACAGCAGTACAGTTTGTCGTTAACAATGACTGTAAATTACAATAAGAAATAAACTAAATAAGAAATGTAAAAAAAAGGAATAGTGGGGTAGTGTACATGAGTTCACGAGCTGTTCAGAGATCTAATGGCAGAGGGGAAGCAGCTGTTCCTAAAACACCGAGTGTGGGTCTTCGGGCTCCTGTGCCTTCTGCCCGGGGGTGGCATACGCTGGGTGATAAGGACCCTTTATGGCAGATGCCAGTTTGCTTGCTCCTGTTCATTACTTTCCCTCATCTGCCCCACACATCAGGTGGACTGAGGGGTTATATTGCATTGTTCTGAGGTGAATGATAACAGGGCAAAAATACAAAAATAAAGTGTGTGAAAGTAAGGATAGGATCAGGGTGGTTGGGAAGGTTCTCGAACTTCATCCATTCACATTCAGTCAGATGGTGTCAGAGCTTTGGCCTCAGCTCCCTCCATTTCCAAGATGAAGTGGTTCAGGAGGGCAGCAAGAGACTGTTTCTGAACCCCTCGCGGGCTGGAGCTTACAGGGTTGGCAGATCGAGGTGTTAAACCTGAAAGCTCTCTTCTGGTGGGAGGAGACATTTTGAGAACAAGAGAGCAGAGGCCGATGTTTGGAGCCGTGACATTTGGCTGTTTGGTTAGGGCTTCCATCTACTGAGGGCAAGCAAGGAGTGAAAAGACTCTCGGACGACTTGTTGGGGCTGATCACCACAAAGCTCACAGTAAATTTTTGGCGGGGGGGGGTTTCTAAGGAGCTTGAAAGGGGGTGAGTTGGCGCTGATGTGTTCACCCTGCTAGCACAGGCTTGGGGAGGTAGCTGGTCTTCCACAGCAATCTTTGGAAAATATTGTAGAAATTATTATGAAACTGTACATTTACAGTCAATGATAGCTTCTGGTTTCATTGTCATGCCTAACAATTGTTAGTTTGCCAGCAGGAAGCCTCAATCATCTCTCTCTCTCAGAGCCCATCTCAACTTGGAGATTACTTGGGATGTTGCATTCTGCCCTAGTCATCTCACCATAGGAAGGAGGAGAGACCGTGCAGAGGAGATTTACGGGGATGCTGTCTGCTTTAGAGAACACGAGGAAAGGTCGAAACCAGCAACTCACCAGGCATTGACCACTGTTGTGAAGAACGCTTCTGTCTTCCTCCATCCTCTGCATGTGGGAGTCTTTCCAATTCCCCTTCAGAATGGCTGTGTCCCCAATCCCAGACAACCTGCAGGATGGATTCGCCTCTTCTGATCCATGTATGTACAAATCTGAGAAAATCTGTCTAAAAAACTCACAGAATTCTAAACTCCAGAAAACACAACCCTGGTTTATGCAAAACCCTACAGAAGATTGCTCAGTTTTCATCCCTTCCTGTGCCTGTAACCCCCTCCATCCACTACATCACTCCAGCCCCTCTACCTCTCCCTGCCTCTATAGCCATATCTGGCCCACTATATTGCTCCCTGTATCTGTAACCCAACCGGCCCCGACACCCCTTCCCATCTCTGCACCCCCCCCCCCCTCCAGCCCCTACACCCCTTCCCATCTCTGCACCCCCCCCCCTCCAGCCCCTACACCCCTTCCCATCTCTGCATCCCCTCCTCCAGCCCCTACACCCCTTCCCATCTCTGCAGCCCCCCCTCCAGCCCCTACACCCCTTCCCATCTCTTCAGCCCCCCCTCCAGCCCCTACACCCCTTCCCATCTCTGCATCCCCTCCTCCAGCCCCTACACCCCTTCCCATCTCTGCATCCCCCTCCAGCCCCTACACCCCTTCCCATCTCTTCAGCCCCCCCTCCAGCCCCTACACCCCTTCCCATCTCTTCAGCCCCCTCCCGCCCCTACACCCCTCCCCATCTCTTCAGCCCCCCCTCCAGCCCCTACACCCCTTCCCATCTCTTCAGCCCCCCTCCAGCCCCTACACCCCTTCCCATCTCTGCAGCCCCCTACAGCCCCTACACCCCTTCCCATCTCAGCCCCCCCTCCAGCCCCTACACCCCTTCCCATCTCTGCATCCCCCTCCAGCCCCTACACCCCTTCCCATCTCTTCTGCCCCCCCCCTCCAGCCCCTACACCCCTTCCCATCTCTGCAGCCCCCTACAGCCCCTACACCCCTTCCCATCTCAGCCCCCCCTCCAGCCCCTACACCCCTTTCCATCTCTGTAACACACTCCAGTCCTCAGAACCTTCCTGTTGTGCCCCCCTTCATTTCCTGCAGGGAGCAGGTTTTGCAATATCGTCAGGGTGCTTGGAAAAGTCCTGAATGGAGGTATCCTCTTTTGTGTTTGAGAAAGACATTGATGAGGATGAGTTATAAGCAGTGTTCGAGGTGCAGGTGTATCCACCAAAAACAGAGGGGCTGCCATCCCTTCCTCATTCTGCCTTGTCCCAACACAGCCACTGTGAAATGTGGCAATTGTTTAACAGGTCAAGTTGATTCATAAAACTCAGTGGTGTTGAGAGATTGTTGCTTTGTGTATTACACCACAGGTCACCCTGACCTGAACCACGGTCAGAGATTCTGGGATAGTGAGCTTTACTGTGAACTCCCTGCTCTAGACTGAGATCCAGACCCTGACAACACACACCACCAGACTCAAGAACCGCTTCTATACCACTGTTCTCAGACTTTCTATTCAGCTGCTGTCTAACTCCAGAGACACTTGTTCAGGGAGGCAACAACCCATCATCAAAGTTCCCCACTGTCTGGACCATGCTATCGCTCACAGAAACCTGAAGTCCCTCACTACCAGATTTACGAATCATTCAGCTCTTCAACTGACCAGCATAACTTAGACCTTAAGACATAGGAGCAGAATTCGGCCAGTCAGCCCACCGAATCTGTTCTGCCACTTCACCATGGCCTACCCATTTTCCCTCTCTTAATCCTCTAAAGTTCAGCAACACGATGACCGCTTTACACTACTCGATTATATTTTTCACCATAGATGCTGCCTGGCCTGCTGAGTTCCTCCAGCATTTTGTGTGTGTTCCTTATACTAAGACTAGGTTTCTTATTTTTCTTCTAACTGTGTTCTTTCTGGTAAAGTTTGTGTTTGAGATGTTAAATTTATCTTCTTCCTGTGAACGCTGTTTATCTGATGACACTGCAGCAGGTAAGTTTTTCATTGCACCCGTGCACACATGGACTTGTGCAGATGACAATAAACTGAATTTTGACTTTGAGTCTTGAATGGATCTCCTGTTTGCTGAAGATGAGCTTTTGATCTTCCAATCGTTATTTCACTTTGTCAATCTTCACTGCATCAGTATCATTATTCTGCATTCTGTTTTTGTCTACTTTTTGTACTCGCTAGATGTGCTTGTTTATGGAATGATTTGACAGGATGGCAGACAAACAAAAGCAAGCATCCCACTGCATCTTGGTAATTATACACCAATTGCAAATTACCTACTCCATTTTGTCTTACTCTTTGCTTACTGCTGGTACATGGAACTCAGGGCCGGGGTTGTGTCTGCCAGCAATATCCCACCCTCTGCGGGTGAAACTCTCCGCTCTCGTGGCAGCCACAGGTACAATACCACAGCTGCAATCACTTCCTGCCACACTCAGTGTCAAAGGAAGTGGATTTTGCTGATGATGGCAAGATTACAATTTATAACACCTCAGTCAAGAAAACAATGCAAAACTTTAACCTGGAATTATGCAGTGTGGCAGAGTCTCTTTCGCCATTGTGTCTGTACCAGATTTGACATCCCAGTGTAGGTTGGGAACATTATGACAGGCCACTGGATAGAGGGAGAGAGTAAATCCCAAAGTTAGCCCATCTCACCTTTTCCCAATTTTACTCAACCCCGTTTTAAGAACTCCTATTGAATCTGCCCTCACCAAAGGGAACAAGTGGCCGTGTAAGAGAAAAGGTCCCAAACCTACATGTACAGAGACTCTGTTTTACGTTTTTTCCTGTGTTCACATATCAGGAATAAAGAAGATCTGGGTTTACATTCACATCCCTTTTAGTAAAGGCACTTTACCAAACTTAGTTTAGTTGGGTGTTTGATGGTCAGTTTTAACACAACGGGCCGAACAGCCTGTTTCTGTACCCTTCCCTCTCTGCTGATCGCTTCATTCTATATCCCTCTGCTTACTCGCCCTCCCACCACCAGAAATATTTGCTCCTCATTTCAGTAAAATTCGTCATGTTAAACACCTCCATCCAATCTCTGCTGTAAGGAGAACAACTCTGGATTCTCGAGAACCTCTTCAGATCTATCTAGCAGCTCTTCTCCCCGTCCACCACGAGTGTTGGACACCCAGAATGGGACGTGGCGTTCTAGTAGGGATCTGTCGACGTTTAACCCTCCTGACTTTGACAATTGCAGTTCAACATTACCCTACATGGAGGTAACTCCATAGCTATTTGTTAAGTGTTTTGAGCTGCAAAGACCGCAACGACGTCATTGTCAGTCTGTGGTGTAATAATGCTGCAACGCACTCTGATATCAGTTGTTAAACATGGTTCAGCAAAGTGGCGGAAGCGTGTTGTAGCACAGAGTGGTGGGGCACATTCACAGTGGAACTTGATTAACAGCTCGCACGTGGTTAATGTCACGCAAACTGCTGGCTCAGTTTTATCAAGTCATTGCGTGATAGGGCGTGGAAACTGGCCCTTCTGCCCATTGAGCTGATGCTGATTAGACTAATTCAACCCAGCCCCATTCTACTCTCCCCAATCAGAATCAGATTTATTATTAGTGACTTAGATGACATGAACTACGTTGATTTGCGGCAGCAACACAGTGCGAAGACATTAAGCTACTATAGATTGCAAAAATGAATCAATTATGCAAAATAAAAGGAATACACAGTTAGTGTTCATGGGTTTGTGAACTCCCCTCCCCCTCCCCACCAAAACTACCTCCCGCTCACACACTAGGGGCGATATACAGAGGCCCAGCTGACATGCCTTTGGGATCTGGGAGGAAATTGGGTGCGGGGGTGGGTAGCCCACGTGCTCACAGGGAAAACGTGCAGACTCCACACAGACAACACCAGAAGGCAAGTTGAAACCTGCTCTCGTGCTGAGAAGCACCAGCTGTACGAGCTTTACTGCTACGTTCTTAAAAGTAGTAAGACCTCTCTGATAAACGGCTTGGATTCTTCTGGAAGTTGCTGGAAACTCCATTCTGAAATGCTGGTGCCAGCTGGTGAGTTCTGAGAAGTCCTGGGTTTTCTGAGTGAGCACCAGCGCTCAGCTCCTACCGCTGGAGACCACAGAGGGTCCCGTGCTGGGGCAGGAAGATTCCCTGGTAATTACCACTCTTGGGCCCTGCTCCATCTCTGCACCAGGTTCCATTAAGAATAGATTCTCTGCTTCCAAAGGGAATTGGAGGCGAGCAGTGGAGGGAGTTCTCCCTAATTAAAAAGCTTCCAATAGTTTTCTATTTGGAATTATTTATTGCATTTTAGCTTGTCATTAATGGCGTGTGAATGCAGAAGCCAGTCTAGTACAACAGAGCATAGGGCCCTACAAACCACAACGCTTGTGCCGAACATGATGCCAAGTTAAATTAATTCTCTCCTGCACATGCTTCTGAATTGCCACTATTGTATCTGTTTCCATCAACACAGGAGGCAGCTAGTTTCAGGCACTTTAACATTTTCTGTGTAAAATAAAACCTTGCCTCATAAATCTCCTTTAAGCCTCCCTGTCTCTCCTTAAAACTATGCCCTCTAATATTTGACATTTCACCCTGCAAAGAAAATGCTAATTTATCCCAAGTACGTCCCTCACAATTATACATGCCTCTATCAAGTCTCCTCTCAACTTCTGCCATTCCAGAGAAAGCAACCCAAGTTTGTCCAAGCAATAGGTCAAACACACGTCCTAGTAAATCTGTCCAAAGGCTCCCCAGATCCTTCCTATCATGAGGCGACCAGAACTGCACATAATGCTCCAAGTAGCTTTATATTGCTGCTATGCTTCATTTGATCTACACAGTTCAGTGTACGAAGCATATTTCAAGGAAAAGAAGATCTGCAGATGCTGGAAATCCGAGCAACACACACACAGAGCTGGAGGAACTCAGCAGACCAGGCCACGTCGATAGAGAAGAGAACAAAGAGGACAGGCAGCATCTATGGCAAAGGGTCTCGGCCCGAAACATCGACTGTACTCTTCTCCATAGATGCTGGCTGGCCTGGTGAGTTCCTTCAGCACCTTGTGTGGAACATATTTAGTAGAAATAGGATTCTGTCACGTTTTCCTTCCCCTCAAGCTTGCTGTGTCATTTAATGAGATCATAGCTCATCCGAGTCTGGTCTCAGCTCCAATGTTTTACCAATTCCCTGTACCCCTTGACTCTCCAAAAATCTGACCCATACATTCATTGACTTCACCTCCATATCTTCTGGCAGAGA
Organism: Hypanus sabinus; assembly: GCF_030144855.1. NCBI lineage: Eukaryota > Metazoa > Chordata > Chondrichthyes > Myliobatiformes > Dasyatidae > Hypanus > Hypanus sabinus. The sequence goes on along the minus strand of NC_082708.1, from coordinate 160,182,936 downwards.
GGCTTCCAAAGATCCACGACTCTGAGAGAACAAATTTCCTCTCATCGTCATATTAAGTGGGTGATCCCCCTCCCGCTTATTCAAACTCCTGGATATTTCCACTCAAAGAAACATCCTCTCAGCATCCTCCCTATCAATTCACCCCCCAGGATCAGACATCTTTCACTAAGGTGGGCTCTAATTGTTCCAAACTTCAAGTGACTGAAGATACTGGAATCTGGAGCAACATACAGAAGGAACTCAGTAGGCTGAGCAGCACCTTATGGGGGGGGGGGGGCGGGGTAGAGGAACTGTCAATGTTTCAGGTTGAAACCCCGCATCAGGACTGAGAGTGGAGGGGGATGTAACTAGTATGAGGTGGTGAAGAGGAGGGGTGAGACAGAGATCAAAAGGTGATTGGGTTGTTGAGGATAAGTAAGGGATAAAGGTCAGATGGAGTTGGATGGGGTAGGGAATTAGTGAAATAGAGGCCCACATGGGTCCAGTCTATATAATCTTTCTTCATAAAACAATAGCTACACCCAGGAACCATCCTGGCGAATATTCTTCTACAGCCTCCAGTGTGATACATCCTTCCTTAAATGTGGAGACACACTAACAGTTCATTGATCTTTGGCAATGTGGTTATGAAAAAAAGTGCATAGGTGCTACAGCAGGAGAGGCTGGGGATGTCAGTAGGTTGGAAAGAGATCAGAAAAGTGGTATTGAAATCAATTTGGACCATTGTGCCATTGTGATATTATAAAATGGTAGAGTCATACAATTGTTTCTCTTTCTTATGCATATTCTGTAAGCAGACTAAGAGAGTGGGCAGGACTTGGTAGACATGGAAAAGCGCAAGGTCAATTACTTTGTGGAAGTAAAAAAGCGGAGGATGTTTTACCTGGAGATTGAAAGCTGTTGGAGTTTGGAGGAACCCAGCTGTCACAGCACATGAATCATTGAAAGTGAACAGCCAGAAACAGCAAGCAATTAAGATGGTAAACAATCCCTGTTGGGAAGCGGCCTGGTCAAGGGAAGTGCCTGGTGTGAAAAGTGCTAGTCTTTGGCCCGAGAGTCTTCGGCGAGGAGGCTGAGGGAGGAGACTATGCCAGGCACAATTGCAGAGGGTGAAGACATGACCGCTAAGCTGATTCAGTGTGCTACGTGCATGATGTGGGAGGTCAGGGACACTGATGGTGCCCCCGGCAGCTACAGCTGTGGAAAGTGTGTCCAGATTCAGCTTCTGAAGGAGCAGGTTGCAGCACTGAAGAAAGAACTGGATGACCTCAGGTATATCCACGAAAACGAGGGTTTTCTGGACAGGACCTACAGTGAGGTCGTTACACCGAGGATACCGGAAGAGAGAAAGGGGGTGACGATGAGGAAGGAAAGGATGCTTGAAGTACAAGGAGCCCCAGGGGATGTACCTCTTGTAAACAGGTTCACCCTCTTGGAAGCTGTCAGGACAGAAGATACTGCCAGTCTGAGAGGTGGACAGGTCTGTGGGCTGAAAATTGGTGCAGAAGCAGAGCCGAGGAGTCAGACATCAGGAAGAGCTGTGGTAGCAGGGGACTCCATAGTAAGAGGTACGGAAAGGGGTTTCTGCGGCAACAGGCGAGATTTACGGATGGTGTGTTGCCTCCCTGGTGCTAGGATCCAGGACATCACGGACCGATTGCAGGGAATCCTCAAGGGTGAAGGTGAACAGTCGGAAGTGGTAGTGCATGTCGGCACAAATGACATCGGGAAGAAGAGGAAGGACATCCTGCAGCGGGACTTCAGGGAACTCGGAAGAAGGCTGAAAAGCAGGATTTCCAGGGTGGTTATCTCTGGTTTGCTTCCAGTTCCTCATGCTGGACAAGGCAGGAACAGGGAGATAATGGATCTGAATGTGTGGCTGAGGAACTGGTACAGGAAGCAAGGATTTACATTCTTGGACCACTGGGATCTGTTTTGGGGTAGGGATGAATTGTACAAAAGGGACGGGTTGCACCTTAATAGGCGGGGGACCAGCATTCTGGCAGACAGGTTTGCCACTGCTACACGGATGTGTTTAAACTAAGTAGTGGGGGGGGGGGGGGTGGAGGGGATGAATTGGAAATATAAGGATGGAGTTAAAGGGAAAGTGAAAATAAGAAAAGTTAAAAAGGACAACAGAATCAATGGAGTAGAAAGCTCAAGAAGAGATCATACAGTATGGCCAAGTGAAATAGGAATTGATATGAAAGGAGAGGGGAGTACCGAATTAAAAGTATTATATATGAATGCATGGTATAAGGAATAAAGTAGATGAGCTTGAGGCTCAGTTGGAAATTGGCAAGTACAATGTTGTGGGAATAACTGAGACATGGCTTCAAGTGAACAGGGCCTGGGAAATGAATATTCAAGGATATACATCTTATCGAAAGGATAGACTGACTGGCAGAGGGGGTGGGGTGGCTCTGTTGGTGAGGAATGATATTCAGTCCCTTGCGAGGGGGGGACATAGAATCTGGGGACGTAGAGTCAGTATGGATAGAACTGAGAAATTCTAAGGGTAGAAAGACCCTAATGGGAGTTATCTACAGGCCCCCAAACAGCAGTCTGGATGTAGGGTGTAAGTTGAATGTAGGGTGTAAGTTAAAATTGGCATGCCGCAAAGGTAATGATACAGTTGTCATGGGGGATTTCAACATGCAGGTAGACTGGGAGAATCAGAATGGTACTGGGCCCCAAGAAAGGGAGTTTGTGGAGTGCCTCTGAGATGGATTCCCAGAACAGCTTGTACTGGAGCCTACCAGGGAGAAGGCAATTCTAGATTTAGTGTTGTGCAATGAACCGGATTTGATCAGGGACCTCGAGGTAAAGGAACCATTAGGAGGTAGTGATCATAATATGATATGTTTTAACCTACAATTTGAGAAGGAGAAGGGAAAATCGGATGTGTCAGTATTACAGTTGAACAAAGGGAACAACGGAGCTATGAGGGAGGAGCTGGCCAAAGTTCAATGGAACAATACCCTAGCAGGGGAGACAGTGGAACAAAAATGGCAGGTATTTCTGGGAATAATGCAGAAGGTGCAGGATCGGTACATTCCAAAGAGGAAGAAAGATCCTAAGGGGAGTAAGGGGTGGCTGTGGCTGACAAGGGAAGTAAAGGGCAGTATAAAAATAAAAGAGAAGAAGTATAACATAGCAAAGATGAGCGGGAAACCGGAGGACTGGGAAGCTTTTAAAGAGCAACAGAAGATAACAAAAAAGGCAAATCGCCAATTAAAAATGAGGTACGAAGGTAAACTAGCCAAGAATATAAAAGCTTCTTTAGGTATGTGAATAGCAAAAAAATAGTTAAGACCAAAATTAGGCCATTGAAGACAGAAATGGGTGAATTTATTATGGGAACAAGGAAATGGCAGATGAATTGAACAGGTACTTTGGATCTGTCTTCACTAGGGAAGACACAAACAATCTCCCAGATGTAATAGTGGCCAAAGGAACTAGGGTAAAGGATGAACTGAAGGAAATTGATGTTAGGCAAGAAATAGTGTTGGATAGACTGTTGAGTCTGAAGGCTGATAAGTCTCCAGGACCTGATGGTCTGCATCCCAAGGTACTTAAAGAGGTGGCTCTAGAAATCGTGGACGCATTGGTAATCATTTTCCAATGTTCTATAGATTCAGGAACAGTTCCTGCATATTGGAGGGTGGCTAATGTTGTCCCACTTTTCAAGAAAGGAGGGAGAGAGAAAACTGGGAATTATAGACCAGTTAGCCTGACGTCAGTGGTGGGAAAGATGCTGGAGTCAATTATAAGAGAGGAAATTACGACATATTTGGATAGCAGTAGAAGGATCAGTCTGAGTCAGCATGGATTTATGAAGGGAAAATCATGCTTGACTAATCTTCTGGAGTTTTTTGAGGATGTGAATATGAAAATGGACAAGGGAGAGCCAGTGGATGTAGTGTACCTGGACTTCCAGAAAGCTTTTGATAAAGTCCCACATAGGAGATTAGTGGGCAAAATTAGGGCACATGGTATTGGGGGCAGAGTACCGATATGGATTGAAAATTGGCTGGCTGAGAGGAAACAAAGAGTTGTGATTAACGGGTCCCTTTCGGAATGGCAGGCTGTGACCAGTGGGGTATCGCAAGGTTCGGTGCTGGGACTGCAGCTGTTTACAATATACATTAATGATTTAGATGAAGGGATTAAAAGTAACATTAGCAAATTTGCTGATGTCACAAAGCTGGGTGGCAGTGTGAAATGTTAGGAGGATGTTATGAGAATGCAGGGTGACTTGAACAGGTTGGGTGAGTGGGCAAATGTATGGCAGATGCAGTTTAATGTGGATAAATGTGAGGTTATCAACTTTGGTGGCAAGAACAGGAAGGCAGATTACTATCTAAATAGAGTCAAGTTAGGAAGAGGGGAAGTACAACGAGATCTAGGTGTTCTTGTACATCAGTCAATGAAAGCAAGCATGCAGGTGCAGCAGGCAGTGAAGAAAGCTAATGGCATGCTGGCCTTTATAACAAGAGGAATTGAGTATAGGAGTAACGAGGTCCTTCTGCAGCTGTACAGGGCCCTGGTGAGACCCCACCTGGAGTATTGTGTGCAGTTTTGGTCTCCAAATTTGAGGAAGGACATTCTTGCTATTGAGGGAGTGCAGCGTAGGTTCACAAGGTTAATTCCCGGAATGGCGGGACTGTCATATGTTGAAAGATTGGAGCGACTGGGCTTGTATACACTGGAATTTAGAAGGATGAGAGGGGATCTGATTGAAACATATAAGATTATTAAGGGATTGGACACACTGGAGGCAGGAAGCATGTTCCCGCTGATGGGTGAGTCCAGAACTAGATGCCACAGTTTAAGAATAAGGGATAGGCCATTTAGAACAGAGATGTGGAAAAACTTTTTCACCCAGAGAGTGGTGGGTATGTGGAATGCTCTGCCCCAGAAGGTAGTGGAGGCCAAGTCTCTGGATGCATTCAAGAGAGAGTTAGATAGAGCTCTTATAGATAGCGGGGTCAAGGGATATGGGGAGAGGGCAGGAATGGGGTACTGATTGTGTATGATCAGCCATGATCACAGTGAATGGCGGTGCTGGCTAGAAGGGCCGAGTGTCCTACTCCTGCACCTACTGTCTATTGTCTAGTAATACATTGGCCTTCATTTCAAGCGGGTACGTGTACACAAGGAGAGATGTTTTACTCCAATAGTAAGAGCACTGGTGAAACCAGACATGGAATAATATGTACAAGCCTGCCCTGGGCTCTATACCTAAGGAAGGACAGACTAGTCATACAGACAGTGTAGATCTAGAGTTATAGGTTCAGTATGGAAATAGTCTCTTGGTTCCATTGAGTCTATGTGGGCCTTTAACTGTCCATTTAGACTGATCCAACACCTGTATTACACAAATCCCGTTTTTATTCTCCCCGTGTTCCCATCAGGTCTTCTCAGATTCTACCACTCATCTATTACCAGAGGCTAATTAGCCAATTAGGAAATGGGAACTGTCCCTTTAGAACAGAGTTGAGAAGGAATTCCTTTCGTCAGAGGATGATGTATCTGCAGAATCCATTGCCACAGATGGTTGTGGAGGTCAAGTCATTGGGTGCATTTAAACTGGAGGTTGATGTGTTTATATTAGTAAGGCCGTCAGAAGATGCGGGTTGACAGGGATACTAAATCAGCCATGATGGAATGGAGAGCAGATTTGATGGGTTGAGTGGCCTCATTCTGCTTGTGTGCCTTATGGATTAAACAGATTGGGTGTGTACTCTTGAGTTTAGAAGAGTGAGTGGCAGTTTCACGGACATATACAGAAGTCTTTTGGAGATGCTGTGTGGATATTGCCCCTGGCTGAGTATCTAGAACCAGGGGTCTCAGTCTTTAAGTATGGGTCAGATGTTCAGAGCTGGTTCTGTATGCAGAGAGTTAAATCTTTAGGGCTGTGGAGGCTTTGTCATTCCGGTAAGTGTACTCAAGACTTGATTTTGAAAATTAAGAGAATAAAATGATATGGTAATACTGAAAAGGAGGGGCTGAGGTAAATGATCAGCAACCATTTTTATGACCAAATATTCAATTTCTCTGGTTTATCTTCATCCTAATATTTGTGTTTCATATGTCATCAAATTTTCCAAATGCATTGTCAACTTGCTCAGAATTCTGAGATTAAATTTGCGCAATTGTGTCTCTACCCGTCACTCTCCTGTGCAATCCTTACCAATGTCACGGTGGCCTCCCGTGTTACCATTGCAGATGTTTATGCACGTGTGGTGGAGAGCACTCCCTCATTAGGGTTGGATCACAGCCGCATTAGGGTTAGGGTTAGGGTACTGATTGTGTATGATTGCAGATGTTTATGCACGTGTGGTGGAGAGCACTCCCTCATTAGGGTTGGATCACAGCCGCATTAGGGTTAGGGTTAGGGTACCGATTGTGTATGATTGCAGATGTTTATGCACGTGTGGTGGAGAGCACTCCCGCATTAGGGTGTGGAGGCCTCAGCTGCAGAGAGCCGTAGATTCAGATGGTCCCCCTCCCCCCCCCAAATTATCGAGGCATCAAGAACATCTTCAACAGGAAGCACCTCAAGAAGCTTACATCCATCACTAAAGACCTTCACCATCTAGCACATGCCCTTCCATTACCACCATGGAGGAGGAGGTACAGGAGCCTGAAGACCCCCGCTCAACGATTTAGGAACCACTCCTTCCCCTCAGCCATCAGATTTCTGAATGTCCAGGAACCAAGGAAAACTATCATTATTTGGTCTTCTTTGCATTATTTATTTATTTTTGTGATTTATTGCAATTTTATTTCTTTGCACTGCACTGCTGCCGCAAATCAACAAATTTAATGTCACGTAAGTCAGTGGTTGCCCACTTGGAGAAAGCAAATGCAGATCATGTGGCTGCAGAATATTTTCAATCTCCACATGGATGCTCCTGAGCTTCCAATTCTGACAATGGGTCTCTGACCTGAAATATTATCTCACTTTTCACAGATGCTGCCTGGCCTGCTGAAAGTTTCCATCATTTTCTGTTTCTATTTCAGATTGCTAGCATTTGCAGTTCCTTTTGTTTTCATTCACTGAGCATTTACTCTCAAATTATCTAATAACTTCAACTTCCTTTCACTCTGACAGTGACATCTAATGTAAGTTTGAGGAACAGCACCTTTCCTTCTGACTGGGTGCATCACAACTATTAGGGTTCAGTAATGAATTCATCACTTTTAGTTAACCACTCCTTCCTTTTGATTAAAGATCATAAACCAAAATGAACAGTATCAGTTTAGTTGCGAGAATTACCGAGTGCACATGCAGTTTATCGCATGGTGAAGCAACTGGGCCTGCTATGCATGGGAGGCACTGTCTTTTGTGTGTGGGCTTTCAAGTGTTCTTGACTAGACAGGCCCAGTTTGTGGCTCCCATACTAAGTCACCCAGCATGTACCATTGCTAACATGACTCAGTAAAAATGTGTAATTAAATGTTGTTATTCTTGCTCCATGCATGCAGTACATAACAGAAAGGGGAAACTGGACAAGTTTGGATTGTTTTGTCTGGGACACTGGGAGATGAAGAGAAATTGGCTGACGATTGTTGGTAGAATCTCAGATGGAGACGAGAGGGCGCACAGGAGTGAGATGTATCAGCTCGTCGAGTGGTGTCGCAGTGACAACCTCGCATTCAACGTCAGTAGAACCAAAGAACTGAATGTGGACCTCAGAAAGGGTAAGCCAAGGGAACACGCACCTGTTTTCATAGAAGGATCAGAATTGGAGAGAGGAGCAATTTCAAGTTCGTAGATGTTGATATCTTTGAGTACCTAACCTAGACCCAACATATCAATGCAGCCATAAAGAGGGCAAGATGGTGGCTATATATCATTATGAGTTTGAGGAGATTTGGCATGTCACCAAAAACACTCACAGATTTCTACAGATGTACAGTGGAGAGCATTCTAACTGGCTGTATCGTCTGGTATGGGGGTGGGGGTTGCTACTGCACAAGATTGAAGTAGGCTGTACAGAATTGTAAAATTAGTCAGCTCCTTCATGGGCACCAGCCTCCAGAGTATCCATAACATCTTCAATGTGTGGTGCCTCAAAAAGGCGGCGTCCATCATTAAGGACCCCTATCACCCAGGACATGCCCTCTTCTCATTGCTACCATCAGGAAGGAGGTACAGAAGCCTGAAGGCACACACTCAACATTTCAGCAACAACTTCTTCTCTTCTCCCATCTGTTTTCTGAATGGACATTGAACCCGTGAACACGACCTCACTACTTTTTATTTCTATTTTTTGCACTACTTATTTAATTACTTTATATATTTTTTCTTTAATTTACATTTTTTCTTTCTATTATTATTTATTGCATTTTACTACTGCCAAGAAGTTAACAAATTTCACAACTTCCGCTGATGATATTAAACCTGTTTCTGATTCTGATCTGGTCGGTAGCTGGTGCCAGGTACGGACTTTTACAGGTATTGGTGATAGGCTGTTAGCGGGACACAAGAACTGGCAGGGAGCAGAGGGATATAGACAATGTGCAGGCATGGTTTATATCCCTCACATGGCATACAGACAGGATGAGTTTAATTTGGTGTTCTGGTCGGTACAGATATAATGGGCCAAAGGCCTTTTTCTGCACTACACTCTTCTATGTTCTACGTTAACTACTTTTTGCTCTCTCTGCAGATGCTGCCAGTATAGCTGAATCTTTTCATGGTCTGCTGTTTTATTACAGAATTCAATAGACAGTAGGTGCAGGAGTCGGCCATTCGGCCCTTCTAGCCAGCACCGCCATTCACTGTGATCATGGCTGATCATACACAATCAGTACCCCATTCCTGCCCTCTCCCCATATCCCTTGACCCCGCTATCTATAAGAGCTCTATCCAACTCTCTCTTGAATGCATCCAGAGACTTGGCCTCCACTGCCTTCTGGGGCAGAGCATTCCACACATCCACCACTCTGGGTGAAGAAGTTTTTCCTCATCTCTGTTCTAAATGGTCTACCCCTTATTCTTAAACTGTGGCCTTTAGTTCTGGACTCACCCATCAGCAGGAACACGCTTCCTGTCTCCAGCGTGTCCAATCCCTTAATAATCTTATATGTTTCAATCAGATCCCCTCTCATCCTTCTAAATTCCAGTGTATACAAGCCCAGTCGCTCCAATCTTTCAACATATGACAGTCCCGCCATTCTGGGAATTAACCTTGTGAACCTACGCTGCACTCCCTCAATAGCAAGAATGTCCTTCCTCAAATTTGGAGACCAAAACTGCACACAATACTCCAGGTGGGGTCTCACCAGGGCCCTGTACAGCTGCAGAAGGACCTCTTTACTCCTATACTCAATTCCTCTTGTTATAAAAGCCAGCATGCCATTAGCTTTCTTCACTGCCTGCTGTACCTGCATGCTTGCTTTCATTGACTGATGTACAAGAACACCTAGATCTTGTTGTACTTCCCCTTTTCCTAACTTGACTCCATTTAGATAGTAATCTGCCTTCCTGTTCTTACATTCCTACATCTATCGTATTTTGTTGGTCCATACTGACTCCATCCAGCCATAGGCAGAGGGTCTCCAGCTGTGGAGGCCCTCTACTCGGTGACAGATACCCCAGGGGTACTCAGGGATCAATCATTCAATCCCTCCTGTGCTGGAATTTGCCTTGGCAAATTCATGCGCTCAGGGCTGAAGTTGCACGTACCCACACTCTCTCCTCCGCTAATACCTCTTCATTATCAGACAAATTCTCAGAATCAGAATGAGAATTGGAATCATGTTTATTATCACAGACTTGTGTGACAGGCTGCAGCAGTAAAATGCAAAGTTGCAAAGATGTAAAATCACTCGAAGTTACAGAATAAATAATAGTGCAAGAGAAGAGGACTAGCGAGTTATTGTCATGGGTCCATAGACCATTCTAAAAGCTGGTGCTGGCGCGACAGAAGCTGACCCTGAATTGTTGAGCGTGTATCTCCTGTATCTCAGCTCTGATGGTAGTAACAAGAAGAGGGCATGCCTAGGGTTCTTAGTGACAGATGCCGCCTGCTTGAAGCACTGTATGGTGAAGATACCTTTGATGTTGGGGAGGGATGTATCCATGGTGGAGCTGGTTGAGTTAACAAGCTTCTTGTGATCCTGTGCATTGGAGCCTCCATTGCCAGACTGTGATGCAACCACTCAGAATGCATCTATAGAAACTTGCAAGAGTTTATGGAGAAGGTTAAAAGATCAGCACAAGTCATGGGCCAAAAGGACTGTACTGTGCTGTAGTGTTCCTCAGACTTATAACTAAGCAGAGCCACTGGCATGCCTTCTTCGAGATTATATCAAAATATTATCAATCAATTCTCTGACATCCAGCACTTAAAGAGATTAATTTCCACCAAAGCCATGTTGGAGACCCAACCATTGTGAATGCTCCCACCACAAACTGTGTTTACCATCACTGAGTCAAATCTCCCCACTGGTTAAACCCAGCTGAGCCATTCCCAGCCTGGTTTGATGTCATGTTTGATCGGGTGTGGTACTGATCGTACATCAGCTCTCCTTGCTTCCGGCCCTGCACTGCTTCAACATGCTTCACAGTACTGGCCTCTAAGAATCTTGTATTGCACCTGGACTTAACTCCAAAGCCCACTGCAGTTTCACCCCTTCTGTGCATCATAGCCTGAGGGTGACTCAGAGAGATGCAGTTGCCCCTTAGTTCCTGTGATTCAGGTTCGATCCTGACCACTGCTGTCTGCATGGAATTTGCACGTTCTCCCTGTGACCTCATGGGTACTCTGGTTTCTTCTCACACCCCAAGGATGTGTTTGGAGGTTAACTGGCTGCTGGAAATTACCCTTAGCCTGGGCAAGTGACAAGAGAATCAAGAGAGATTTGATAGATACATGAAAGAGAACAAGTTGCAAGGAGACAAGCAAACCTGAAAGCAGGATACAATAGATAGCATTGCTCCTTTGAGGAGGCAGCAATGGATCTGAGTTTAAGGAAGGTTATTTGCAATTCTGCTGTCCAGCCTTAGCTGAACTATCACATGCCATTCCATTAATTCTAAATATGTCATTTTTTAGCTGTTCATGAAGTATTTCCTTTCCGGACTAGTCCTCCTCATGATTCTCCCCCGTTAGAAGCAACAAACTCAACCCTTTTCTCACCTTCTCCACATGATCCTACAGCAACTTTACCAACAAGATCCTCCCAATCTCTGCCCTAAGTATGTCCAAAGCACAAACCAAGGAGGAAGCCTGTTGGGAAATATGAAGAGAAATCTAATGATTCCAACAGATAGTAGGAGAAAAAAAGTCTAGATAAACAATCACAATCTGCAAAATTTATTGTTATGCAGAATTATTTAAGGAATAAACAGTCATTTAGGGGCACAGGGAATACTTTAGGCAAAATGTCCAAATGTAGAATTTGCTGATGAATTGTTATAATTACATTGCTAATTAACTGGCTGGGAAATCAAACCTTGTTGTGAATGGAAACCATGGAGAGTTGAGAGTGTGAGTCATGTCCAGAGATCCTCTGTCTGCTTTTAGTCCTTTCTCAAAGGAGATGAAGGCAATCAATAATTTAATTTACAAGCAGACTTCTCGAGAGTTGTCTTTAGAACCTTTTGCAGCAAACTTGAAAGTCACGGTGTGGATCCCTAAAACTGGATATTTGTCTTCTCGTTCGGCACGGACTAGGACAGGGGTCGGCAACCTTTACCACTGAAAGAGCCATATGGACCCGCTTCCCACAGAAAAGAAAACACTGGGAGCCACAAAACCCATTTGACATTTAAAATGAAATAACACTGCATACAACATTTTTTTTTGCCTTTATGCTATGTATAAACAAACTATAATGTGTTGCATTTATGAAATCGATGAACTCCTGCAGAGCAAACGAAATTACATTTCTGCATGCAACAAAAACATTTTGAACTCCAAAAAAATGACGTTGGGTTGAAGGTTACTACATCGTTAGCCTACCTTGGATTGAAAAATTAAAAGAAATCGCGCACTGGCGGGTGTCAGGCATTGGCAGTGGTGACGTATATTAATAGCGATAAAAACACGTTGTAGCGGTGTGCTACACGCAGCGCTAAAATAACGACACGGAGTCGGTAAACTGCAGTCAAAGATAATTTTATTCAAACTACACAGCCTTGCTTTTAAGCCTCTCTCAACCTGCCCCCCCCATGGGCGCAGATGCTCCAAAAGACACGTACTCACAAATCCCCGCAGGCTATCTCCCTTAGCTGGAACGCTGGCAAATTGTGAGCCGGTTCGGATGTGCCAGGAAATAGGTCGCCACAACGTTTTATTTAGATTGTACAAGATCACCATAATCTTCAAATTTAGAATTACATTTCAAAAATTAACAAACTAACATAAAATACATTTTAATGAAATACTCATCATTAATTTTCCAAAGCCACAGGGAGCCGCAGCACAGAGTTGAAAGAGTCGCATGCGGCTCCGGAGCCGCGGGTTGCCAACCCCTGGACTAGGAGGGCCGAGATGGCCTGTTTCTGTGCTGTGATTGTTATATGGTTATGGTTAATGTTCTCCTGAAGTTGATTCACCCAACTCCTGTTTCTGATTAGCTATATCTCCTCACCCCTAGTCAGTGAGGGAACAGGAGCTACAGCTGCTGGAATCTGGAGTGGTAAACAACCTGCTGGAGGAAAACAGTGGGTCTGGCAGCATTTGTGGGGCAGGACACTGGCACTTCAAAACCAGTTGCTTTGGGCAGGTGGGGCTTGTCAGCCTCGGATGGCAGCCCGCCTAGGAGAAGGAAATCTGATTTTAAACCTCCACTGCCTTGTGGCTATACCCACCCATGGGAAAGGCTTCAGGAGTAAACCTTGAGGAGGAAATCTGGAATCGGGGTCACTAAGGCGGTTTGATGTTGTGTACAACTTCACTCTGGCAACCTCTGCGATGACACTGGTACCAAGCTGTATCAGAGCTTGTCCTTCCCTTAGGCTACATTAGTGACATGGAGAGAGGGAACCCGCTGCATGGGCAACAGCCAGTTCTTCAAATCTTCCTGCCCAGACTTGTGCCCATGGGATTGATGACTGCCTACTGCTATAAGTTCAAAAGTCAGGAAGTTACGTTGCAGCTTTACGAAACTTTACTAAGGCCGCATCTGAAGTATTGCATACAGTTTTGGTCACCCCATTCTAGGAAGAATGTCAAGGCTTTGAAGAGGGTGCACACAAGGTTTACTGGGATGCTTTCTGGATTAGATTGCTATAATGAGAGAGTGGACAAACTTAGGTTATTTTCTGTGGAAAGGCAGAGCCTGAGAGGAGATCTGAGAGAGGTTTATAAGATCATGGGAGGCACAGATAAAGTAGACAGACAGTATCTTTTTCCCAGGGTTGAAATGTCCAGTACCAAAGGGCATGCATTTAAGGAGAGGGGGGCTAAGTTCAGAGCAGATGTGTGGGGCAAGTTTTTTACACAGAGAGTGGCGGGTGCCTGAAATGTACTTCCTGGGGTGGTGATAGAGGCAGATACATTGGGAATTTTAAGAGACATTTAGGGAGGCACACAAACGTGAGGGAATTGGAAGGATATGGACATTGTGTAGGCAGAAGGGATTACTTTAGTTGGTCATTTGATTGAGCTACTAAATTAATTGTTCTGGCATCACACTGTGGACTGAAGGGACTGTTCCATGTTCTATGATCTACCTACAACATCTGGAGCAGCACACAATCAACGTTCCCACTAATTTGTTTTCACAGCTGTGCAAACCAGCCATTGCTATGAGTAGGTAATTTTCACATGGCCTGAAAACTATGCGGCGTTTTAAATGACCATTATATGAAGGAAAGTTTCAGCTGCGAGGCACCGAAGGCTGCCTACATGGGAGCATTCCAGTTACGGGTGACTGTGCACCCGCGCAGCTTAGCGGGAACCGTGCATGCAGTCTGCTGGAGGTACGCAGTGGGTTGAGCCGCATCTGCGGGAGGAAAGGAATTATTGATGATTCTACTTGAAACCCTGCATTGGATTTTGAATCAAAATGTCATTAATTTACAGTTCTATGTTCGATGTTCTACCCTAATCTTAGTTTATTCTCCAACACTCCTATGAAATACCCCAGATTCTACCCCTGACGAACACTCTGACATCCTGAAGTCCCACACCCCTAGGTTCAAGAACAACTACTTCCCTTCAACCATTTCGCTTTTGAACAAATTGGCACAACACCAATCACTACTGTTTAGCAAAGTATGACTACTCTGATCACTTTGCACTATAGCGACTTGATTTCTTTTGTTCTTATTATGCCCTTTCTTGTAAACATTGTGTATGATTTATGTTTGTGTTTTTCTTGTGAATGCTGCTTATCTGATGCTATGTTCCTGTGATGCTGTTGCATGTAAGTCTTTCACTGACCTGAGTATACACATACTCAAGTGATAATGTGATAATAAACTCGACTTTGACTAGGACAATTGATCTACCAGTTGATCAGGGATGCAGAAGAAGCCAGCACTGTCACAGGGAGAACAGATTGCACCCAAGATCAGAATTGAACCCAAAACAATCTTCAAGGATGTATCATAGAGGCAGTGTCCATCATTAAGGACAACACTC